>NW_022436986.1:15856428-16096984 GCF_009761245.1 Sapajus apella | reverse complement strand
AAAAAAAAAAAAAAAAAAAAAAAAAAAAAGAAGTGCAATAATTCAACAAACCATGGTGAGTATGTCCCAATCAAGGACATGCAGCTTCTATGAATGTGAACATGAACCAGTCCAGGCAAGACTGTTTATTATTTATATACTTATTTCTAACACACATAAAAGAAGAAGCATGAATTTAACACTCTGAAAAAAAAATGTGTTTTCAAATGGCTGAGAGAGGTCTTTTGAGATCTGTTTCCTTATTCTGTAAAACAGTCTGGCCGGGAGCGGTGGCTCACGCCTGTAATCCCAGCACTTTGGGAGGCCGAGGCGGGTAGATCACGAGGTCAAGAGATCGAGACCATCCTGGTCAACATGGTGAAACCCCGTCTCTACTAAAAATACAAAACATTAGCTGGGCATGGTGGCACGTGCCTGTAATCCCAGCTACTCAGGAGGTTGAGGCAGGAGAATTGCCTGAACCCAGGAGGTGGAGGTTGTGGTTAGCCGAGATCACGCCATTGCACTCCAGCCTGGGTAACAAGAGCGAAACTCCGTCTCAAAAACAAAAACAAAACAAAACAAAACAACAGTCTGGAGAGAAAATTCGGGAAGATGGAAGTGTGTAAGTACATGTTTATATACAGTTGAAGTCTTATTTGTACTTGAACTATTGGGAGCTTGACCTTGATGTTGCTATAGCCTGGAGCAGGTGTGAAGAGTACAACCGTGGCAAGGCAAATAGGTATTACGTGATCTTTTGTTCAAATTCTTAAAAAAAACAAAAAACAAAAAACAAAACAAAACAAAAAAAACACTTGTTTTCTGATTAATTCTTGTTTGAATAGAGAGAAACTCACAAATAGCTTTCATAGAGCACTTAAGTAAATTATTTTTTTGCCCTCTTTAACTGTAAGTCTTCTTGGTTTGCTAATGTGATTACCTGCAATGTGTTTAATGCAAATCCTTCTATGCTGATGATAAAAAAATTTAATCTAAATGGTAAGTGGGCTTCTCGACCTCCAGTCCGACCGAACGAGCTGATAGGAAACAGTGGAGTCTTGGTGGGAGGAGATGAACAGCATGAGACACAAACGTCATTTCTAACAGTGTGAGTAGGAATCCTGCCTGTCTCAAAACAAACTGTCAATAGATACTTGTTTTTTACATTGAATGAAGTGAATATGATTTGTGGCATAATTCAGAATTACATTAAACCTCCTTCTAATAAATAGATAGTGAAAAAATTTGGTCTGAGAATCATTCCATTTGCTTGAAGCAAATACAGGATGTGGGTCACGATAGTAACAGCAACTATCATCATTACCAAATACTATTTTAAGCAGTTTACACACGTTAACTCATTTGCGCCCCACAGCAACCCCCAAAGCATACATTACGATTATCTCCATTTTTCAGATGAGGAAAACGAGGCACAAAATCTTAACTAAGTAGTTGGAGGCCACAGAAGTGACGAAGGGAAGAATGCTCACTCTTAACCCTTCACTCTACACTTATGCTAGGTCGGTCCTAGAGCTTTCTGCTTAAGGGTTGAGTGGTGAATATTTAAACTTTATGGAAAAATCCACATCTTCCTGTTACCATAATTTGTTACCTAGCATGAGATTCACATCTAAAGAGAGGCAAAAAAACCCCAAAACACACACACACACACACACACACACACACACACACACACACACAGACCTGGAATTAATTACCAGATGAAGCAAAAGATAGCTGGAACTGAAAATTTCAGTTAGGATGTTTGAAAACCAGTGAGATTTTGCCATCTGAAGAGAAGCCTGATGGGTATCTGAGTTCTTTTGAACATTTTAATTAAAGAATTAATTGCGTTTTGGAAACAGGGTCTCGCTCTGTTGTCCAGGATGGACACTGGCATGATCACAGCTCACTGTTGACCAAACTCCTGGACGTAAGTGATCCTCCTGCCTAAGCCTCTCGAGTAGCTGGGACTACAGACATGCACCATTATGGTTGGCTAATTTTTGTATTTTTTGCAGAGATGAGGTCTCACTATGTTGCCCAGGCTGGTCTTGAACTCCTGGACTCAAGCAATCTTCACACCTCAGGCTGCCAACTCACAGGGACTACAGTCATGAGCCACCATGCCTCTTCTGAATAATGTCCTTTATTAGAGCTGCATCTGGCTCCACTGCACACAGGACACACTTGGAAGCTAAGTGCTTGAAATATGAAGATGCCCCTTCTGACTCACTGCCAGTATGAAGCCATGCTTCCTCCCTGCCAGACTCCATTAATATCTGATATGGTTTCATTGTGTCCCCACCCAAATCTCATCTTGAATTGTAGTTCCCATAATCCCCATGTGTTGTGGGAGGGACCTGGAGGGAAGTAATTGAATCATGGGAGCAGTTACCCTCATGCTGTTTTTGTAATAGGGAGTGAGTTCTCATGAGCTCTGATGATTTCTTTTCCTTTTTGAGATGGAGTTTCACCCTTGTTGCCCAGGCTGGAGTGCAATGGCATGATCTCAGCTCACTGCAACGTCCACCTCCCAGGTTCAAACAGTTTTGCTGCCTCAGCCTCCTGAGTAACTGGGATTACAGGCGCTCGCCACCACGCCCAGTTAATTTTTTGTATTTTTAGTAGAGATGGGGTTTCACCATGTTGGCCAGGCTGGTCTCAAACTCTTGACCTCAAGTGACCCACCCGCCTCGGCCTCCCACCCAAAGTGCTGGGATTACAGGCTTGAGCCATAAGGAGATTCCCCTTTATGCTTGGTGCTTCTCCTTGCTGCTGCTTCTTGCTGCTGCCATGTGAAGAAGGATGTGTTTGCTTCCCCTTCTGTCATGATTGTAAGTTTCTCGAGGACTCTCCAGCCATGCTAAACTGTGAGTCAATTAAACCTCTTTCCTTTATAAAATTATGCAGTCTCATGTATATAACAGACTAATACAATATTGTCATAGCATAAGACAGCACTGACTAAAAGAAAAGCCACTCATTTGCAGAGTCTCCCTTCCTTCTTTAAAAGCAAGAGAAAGTAAGTATAGTTCAACCTGAAGTAGAGGGCTGAATGAACCCTCTGACCATATTTTAACCATAGCGGATCTTACAGAATGAAAAGCCAAGTTTGACTTCTGCTCTCCCAGATCAAATAAATCTCTCCAGGACTCCTCTTCTAGCCTGACAAAAATTCTTTGGATGTCCCCAGAGATAGCAAATCATATTCTCATTCCTATTTACAGATTCAGCTGGGACACTAACTGATTTTCTCAAGGTTATGAACCAAGACATCTATGTGGCTAATACGAAAATGTCAGTACCTCAGATTCCCATCCTTTGCTTAACAGAGCAGCCCCACGACCAGCAGACTCCACTGCATGGAAGGCCTGAGATGCCCCCCGAAGTCATGTTGATGAAGCAGCTGCTTTCAAGGAAACCCATCATTCGGAGGGCACTCATTCGAAATCTGTGATTCCTTGTCACGGGCTGAGATTTGCTTTTGCATTAGTTACAGGAAAAGAATTGTACCTTGAAAGAACACTGGGTTTTGTGCCAGGAAGATCACTGACAGGCTGCATCATTCTGAGGGCCCTGTGGCCTGACCCGGCCTCAGGTTCATCACTTCTAAGATGGCAAGTGGTGTAGGGATAGGCCTAGTAGAAAGGCTCCAAGTTCTTTTCTAGATCTAAAGGTAAATGTTGCAAATGGTGGCAATGACAAGATTTAGACATTTAGGCAGGCTTGGCACAGTGACTCACGCTTGTAATCCCAGCACTTTGGGAAGCTGAGATGGGAGGATTGCTTGAGCCTAGGAGTTCAAGACCAGCCTGGGCAACATAGTGAGGCCGTGTCTCTCTTTAAAAAAATGTAGGCAAAAAGTGTGGTCTTGGGGTACATAATCATCGTTGGCATTTGGCTTGCAGCAATGTTGCTCAAAATTTTATGGTCATGACAAGGGTATCATCTCAATCCATCACAGACCAATACCGGCACTCAGCCCATGACACATGCAGCTCACCACGTGGGTGCAACAACACTCAAACCTGTCTCCACTCTATTCAGTATTCAATAAGATGAGTCCACCGATCACCCACTGGACTAGCATATTGCTATGAAAGTTTCTAAACACCCTACTGACAATTTCTGTCTCTGTCACAGACTGGTAATAAACAGTTGCCTGACCAGAAGCAGTCCCTGGATCATATACTGAATATTACTGGGTTTGGCCATTTTTCTGTAATAAAGCAAGTCCCCTATGGACTTGAGCAGGGCATCACTCAGACAACTTAGATATATTTTATTTATTTATTTATATTTTGAGATGGCGCCTCAATCTGTTGCCCAGACTGGAGTGCAGTGGTGCAATCTTGGCTCACTGCAACCTCTGCCTCCTGGGTTCAAGCACTTCTCTCTGCCTCAGTCTCCCAAGTAGCTGAGATTACCTGCACATGCCACCATGCCCAGCTAATTTTTCATATTTTTAGTAGAGATGGAGTTTTACCATGTTGGCCAGGCTGGTCTCAAACTCCTGACCTCAAGCGATCTGCCCACCTCGGCCTCCCAAAGTGCTGGGATTGCAGGTGTGAGCCACGGTACACAGCCAGATGCATTTTTTTTTAAATAAGCAACTGGAAAGCAGAAGAGTAAACTTTATTTCTTCAACTTTTATTTTAAATTCTGGGGCACATGTGCAGGATGTGCAGGCTTGTTACATGGGTGAACATGTGCCATGGTGGTTTACTGCACAGATCAACCTTCCACCTAGGTATTGCTATTCTTCTTGATGATCACTCTCCCCCAGACCCCTTGATAGTCTCCAGTGTTTGTTGTGTCCTCCCCACCATGTGTCCACGTGTTCTCATCTCATCCACGTGTTCTCATCAGAAAGCTAACATTTTTTAAAACAACCTGCTAAGATGGTTGGGTATGGTCCTCATGCCTGTAATCCCAGCACTTTATGAGGCTGAGGTCGGTAGATCACTTGAGGTCAGGAGTTCAAGACCACCCTGGCCAACATCATGAAACCCCATCTCTATGGCGTTAAGACACAAATTAGCTGGGTGTGGTGACACACAACTGTAATCCCAGCTACTCTGGAGGCTGAGGTATGAGAGATTCGCTTGAACCCAGGAGGCAGAGGTTGCAGTGAGCTGAGATCAGCACCAATGCACTCCAGCCTGGGCGACAGAGTGAGACTGTCTCAAAAACAAAACAAAACAAAACAAACCAACCAAACAAACTAACCCTGCTGAGATTACTCTAGCCTCTCACCCTATTCAACTTGGTTTGCTCACAATTGGTCTGGATTCTTCTCAAATTCACCTATCATATTATTCTATTTCTTCTGCCTTTGGATTTGTTCTTTTTCATCCTCTACTTTAGCTGACAGGCCCTGGGCAGGCCCAGCAGTCCTGGAATTCCTGCTGAAGGCCTGGGGGTAAGGGGTAAACAGACAGATTTGAGCTGTTCCCAGGGCAGTAAAGAACCAGACAATTGCCCGGAGATGGGACGCTTCTTGGCCTTGTTAGGCAGTGGCCACTCCTCTTTCAGTGCTGTGCTCCTAGCCTCCCTGACTTCCTCTTCCCTGGCCCGCAGAGGTGAGGGGTACCCTTCCAAGGTACCCTTGGACCTGAATGCCCAGCCGCAGCTGAGTTCTGGAATGCCATGCTAATTGCAGGGTGGTGACAGCCCTCTCGGCTATTTCTGAAAGTGGAGAGGGAGTCTGATAAAAATTAAACAATTTGAGATTGTTTATATACTGTACATTGTCATATCACTCTTTCATTTTTATAACAAAAGCTAAAAGCTATTGGGCGCCAAGTCGAAGACAGTTCCGGGCACTTTGCATATATTGACTTAATAGTCACCACTCCAAAATAAAGTTGATCTCATTATTATTATTATTATTTACAGAAGAAGAAACTGAAGTAGAGAGAGGCTAAAGAACTTGTCTCAAATTGTACAGGCAGCAAGCAGAGATTCTGGACTTGAACCCAGCAAGTATTATGCAGAAGTTCATGCCCTTAACCATTGCCTTACACCATCGCTGTATATAAATGATGATTTCTGAACCTCACAGCAATCCTATGAATGAACTAAGACTGATACAGATAAATTAAATTGAAAACTATTTATTGAGCAACCTTCTAGGTGCGAGCTATAATCTAGGCACTCAGATATAGTATGCTGAATGAGAGCCCCAAAAAGATATGTCCACATCCTAACCCCCAGAACCTATGAATATGATCTTATGTGGATAAAAGGGGCTGTGTAGATGTAATTAATTTAAGGATCTTGAGATAAGGTCACCCTGAATTATCTAGGAGGGCCCCAGATCCAATGATAGGGGTCTGTATAAGAGAGAAAGGAGAAGACATGGAAGAAGAGAAGCACATGTGAAAACAAAGGCAAAGATTAGAGTGACACAGCTGCAAGCCAAGGAATGCTGGACACACTCAGAGCCACGAGAGGCAAGGGAGGATTCGCCCCAGACCCTCAGGAGAAAGCACAGCCCTGCCAGTATCTTGATTTTGGACTTCTGGCCTCTGGAACTGTTTTAAGCCACCAAGTATGTAGAAATTTGTTCCATCAGTCTCAGGAAACTAGTACGGTAGGTAATCAAGACAGTCCTTACTCCAGTGGAGTTTACATCCTTGGGATGTCATCTTAGGGAGATGAACAGAATGTAAACGTAACATATAACGAAAAATGATAAGGAAACATTTACCTAACAATGCAAACCACATTGTCTTCACCCTCCATCCAGGTGAAAGAAGGTAAAAGGGACTCCCCAAAAAGGGAGTTTTACCTGGACTGAGTGGAAATGATCACTCCCTTTTATATGCATCCATAGACTCTTTCATAACATCCATCATGGGAGCCATCCTACCATTTAAAAATTGATGGGTGATGGCCAGGCATGGGGACTCACACCTGTAATCCCAGCACTTTGAGAGGCCAAGGTGGGCAGATAGCTTGAGGTCAAGAGTTCAAGTCCAGCTTGGCCAACATGGTGGGACCCTTGTCTCTACTAAAAATACAAAAATTAGCTTGGCGTGGTGGTACACTCCTATAATCCCACTTACTTAGGGGGCTGAGACAGGAGAATTGCTTGAACCTGGGAGATGAAGGTTGCAGTGAACTGAGGTTGTGCCAATGCACTCCAGCCGGGCAACAGAGTGAGTGAGACTCTGTCTCACACATGCACAAAAAATGATGGGTGACTTGTCAGCGTTCCCCTGCGACCTGTAAAAATCTTCATCTCCATCTCCTCAGTAAATGACATTACTTAATAATGGCGGGTGGAGCGGGGGAGGGGAATGGCATAAACTTAATGACCAAGAAGGAGGAGGCACGTGGAGACCAGGAAGCCAGCAGGGCCATGGTGCATGCCTGTATAGACGGCTGTTGCCCAAGATGCCAGCCGAGAGAATAAAGGGAGCTGAAGTCCAGCCAGCGGCTTTCTAAGTGGTGCCTACACTGTGCAACTGCATTTTCTAATTGCCCAAAGGAGCCATGTGGCCCAGCAATGGCCCTGAATGCTACTGGTCTTTAAAGATGCCTGGCTCTTCCAGCTAGAATCTGGTCAAGCTGGCGGCCCCATGCTGCACAGCACGGTAATGCTTAAAAGCCTTCCTCCAGGTACCCTGGCCAGGGGGACATTCTTTGCTGGCTGAATGTCCCTGTAATTTCACAGGTATTCTCTCTGCACTACGTGGTATTCAGATATTACTTAACTTTTCCCTTTGCCTCTCTGCATAGGAGGAACAAACACAAGACTCTAGGATCCCTGGAGTGGTTTATTCCATTAGAGATTCTGTTTCAAAGGAGATAAAAAGGCTTGGCGGAGATGCGGGAGATGCTTCCGTGAGAAGCACACTGGCATCTCCTCACTCTGCGTGTGGCCTCAGGTGAGTCACACTCAGGCCTCCATTCCTTGATTTCGTCATTTTGCAAGTTTAACTGAACATGTACTCCAAGTATGCTAAAAAGAGTTTCCGAAAACAAGGACGGGAACTAGGATGTAGGCAGACCTCTTCAGATCAAACGAACACCTAAGTCATCTCTTAGCGCAACCCTTTCCTCTCACTGGCCCGAATTTCCCACTGTTACGGTTTATACCTGTGGGTGAGAGATCCAAAGGAATTCCTGATGTCAGAAGTTGCTTTTAGGATAGTAGAAGGAAGAGGAGTTTTTCCTAACATCCTTACATGAGTTTGCTGAAGGACCAAAACCCCATAATCAGATGACTTGTATATTTTATCACTCATTCACTGCCCTGGAGGGCTCCAAGCCTAGACCTGAGGGAAAGAGAAGCTGGGAAGGCTGGAGGAGGCAGGCCTTAATGAGCATCAAGCAGCCTCAGGTCCCACAGTACTCTTCCCTGTGGCCTGTACAGTGAACAGGGGAAACACCAAGTGGGGGTTCTGCTCAACAGATCATCTTGGCTCCGGAGTCCTTGGGATGGTGCCACCAAATAAGACCTCCCTGCTGGAAGATGCTGGAAAGAACGGAGACACCATCTTGTCTGCTGCCTTCAAAATGCACAATTCATGAAAACTGTGGAAGAGTATGTCAACAGGAGGCTTGATATTTCCATTCCATCAAGAATGTAGAGGGATTGGAAATGGCCACACTACAATCTAGAGGGGCTATGCAAGGTGACCTAAAATTGGAAAAAGATTATTATCAAAGTTTTTTGTAGAGAGAAAACTTGGGGTGTGGAAATCATAGGCCAAAACGCCTGGAACTGGCTACTGAAAAAGTTGACTTGCAGAATTCCTTCAATTGCAGCAATTGTTCTGATGGCTGGAAAATGCATGCATTTCCCAAATATGACTGTTACATGGCCTCAGTGTATGGAAAAAATTCTCCTACTATTTTTATCGTTCTGGGCACTTTAAACCCAATTTACCAGCCCAATAATGAGGTGATTATAATGGATCCTACAAAACCTGAGTGAGGCACGATGACTTGGGTATATCTGGCAGGCCTTCTGCTACTGTTGCTAAGAAACGCACATGAAATGTTGAAATGCTGGACTGAATTTAAGAGTGTTTCCTCCCTTACCTGTGCCAGGTTCCAAAGCTGACCACAAACCCTAAGCAACTAGATTTTCTCCGTCAGTGAAGAGGGCTTTTTCTGCGTGCTCCTGAGAGAATAGGGCAAGGACCAGAGAGAGGGTGGGAGCTGCAGGGAACAAAACTTTCATCCCAAAGGTAGATCCTCTTTAATAATGAGAGTTGTTCCAGTACAGACTTGGGTTTTATTTTGCAAGTAAATGAGTTTCCTGTCACTTTCAGGCTTTGGAGAGAGACTGTTTTTTGACTCCCACTCATTACGTTCATTGCAAATTCAAGAATCAGATAGGAGTTGATCCACATAACATATCAGTCACGTATACGCTAAGATTCTTATGGTTTTATGAACTGTCATAAAATCATTGCCTTTGTAAAAGCAGCACAATATTGAATGCAAAAACTAAAAACGCAACTATTTCTTTTTAACTCTGAACAGATTTTCATGGCTCAGTGCTTAGGAGAAGCCCTATATTTTCAGGCAACTGAAACACCATCATTTTGCCCTGAGCATCTCTAATGTTATCTTCATAAATCTTTTTAGGGTTCTGCATTCTGAAACTACTCGGTGGTGAGATTTTCATCTCAGTATCAATATACATAATGCCAGGATTTTGAGTAGTAGTTCTCAACTCAGAGTGATTTTGTCCCCCAAGGCAACATCTAACAACATCTGGAGACACATTTTATTATCATGACTTAGAGAGGGCAATGGTGCCCCTGGAAACCAGTAGGTAGAGGCCAGGGATGCTACTAAATACTTTGTAATACTCAAGAAAGCCACTCAGCACAAATAACTATCCAGCCCTAAATGTCAATAGTGCTGCTGTTAAGAAATGGGAATGGAAGAAACAATGATAAAAACAGCACTACATTTTTTTTTTTTTTTTTTTGAGATGGAGTTTCTTCACTCTTGTTGCCCAGGCTGGAGTGCAACGGTGTGATCTTGGCTCACTGCAACCTCTGCCTCCCGTGTTCAAGTGATTCTCCTGCCTCAGCCTTCCGAGTAGCTGGGATTACAAGCGTCTGCCACCATGCCCAGCTAATTTTTTGTATTTTTAGTAGAGATGGGGTTTCACCATATTGGCCAGGCTGGTGTCAAACTCCTGACCTCAGGTGATCCACCTGCCTCGGCTTCCCAAAGTGCTGGGATTACAGGCGTGAGCCACCACACCTAGCCAACAGCACTATCCTTATTGACAGCCTGCTGTTTGTGGCACTTCACAAACACACCTGGCCTCTACATATTACAACAGAACTGCAAGGAAGGTATAGTTTTCCCCAATGTACAGGCAAGGACACTTAAGTCCAGAGAGTTAACATGGCTTGTCCAAGATAAACAACTTGTAAATGCAGTACCAGGACTCCACTCAAGTTTGGTCGAGCTCTGAGGTCCAGCTTGCTAGTGAGTTTGCTATGCTGGAGCCCTTTTCAGAAGCACACACGGTTTCCTGCAGAAGTTTAGACTGAACACAGGCTAGAAAGTGCAATCAGGAACAAAGGGCTTCCGAAAGAGACAGAACGGAGCCAAGCCTATAATGAAACCTGCACTTCATGAAAGAACCTGAAGGGGGCAGTCTCACTATCACGATGACCACCCACAATAGGCTGAAGACCAGCACCTCCAGGGTGTGGTGCATCTGATACACTGTCTCCTGAAGCAGCGTGCATGGAGGTTGAGGAGGGAGAATCACATTACCTGTCCCTCCTCCTACATCATGAGGTGAATGTTAGTGTAATTTCACTCAATACCAGAGGTCTCAAAATTTTTTAGCTTAAAACAAAAACTTCTGCTGGGATTTTCGAAGACATGCTTTAGAATTAGGCAGAGTTGAGTTCAAATACTTGCTCATTCACTTAATATTTTTTTTTATTCATCTTGTATGTTCTTCCATTGAATTTTTTTTGTCATTTTTGCACTAAGAATCACTAATGTTATCTTCACAGATTAGATTTAGGGTTCTGTATCCTGAAACTACTTGGTGGTGAGATTTTCATCTTAGTACCAACATACATAATGTCAGCCTTTTGAGCAGTTCTTCTCAACTTGGAGTGATTTTGTCTCCCAAGGCAACATTTAGCAACGTCTAACATTTGGCAGGTTACGTCACCTCTTATGCCTCTTTCTTGTCCCATCATCATCACTACTTCATGGGAGTCTTATGATGCTTAAATTAGAAAACTAATGAATTAAATGGAGGCAGAAAAGCTAGGCCACTATCCAGAAGGAGTGAGAAACCAGGAAATATTACACAACATAACGACACTACTATATAGTTTACTGTTTACATAGCATATATATAGTTTTGTTTTGGAAGGAAACAAAAGAATGGAAGCAACAATTGGGCTGCAGTGCCAAATGCGGCTGAATGTGGGGCGGGGGCCCAGTCTGGGAATGCACAGATATGGAATGGCACTGTGGAGTGCTCCCCTCCCTGCTCAAAAGAACAGTGAATCATGGAGTTAAAAATAGCAAATATGAAGAACACAATGAATCTCAAGCAAGCGTCCCTTGTGATTTCAATGAATGTTTCAGTGGTTGCCTTTTCTAGAACAGTTGTAAGTAACTGTCGTCTTCTTAAGTTGCCAAACCCCACAACATAACATCCAGATGCTTAATAACATACACAGGCTTATGCCTGATGTCTCTATGTCTTCTGCTTTGAGTCTCCTAACAATGTGGAAAATTAAGTGAACTCTGGTACTTACCAGAGACCCACACAAGTACTCAGAGAATTATAGGTCCAATGCAGAAATGAAAAGTACACTTGTATCATGATTTTTTTTTTTAAGCTGCTTGGCCCTCTCTAGGTTAGCAACTGAGACTTCAATATTTTATTCAATGAATATTCGATGTGACATATTTTAGAACAGACAGCTGTTTAGATGAATTAGTCATCTTTGTGATGAATCAGTTACTTATACCTAGGGCTTTTGTTTTTTTGAGAACTTAACTTCCTTCCTCCACTCTGATCTGTTTCCAACACTACTTCCTTCTAAACAGTAACATTTCTCTGCACAGGTACATTGTTGAAAAAAGATCTCTAACCAACTCCTCAAATCGGAGAAAATCAGAATACCAGAGCTGGAAGATCCTGAGAGATCTCTCGCTGAAGATAGGAGGAAACTGAGACTGGAGAGAGGGAAAGCCTTGCCCAAGGTCACCCAGCAAATGATGAGCAGAGTTTGAATTAACACCCTGGCTTTGTGACAGTTCATCCCATTCTCGCTTAATACTCCATGAAGCTTCTCATGTTCATTGGGGTTGGTCTTCCCCCAACTGATAAGGTTGGGAGAAAAATTATCCCCCTATTTCTCACTAATAAAAGGAAGTTTAAAACCCTGTATTTCAAACACTTTAGTAAAACCCAATGAAATGAAAGGGGATCTTAAGTGAGAAAGTCACAAGGCAAGTAACAAGGCTTAATGCTTGGGGTAGACATGAAGTAGACAGGGCTAGCGTGGATCTAGCTACCTAAAATCTCCAAGAGCATCAATCCGAGGTCCACATGTGGCCTCTGGGGACCCACCACACCCAGTAGTGGCATGCACAATGGCTGGCAGGGGGCTCACGCCAGAAACAATCTCTTGGGCTTTCTCGATACGTCACCCCAACAAGAAGCAAAGCATACAGAAGATGTGGACATTCAAACATTTTAAAAAAGGAAACGTCTACAGATTTTGCTTTCAACAGTTCCAATCTTATTTAGCCTATTTTAATTCTGGTTTCCAGGGAGCCAAAAATATAATCCTGACATTACCCAGGGGAAAGCTATGCAAAAGAATGACGATCTATTTATCCACTGTGGCCACCGGGTTTTCCTCTTCCTTGGCAGCTGCTTTGCTGTCATCCCTTCAAGGCCACATTACTTTGAATTTTAGCCAGAAATCTTAGAAGAGGGGTAGAATTTTCTAGCCTTTGGGAAAGTTGGCAGTTTTCCTGACCTGTATCAGCTTTAGCCTGGTAAACCAAGGCTGTTTCTAATCAACTTCAAATGAAAGCTTGGCTCCACTGTGGGGCCTATGGAGTAGAGACCTGATCTCTAAGCCAGAGCTACTCTCACCGGCAGGAATCTCCAAAGCAGGTTTCAAATTTCCTTGAGTCAAAGCAGGAAGCCTCAGAAGCAGTCTGAAATCAAGAGCCAGGGTTGTCCTTCATCCTTGTGTGTGAAGCCAATTTTCTTATAAATATGATTTACTTCCCACTCTCCTTGGGGGGTTTCTAGGTATTAAAGTAGGATTTCATTTATGATCTTTCCTTTTTTCCACTTACAGCAATCATTTTGAACCTGACCATACAACAGAATTATCTGGAATACCCTTTAAAAAAACACAGATTCCAGGGTCACTAAATCCAAATTTCCTAGAATGAGGCTTGGTAATTCTTACTGTTAAAAACCTTCCCAACTGATTCTAATGCCCAGGGTTTAATATGCTAGTTACATTTTTCCATCCTTCCTTCCTTCTTCGTGGGCTGCCTTCAAAAGCTAAGCACCACACAAAATAATTCTGGCAGAAAAACAACACTGGCCCTTCCAAACCACTACCAATTTATAAATAACATTTTGGAAGAAAACATGTCTGCAAACCTGGAACTTCTTGTACAGTTATTGGCACTATAAAGAATCATAGAATCAGAATTACAAGGTGATAATGTTCTTTCTTCTAGGAGGTACCTAGGGAAATAGACATATGTCTAATTCGCATGCTTTATTTGAAGTCTTTGTCATATTCAAAATGGCCTACACATAAAGAATTAAGACATGGCCTAATCCTACATACACTTGAAGTTCTAAGTTACGGTACCATTATCTTTTCATTTTCTAAACTAAATGACCCAATTTCCCTTCATCTTTCTTGGTAGAAATCTTCCTTGTACTTTGGTTACTTGTCTCTATTCCTCCTTCAGTGTCTTCAAGCTATTCTTAGTTCAACAACAAGGATGAAAATGCATTCAGGGTACAACTGTACTAATATACTTTATAGTTTGCCAACAGTTCATGAATCTCCTTAGGAGAATCTAATTGATTGCTGGGGGTGACTTAGACTAGTGGGCCCAAATCTAAAGATCTACAGATTAATATTTTGCTTTGAGTAAAGAAGCTTTGCCTTAAAATTCCTTTATTTAATGGTTCTGCGTCTGATCTTACAGTTTTCAAGATTCCTATTATATAAAAATCAGATCATAAATTTGATCTTGAAGTCACTCATATTCTCTCTTACTCTCTTCTTCCTTTCTCTCTGCATTCTTGCATTGTTTTAGTTAGTCCTCTTTATTTTAATTTTGATGTTTTGAGATGTAGTCTCACTCTGTTGCCCAGGCTGGAGTGCAATGGCATGATCTCGGCTCACAGCAACCTCCGCCTCCCAGGTTCAAGCAATTCTCGCGCCTCAACCTCCTGAGTAGCTGGAATTACAGGTGTCTGTCACTAAGCCGGTCTAATTTTTGTATTTTTTTAGTAGAGATGGGGTTTTGCCATGTTGACCAGGCTGGTCTTGAACTCCTGACCTCAGGTGATCCACCTGCCTCTGCCTCCCAAAGTGCTGGGATTACAGATGTAAGCTACCATGCCCGGCCAGTCCTGTTTCTTTTAAAATGGCTTTCTGTAGTTTCCCTAATTCCAGTCCATTTTCCTGAATGCTTGCAATTTTCAATTCAACAATCATGCTCCTGGAAGACTGAATTATTCGTCCCCATTCTTCACCCTTCCCTAATGTGTGTTCCTTCCACTAAAAGTTGGCTGGTCTCCTCCCTTGGTGCTGGGCTTGGTCATTGACTTGGTTTGGCAGATGGCTTGTGGGTAGTTCTGCGAGCCTAGGCCTTGTTTCTGCTCAGCCCTCTTGTACCTCTCCCATTGCCAGGAAGAGACAGCGTCATGATTAGCCTGTTAGCGCAGGGTAAACAAGAGTGGACTTAGGCAATATGCAGCTTAGAATCAGTTAGGTGAGCTCAGCCCTATCATCAGAGCCATGCCGGTCAATCCACAGGGACTTTGTAACACTGTAGGGTGCTCATGTTTGCAATGAGCCTTTAGAACTATTCAAATGTCATTCTGTGAATGAGAAGTAAACTGTGTTCGACTACAGGGAAATGTCTTAGGTGACTGAGTGTCCTTTATGGGAAGAGAGATAACAGCTCTTTCTTCCCATGGGATTGAAGATTAAAGACATTAATAAACATTGTGGTAGAGAAGATGCCAGTGAGATGAGGGGAAGCAGAAACTGAATTCCAGGGTAGGAAGAAACTGCCCCTCAGGAGGCCCTGCAGAGGAAACGATGCTCACCATAGTCCTCCTCCTACGGAAAGAAGCTCCAAACGCAGCACATGTCCAGTGCCCATTTGGCCCAAAGTCATGACTAGGACAGAAGAAATGGCCCCTGATTCCAGGCCTCACCACCTACCCCTTGAGGCTATTGCGATTTCCTTTGTCTGGCTTGGGATTCTAGCTCTAAATGGGCAAGACTGCCTGCATACATTGAGTGAGCCCTTTATTCTGTTGACTTAAAGGATAAACAGAACTTTATAGCTCTAAATGGGCGAGACTGCCTACAAACATTGATTGAGCTCTTTATTCCGTTGACTTAGAGGATAAAAAGAACTTTAAAATTTTTTTTCTGAGTATGATCATGGCCAGCTGAACAATAAACCAGCCTCTAACTCTCAACACCTCATTCCAATGGTCAATTTAGCCAAAAACTGAGTCTTGATTTAAGACTCTAGCCTCCACGTGCAATGGCTCATTCTGCAAATGTGAGTTATCACCTATTAGACCATAATAACAATATATTTGCAGTCAAGCCAAGGTTAAACTGCCAATTTGATTGGAAAACCACGTTTCCCAATGCGATTTAAGAAAAACAGAAAAGGACAAACACGGTGGTTCACATCTGTAACCCCAACACTTTGGGAGGCCAAGAGGGATGGATCACTTGAAGGCTGGAGTTCAAGACCAGCCTAAGCAACATAGTGAGACCCTGTCTCTACCAAAAATTAAAAAAAAAAATTGCCAGGCACAGTGGCATGGGCTTATGTTCTCAGCAACCTGAGAGGCTGAGGCAGGAGGATAGCTTAAGCCCAGGAGTTTGAGGCTGCAGTGAGTTATGATTGTACCACTGCAGTCCAGCATGGACAGCAGAGTGAGGCCTCATCTCTTAAAAAAAAAAAAAAAAAAGAAACGGAAAGAAAAATAGATAAGGTCATGTAACTAATTTTATCCTATTTTCCAAATCCTTTCTGCCTTCTGTCTATAATAACACCTACTCTCTCTCTCTTTATATGCATATGATATACATGTATATGATATAAATGGTTGGTAACAGTTTAGCCTTTATCCTTTGTATTCTAAGAAAAAGCATGTGCATGTGTGCATATACACGGGTGTGTGTGAGTATATATATGTATATGTATACACAAACCCTCCAAATTTTTTCTCAGCCAATTTCCTTCACAAGCAATGTTTATTTAGCCAAGCTGTTCCGAAAGCGCTTTAAGACGCATGAGGACCTAAGCAAAGTTGGGACATAGGCTGAAGTATGCCTTTGGGATTTACTCGGTTTGCTTTTCCCTTTAGTGACACTATGACAGATGCCCTCAGAGTCTTCATTTGCTGTTAGGTATAGATGGCTGGTAGCACTTTAGCTATTACCCTTTGTATTTTAAAAGAGCTCATAAGCTCAGGAGACAGAGATGAAGCCCCAGACAGTGAGATTTCAGGCAGAATTTGGTGGGATGAGCTGGAGGGATACATTTGGTTCTCAGGCGTCTACGCTTACCACCTTCCATCCCTATCTCATATCTCTCTGGCTAGGCGTCCTGGGACCTGGGGTAGCTAGAGCTCCCAAGAAGAAACCTACATTATTGTTCCTGTGTGAGCCTGGCCAGCCATTGGCCACAGACAGGTTGCTTATCTCCCAGATTGAAATGATCAGATCCTGGTTGAGTACCATAAAGAAACCACTCTCCGAGCAGTGAAAGCAGACAACACAAAGTGTATGTTTAGAGCACAGGCACATAACCCACCGAGGTGCTCTCACTCAGCACTTCTGCACTCTTCATTTCAATCCCAAGACTGTTGACTACAGTTTTCCCATTTCAAATTGACCGAATATAGCAAATTTGAAAACAGACCCACTACAGCAGCAATAACAGCTAACAGCCTGACCTGAAGGAGGAAAAAGATGAAAACTAATATGAGAACTCAAAAGGGAGCACTTACTGAAGGGGCAAGCTGCTCACAACGCCTCACAGGCCCATGAAGCCATCACGGTGCTGTATTACAGCCCAATGCAATAATTAGTACTCTTTGCAGCCACAGAAAAGGATGAGATCATGTCCTTTGCAGGGACATGGATACAGGTAGAGGCCATTATCCTTAGCAAACTAGTACTAGAACAGAAAACCAAATATTGCATGTTCTCACTTATAAGTGGAAACTAATGATGGGAACACACGGACACATAGAAGGGAACAACATGCACTGGGGCCTGTCGGAGGGAGAAGGGAGGGAGGAGGGAGAGAATCAGGAAAAATAGCTAAGGGGTACTAGGCCTAATACCTGGGTGGTGAAATAATCTGTCCAACAAATCCCCATGACACAAGTTTACCTATATAACAAACCTGTATTTGTACCCCCAAACTTAAGAGTTAAAAATAAAAACAAAAAAATAATTAGTACTCTGTGTCATAACTCCAGCTCATCTGGAAAATTTTAAACAACCTCAATGTGCTTTGTCTAGGAAGAAAATCCTCAAGTACCGAAGGTAACAGTATTGAGAAAGGCCACCTAGAGGAGAGCAGTGGTTACTGCACCATAAAACCACGGCAGGGGTTCCCTGGGCTGGAATCCACCTACCTCTGGATGTTGTCTTCAAGTTGCTTGACTCTGAACTCATCCTCTTCAGACTGCCGCCTCCTGGCTTCCTCCTCTTCGGTAGTTCCCGCGGGTATACCCTGCAGCAGCCATTTCTCCCGAAGCACTTTGGACTGTGGGAGTGAGGGAAGACAACAGACAAGATGATACTTTTTAGTCCACACCCTCCTCTCCCTCTGCAGTGGTGCTGTTTTAGCTCCACCCCTCACCAGCGTTGCCTGAATCGCTGCCCTCACCTCCTCACTAACTTGGCTCCCTAGTTCCCTCCGGACCAACACCCAAAGAACAGCTGGAGGGATTTATTTCTATATCGTTTTCTATGATTACAAAAATTTAAAAACAGAGTGAACTGTGCAGTGAATGACCATGTAGCCTCATTTAGATTTCACGGTTATGAACATTTTGCCATATTTTCCCATATATTTTTCATCAAATGATTTTAAAGTAAATAACATATTTTACCCAACCATATGACAGTATGAGCATCTAAAAATTAAGAACATTTTTCTATGCAACTACAATTTCATTGAGAAACTTCCTAAGACCACCTAATATCCACACTATATTAAAGTGTTGTTTTAAAAAGATTGTTATGCCTGTTCTTAAAAACTCTTTAATGACTCCCAATCATCTTCAACAATAATCTCCAAATGTTATAAAAATCATGTGCCTCTAGGTGGGTATGGCGGCCGATGCCCATAATCCCAACATTTTGGGAGGCTGAGGCAGGAGGATTGCTTGAATCCAGGAGTTGGAGACTAGCTTGGGCAACATAGCGAGACCTCGTCTCTACAAAAAATTAAACAGTTAGCTAGGTGTGGTGGTGCACGCCGTAGTGTCAGCTACTCAGGAAGGCTGAGATGGGAGGATCACTTGAGCCAGGTAGGTCAAGGCTGCAGTGAGCTGTGATCATACCACTGCACTCCAGCCTGGGTGATAGAACGAGACTCTGCCTCAAAAAAAAAAAAAAAACATACATCCCACATTTGCAAGTATACTACTACAAAGCATAGTGGAATAAAATGCTTTTGTTTCAGGTCAGTGGTATGGAGGCAGCAATTACTGCTTTGAGATGGGAAATGAAAACAGTTCAAGAAAAAAGCATGTTGAAATTCCCTGAAAGGAAGGGCAAGGGGAGGAAGGTGTGAGAGGATAACTTTGATTCAGCTTCCACTTCCATGGTCTCTAGAGGGCTGATGGCAGCAGCTGCTGACCCTCTACATCATGGCTGAGGACCAGTGAGCGTGCCAATGGAGAGGTCAGTGGTCACTGGAGGGGACCACAGTGAGGATGCAGGGCACATGACCAATTCTTCCCAGCAACAGTAAGTCACCGAAGGAAGAGCAGGAGCAATGGCTATAAAGCCAGCTAACACAGAATAAAGACCGGGCTCTTTGGCTCCCTGGCATCACCTCTGTCCAGAATTGCATTTGATCTCATCAGGCAGGGTAAGCAAGGTAAAAGGAAAGAACTCTTCTAATGACTGAGAGCCAGGGAATGCATGCTTGTAGCAGACTCCCTGAAGCTCTTATGAGCAAAGGATGCACAATTCTGTAGACTCTTATTTGTATGCGGTATTAAGGGCATTTTATTATAAACCTATAAGACGAGTCTTTAAAAATTACCAACACTTAGTATTGTTTAAACAACATCAGTGTGCACTAGACTTCACTCATGGTCCTGATCCACCAATCTAAAGAGAAGTCCGGGGGTCATTTGGTGCTGTAGACACCCTGCTCCATGGCCAGGAGCAAGTTTAATCAACCTGGAATTCCTGCACTTCCAGGATAGACCCTGTGTTGACAACACATCATCAGTGTGGGTTTAGGTGACCGTGGTTTTTATTGGTGTTATTCTTGCCTTTTCATTATAAATAATTTCATTAAAAAATCACTGTTTGTGGAGATCTGTTTGATTACTCTTACAGCATATAAATAAATTTATGGTACTTGACCTGTAATTTTTTAATAATTAGGCTTAAAGACTTGAGTTTGTTCACATAGAATTATTCCTTACTATACTCTTACAGTGATTATAGACAAGAACCACCCCCACACCCCAATATGTATAAACAGTTATGCATCATTGGTATATGCTGCCTATTAAATGTGCTCTGCATAAATAGTGTGCATCTACCACCAGGGTAGGCATTAAAATGTACAGTTTTTACATTATAGGGCATTGTTTGATAATATAAAATCGGGTGTAAAGCGTGCAGCACAATTTGTTTACGTTGGTTGCTTGTCAAAGCTTTATCAGAGATTCTTTTCCAACGGAAAGTGGGAAGGGGTGGGACAAATCGGTCGCTCTTTCTAAAAAAAATTCAGAACCATTGTTCTCCACATAAAATTCTGAAAGTTTCCCAGACAGACCCTATTAGCACATTATGAAAGACCATTACTTAATCAATTCATGTTTTTATATTTTTATTCAGATCTTTAATCCACCATAGGCACAAAATAAATTGTTCATTGGTGGCAATTTAGAAATAGAAGAATGATTATTGCTTTGCTTTTCTTGGATGATAACCTGGCTCTAAAATTTACTCTCAGGAAGAGGGTAGAGATCACAAGAGCCACGCTGAACAGTGGCTTACAGCCTGAGCTCTGGAACCAGTCTGACGTTTACTAGCTGAGTGAGCTTGGACAGGCTCCTGCACCTCACTGACTGTCACATTTCTCATCTATAAAATGGAGACAACGGCAGTACCCATCTCAGAGGGTTGTTATGAGGATTAAAGGAGTTTACAGGCTAAAAGGGCCACGCGCATACTTAGCACTACAGAAATGTTTACCATTGTTGTTGTTCATCCTGTTCCCTTGGGCTCTGCTTTATTTACCTAAGAAATAACAAGTAAAATACCACCAGAAAAGCCTTCCACCTCTATAGGCTCTGAAACACACACTATGGCCCTTTCATGCTATCCTTAAATTATTTCTTTTTACATCTGTTCCCCCTGTAGCCTGCCAGTTCCTTGAAGACTGGGACTGTCCTTTATGCACTTTCGGATTCACTGCAGCACCTACGATTTCCCAGTTCATCCATTTCCTCATTCATTCTATGGACTTGGGCTACAATTCCATTGAATGAATGAATGAGTAAATGGATGAATTTGGAAATTCTCAACTTTCCTTCACTCTAATTATTTGGGAGGGGTAGGGACCACACTTTCAGGGTGCTTCCTGTGCTAAAGATGTCCAAACCGTAGATGCTAAAAACCTCAGGATTCTGAGGGACAGCCATCCTGGAAACCTTGGCTTTGGTGTAGACCCTCTGGAAAGGCAGCTGTGGACAGTCCTGGCTGTCTCCACCCCAGCAGGGATGCTCGGCAGCCACATCTTCTTGCAACGTACGTGGCTGCTCTTGGAATGTTCTCTCTGCTGTTCTTCACACAGTGCCTCCTGCCACCATGTGAAGGGTCTAGCCCCTCACTTCTCACCAATTTAGCTGCCGCCATCAGCTGGTAGCTCTGGCCCAAGCTGCCTAATGACCCTGGTCACTCAGAGGTGCATGTCCCTCTACTCTTGTCCCTTTTCTTGATACAGGTGTGACATCATCAAGAACATCCCCAACAGGAGGAGCGAGGAAGAGAGGCTCCAACAGGAAAAGGGAGTAGTAGGGTTGGGTGTGGTGGCTCACACTTGTATTCCCAGCACCTTAGGGGCCAAGGCGGGTGGATGACCTGAGGTCAGGAATTTGAGACCAGACTGGTCAACATGGTGAAACACCATTTCTACTAAAAATACAAAAATTAGCTGGGCGTGGTGGTGAGCACCTGTAATCCCAGCTACTCAGGAAGCTGAGGCAGGAGAATTGCTTAAACCCAGGAAGCAGATGTTGGATGTTGCAGTGAGCCGAGATCATGCCACTGCACTCCAACCTGGTGACAGTACAAGACTCTGTCTCAATAAAAAGAAAGATACTGGGAAAGGAAGTAGCCCTGGTCTCAGAGAAGCCTGTTTCACAAAGGTGTTCAGACATTTTTAAGAAGCCAATAAAGCATAGTTGATTTTCCACTTGGCTCCAAAGTCATGCTGCCAGGGGAAATCACCAATTCCGAAGGCTTCCTTAATTGACTCCAGATCCCCCTCATGTTGTCTCCAACAGGTCTCCAAATGGAATGGCCTATACTGAGTGCACCATCCAAAGCACCGGGTTCCACCATTCAAAGCATGGGTACTGTGCTGGCTTGTATTGGCTGCCTGAGTGTTTCAGAATTTAGTGGAAGCAGAGCTCAATAGAAATAAAAAATAAAAATTAAAAAAAACTTTTCCCTTTGTGGCCTTTGTTGTCCAAATAACATACATCCACAAAAAAGTATTATAAATAACATAGTATCACAGCTTTAGTAGAGATGGGGTTTCGCCATGTTGGCCGGGCTGGTCTTGAACTCCTGACCTCAGGTGATCTGCCCACCTTGGCCTCCCAAGGTGCTAAGGACTGTCAAACTTCACATTTGTTAAATGAATGCCACCATGGCGAGTCAGTACAAGGAAGGAGCAGATGGGGAGCTGGCGGCTGGACAAAGATAACCTTGACAGGGGCTTCTGAAAGGAGGACAGAGGGAACACCCAAAGTAAATCTTTCTTGCTCTATTTGCCGGGCCAACTTTGGAAAACAAAAAACAAGAACTGAGTTTCCCAAACTTCAGTATGCATAAGGATCACCAGGAGAACTTCCTAAGATACAGATTCCAGGACACACCCATGGAGACGCAGATTCTCTAAGTCTGGCATAAGGCCTGGGAATTTGAATTTTAATGAGCTCCTAGGTGATGCTGTCATTTGACAACGTCAGACTGAGGACCACAATTTGAATACCACTGCATGAGGACTTATGACTATCCAAATGTTTGAAGAATACACAAGCTTTCTCGCTGGCTGGTCAAACAATATGATCTAAAAGAACTCCTCACACCGGGCACAGTGGCTCACGCCTGTAATCCCAGCACTTTGGAAGGCCAAGGCAGGCAGATCACCTGAGTTTGGGAGTTAGAAACCAGCCTGACCAACATGGAGAAACTCTGTCTCTACTAAAAATGCAAAATTAGCCAGGCTGTGGCGCATGCCTGTAATCCCAGCTACTCGGGAGGCTGAGGCAGGAGAATTGCTTGAATATAGGAGGTGGAGGTTGTGGTGAGCCTAGATCATGCCATTGCACTCCAACCTGGGCAACAAGAGCAAAACTCCATCTCAAAAAGAAGTCCTCATCCTCTCCTCCTGTGCCCCTCATCCTCTCCTCCTGTGTCCCCAAGTCAAGATCAGTGGCTCTCTTATCCCTTTCCTAGGTGCCAAGAACTCTGCCAGTCCCCAAAGTCACAGCTCAGGAAGGCAGGCAAGTCCTTTCTCTCACCAAGCCTTCATCCCAATAAACAAGGATGCAAGATAATTTCAGACTATGATACTCCCTGAAAAGAGGTAGACAGGACAAGGTGACAAAGAGGGACCAGGGGAGGACACCTAAAGTGGGAAAGGTCTTTCTGATAACTTGAACATTCAAGCTGAGATCTGAGGTCTGGAAGGGTGTTCCAGGTGGAGGGATTGGCAAACATACTAGCCTGGAGGTAGGACAGAGTTTGGTGTGTTTGTGGACCAGAACAAATGCCTCAGTGGCTGGACCATAATACGTGTGGGGTGGGGGAGGGAGGGCAGAACAAACCGAAGATGGAGAAGAAAGCAGGGGCCAGATTAGGTAGAATTCTGTAGCCCTATTAAGGAGTTTGCTATGTATTCTAAGCACAATACGAAGAACAGATTGCGAGGGGTAGGATTACAAAGTACAAGTGATGGCAGTCTGTATCTTTCAAATGACAAGGCATATTAGCTTGAAACAGAAGAGAGACCAAAGAAATGAAAAGCATGGTGGTGCATTCTGGACGTAGAATCAACGTGACTTGCAATAGATTCGCTGTGGGCTAAGAAAGGGAAGGATTAGGGTGATGTACAGACATTTGGTTTCAGTGAAAGGGTGAATAGTGGTATCATCAATTAGAGACTGGGAAGAGTAGAAGAACAAATGGTAGAAAAGCAGAAAATCAAATATTTCATGTTGGGCATGTTAAGTATGAGAGGCTTCTAAATGAAAGTGGCATCCATCTAAGTGGAAGTGTCAGAAAGGCAGCTGAACATGGAAGACTGGGGTTTAAAGGCCATCGGCTAGAGATGTCAATTTGGGAGTCATAGATACATAAATGGTATTTGCAGCCATTGTACTGGGTGATGAAGGTGACAATAATAGAATTCTTACTGCTTTATGTGTTTTACACATACATCCAGTTAACTTTCACAAACATTCCACAAGGTAGGTGCTAACATTAACTAACTTATCTACAGTATCACATCGAGTGAGCTGTGGACCTGGGATCTGAAGCCAGAAGGTACCCTCTGCTATCTTGCCTCTGTATAAGATCACCCAAGAATCCTTTTTCTTGCTCAAATAGGATTTACAAAATCATCAGGTGCCACAGATGCACTTCCTAACATGGAAAACTTTTCCAGCTCCTCCAATGGTGGGTTCCATATTGATGCTCTGGCTCCCCCACTGGCCCCAAAGTCCTCTCAGTCAGGGCTGTATCTTTTATGCATCCACAAAGGCTGACATGTGAGGAATTACTGGAAAATCGTGCACATACACTGTATTTTAGCAAATATAATATCTTGGGTCATTAAAGCTAAAAAAGATCACAGAGACAGTCTAACCTAATCTTTTTCACCTACAGCTAAGGTAACTGCAATGAAGTAACTTTTCTTACTTTCTTTTATTTTTGTAGAGATGGAATCTCTCTATGCTGCCCAGGCTGGTCTCGAATTCCTGGGCTCAAATGATCCTCCCACCTTAGCCTCCCAAGCACTGGTATTACAGGCATGAACCACTGTGCCCAGCCTAGATACCAGTTTTTGGGGTGACCCTGGTAAATAGTGAAGTGTGTCTGGAGACGCTGGGTGGGGCAGAGTGGGGAAGTAGGAAGTGAATCAGAACTTGTAATAAGTCTCCAATTGTTTCCTGGTCAGATGTTTGTTATTTTTATAAAGTCATATCTGGCTCTCTTTTTACTTGCACATTCTGGCTTTGATGTCATACTTAGATAAGACTTCCTTTCCCTCATGATAAAAATATTCACCTGTGATTCCTTTGTGTACTTTTATGATTTTACTTTTTACTCTGGATCTTTCATTCCTTTGTAAGCTGGTATTGACTATTCTAGTGGATGATGGTTGGAATATGGCTAAATTCAATTTTCTTTTCTTTTTCTTTCTTTCTTTCTTTTTTTTTTTTTTTTTTTTTTGAGACAGAGTCTCACTGTGTCACCAGGCTGGAGTGTAGTGGTGCTATCTTGGCTCACTGCAACCTCCGCCTCCTGGGATCAAGCGATTCTCCTGCCTCAGTCTCCCAAGCAGCCCAGCTAATTTTTGTATGTTTAGTAGAGATGGGGTTTCGCCATGCTGGCCAGACTGGCCTCTAACTTCTGATCTCAGGTGATCTGCCTACCTTGGTCTCCCAAAGTGCTGGGATTACAGGTGTGAGCCACCACGCCCAGCCTAAATTCAGTTTTCTAGCAGAAAATGGGTTAAACTCAGCATGAGGCAATAGCTGTATTTGTGTTTTCAGTCATTCACCTGTGTCCTCTCTCTCTTCCCCTTTCCCTTCCCCTAACTTTCCCACTCTTTCCTTCCTCCTTCTTGACTCCCAGTAAGATTTTGGTTTGGTTCTGAGATTTTGTTATATACTTCAGTCCACATAGGGAGAAGCCGACCCAAGACTTTTGATAGAAGAAATTAGATTTTAACTTCCATTCAAGCTCTGTGTATGGAAACAAGGGAGGAAATATGAAGTTACTTTACAGTGTGTACTGTGCCCATCTGTTCAATATTTTAAAATTTGAAATAAGCCTTTCACATATCCCAGTTACAAGGAAATGTCTAAAATTAGTGCTAAGGGTTCAAAACCAGGAAAGACACTGTAATATCCTTACAGCAAGGCTTCTGATACCTTCAGGCTCTTCAGCAAATGACCTTAGTAGGCTGAAAATAAATATTTCACAGGGTCACAATTCAGCCTTTCATCTTTTTTCATCCAGCTTTCTTGGAAGAAGAGGTTGTGGTCTTCCAAATATAATGACAATTTTCATAGCTTGGATTAGAAGAAAGCTCTAGTGAGGGTTCCTTCCTCATGAATAAGTAATTCAAAGTCAGTTTATGTATTGAAGACATAGTATTAGCAATTTGATTCTGACAGGGCCAACTCTGTCAGACAAACCTTTGTAAATATGACAGTCTCCAAGGAATTCATGTTGCAGTAGGTAGGGAGTGCATACTCTAGGCTGGGACTTTGAACAGACCAATAAAATAGACAACTCTCTGGCAATTCAACCAAGGGGCAGAGGGAAATATTAAATTCATTCTACTCTAGTATGATATAGTACTATATCTGATTTATTTTTAAAAAATCTATAGGATCACGTCACATTATAAAAACAATAAGAATAAATAATTGTTTCTATGAAATAAAAAGCCAGGACAATTTTTCAAAAGAATAACGATAGTTCGTATCTTATGAAATATTGCAATATATTAAAAAGCTATAGGGATTAAATGAGAACAATACTGGCACAAGAATGGGCAGGTTAATGTAATAAAAAGAATCCATAAATGGTGGACTCAAATGTAAGTCAGAAATATGTAGGTGATAAAGAAGACATTTAAATCAGCAAGGGAAAGGATGAATTAATCAATAAATCACGTTGAGACAAGTGGCTCAGCATCAGTAAAAAGTAAAGTTATATTCCTGCTGCATATCTCATCTGTAAATAAATTCTAGATGGATTTATGCTATTGAAGTATAAAAAACATCATAGCTAAGAGTTCGAGATGGAGACATTCTTTTCAAGGATGACATCAAAGTCAGTTATCCTCAAGTAAAAGAATGCTCCATGGGATTTTGTGAAAATTATAATTTTTTGTATGGAAATTAAAAAGAGCCCATATAAAAAAGAGATAAAGGTTAATATTATTTCAATACTAATGTTAATATAATTTCATTTTACCCACAGGCTGGTGAGCTCTGTGAACAATGATGACATGTCTTAATCTATAGAAATACATTGGGGAAAAAAGTATAGAAGGATATACCTCTGTATGGGTTCTATCTGAACGGTAAGTATACAGTACATATGTTTTTTTCTTTGTATTTTCCTGTACCTTTAAATTTAGTTTTTGCAATGATTATATACTCTTTCAATTTATAATCATAAAAATAATATAGCTATAAAAATTACTTACTAGTTCTACTTGTAATGCTTAGAAATTATTACATTACACTACACATACTTAAGGATGCTTTAAAAAGAAATCCAAGTTTAATTTGGCCTGGAGTTCAAAGTGTCTTGAGGTTTCCAAACCACAGGGATGTAGCAGCTAGTATTTTACCATTTTATACTTTGGTCTTTTATTATATTATAGAATTTGTTCAAAGTCCATATACAAAGTGATGATATTCCATTTTGTGAGTTGCTCACTATATGCTCCTAAATATTGTGATGAGTAAGTCTTCTAAAAATATATATGAATGCCCAAACTACTCTCTTGCATTCTATTTATTTTGCTTTGACTAGGGACCAGTGAATCTGTCTAAATAATCCATCTCATTGCATGAGAATAAGAGTCCACAGACTATTTGATAATTCTCACATGTGAGAATTATATCTTAAAGATACAGAATATGAGAATTATATAAAGAATATGAAAATCATATAAACATGACAACTAACTCTAATGCAGTAAGAATATTTTTTTCTTAGAGAATATCTAGGATTTTGCAAATTAATTTAATAAATATTGATTACTGACATATTTCCTAATATCCTCTACTTCAAAAAACTTCAGTAATCACTGTGACATGTCTCCACACAATCTACATTTTCTGGAGTCCATAACAATATATTTAGAGTAAGAGAGACAGCAATGATGGTAACTGGCATCTCACTAGATGAATTATTCCAAAGGAAACATTTCTTTCAAAGAGAACAGTGGCCTGGAAAGAGCTCAGTCTTTGAAAGCAGACAGCCCAGGAGTCCCTCTCAGACTCCCTCACTTATAGTCGCTATGGGCTTGGGCAAATTACTTGACCTCATGAGTTTGTTCCCACACCTGTAAGACAAAGAGAGTAATAACTGTCTTGTGGTCATTATTGAGGGTAGGTGTTTAAAGTACCAGGCACATGTTAGGCACTCAAAAAAGTGGTGACTGTTACTGGTGGTGGATAACAGGCTACCAGCAGAAAGCTGGCTGACTCCTTGGTGAGGCTCACAGAGGAGAAAATAAAACCTCTACGAACATATTTCAATCCAGAGGCGAGGCTACTAGGCTGCAAACTGGATGATTACAGGGAAAAATCTCATGCTATTCAAGTTCAGTTGCCAGTTTACTGATTTAAAGAGAAACATATTCCTTCCTAGTGCCTAAAGTGATCCTGTCCTTCAATCAGGCAAACCCTTCCTTATATCAAAATAACTGATTAGTTATAGGGAGGATGAATTCAGAACAAAGAGAGGCAAGGTCCTGAGGGAAGTTTCACCTGGGCCACAGTGAGGCCTGAGGACCCTCCTCACCTTACCACTGAACCCACCTCACCAGCATACAGAAACTCAGGATGCGCCAAAGCTGGGGTGTCTCTCTGCATGTAGTACCAGACAACCACCACCACCTTTGGAACCTCTGAGCTTTCCTTTTTCAGTATTCAAGGCAAACAACCCACCCTCATTCTGTCCACACAAGCCTTTCCCAGAGAGAGGCATGCAATGCACTGACTCCACTTAGCAACTTATCATCACCTCCAGTCCTCCCCACCTCACCCACCTCCTACCCTGCAATAGCAAGGTTGCCATGGTGCAAGTGTTGAGTGTTCCCTCAGATAGCCAATCTCAACAGCTGTGTGAGAATTCTACCAAGATAACCATAAAGAAGTAGCTGATTCCCTTGTTTCCAAGTCCTTGAGAAAAACCTCACTGCTTCCCCATATAAGACCTAGTAGGTTTTACTGTTGTTTCTGTTGATTGGATGGATGGATGGATGGATGGATGGATGGATGAATGGATGCATAGATAAAAAATGAATTGATATAAAATCAACAGAATATAGTAATACAGCACTGGACATCAGCAATAAATGAGTCCTCGGTATCTTATTTAGCACCCAGGATCATGAGAAGGGAGACAAAAAAAAAAAAATCCCTTGATGTTTTGACATATGTTTATTCCCTGACTAGGTTCACGGAATACAAAAGCAAAGGACTACATTGAGCTTAAAGTGAGGCTGTCTAGCCAAAAGCAGCCTCTCTTTTCATTCAGTCGTTTTATTTAGAAGCTCACCTTTAACCAGAAATTCACTGAGGTTTTAGTACATGTTGGTCTCTTACAAGTACCATACTGAATGGACTGTACTCTGAGCCAGAGACCTCACTCTGTCCAGACTGACCTTGAACAATTCGCTCAGTTCTATCAGGTGTTTTTAAGGCCCCCTCTCTGTGAGAAGAGGATACTAATTTTAGCCCTCCACCCTCCCTCAGGAATGTTGTGGGGAAAGAGCAACAGCACATGGGATACATGCAAGCACCTACAAAGAAAGATCTGTCAATGAATTCATGTGATGAACAGAGAGAAACAGGCAATATCCTCAGTATCATGCTGCTTTTCTTCCTTTAAGCACATTTCTCTGGTTAACGTTAATGGTAAATTGATAAACATGCTAAGCAGATATAGGTCATGCTGCTATTTTCAATCAGTAACTCGCTTGCTGATGGTTCTCATTTTGGGAATTCATTTAGCACAATTCTGATTTCTAGAAAAGGATAGGGAAAAGTAGCCATAAAGATTTATCTTGTTGAAAAAAAAATCCAAATAATTCATACCGAGCATCATCCCAAAAGTCAGTGCCACCTTCCCACCCAGCCCTCTGAGCAATGCAGCTCTGTGCAGGCAATGTCACAGCAACATGAGGTGAGCAGAAGGTTTTCCTACAAAAAAGCCCAGAAGCAGTCAAAGGCAAGCAGTAACTCCTGGCTGGCCACTGGAATGTGGTCACATTATTCTCTGAACATGTGAAAAGCAACATTCTGCAACCAGTGGGGTCCTTGTGACAGTGACAGAGCTTTCTCCCGGGCTGTAATCAATTACGATGCTTAAGTGCATTATGTTTTAAAGAAAAAATAAACAGCTCTTGTGTGCTGTCTCTGTTTCTCTGTCTCTCTCTTTTTAAGATGGTACCATGGAGACCCATCCAAGTCAAATCATTTCAAAGCCATCTTTGACCAACTGCTTGCTCTCAGAGAACACTTTCAGAATTGTTAAACTAGAACTAAAATAAATGAATAATCTGAAATACACAATGTTGTTCTTTTATCAGATCACATTGTTTAATCTCCCTTTTCTGCATATCAAGAAAGGAAATAACAATTTTAAGTAAGAAAAAAGAACAGTCTGTGAAATATATCTTTTGGAGCCTCTGAGCAAACACACCCAGCACCTATGCATGGGAGAAACGATCCTGAAACGCTGCCTCACCCACCCTGTGGAGTATTCTCATCCAATTTCTATATATAGCCACCACACTTCACATGCACAAACCCTCCACCCTGTCCACATGCACACTGTCATCTTATGCTTGCAGAAATTGGAATGCTGTAATAATGCCCTGAATTTGAGAAATTCACAAGAAAAGCCAAGAGATGGTTTCCTCGATTGAATGAAAAAGGCTGGTTTGGTTGGCGGCAGCGCCTTCACGGCAGGGCAGGCACTGCCCAGCTCTCCGGAGTGTGATCTGCATGTCTAATAATGGAATAGGTTCCTGGGATCAGCCGCTTACCTTGGAATGCTGCAGCAGAAGTATCTGCTCGTCAAGCTGTTGTCGCTTGCCTTCTATTTCAGTCTGCCTCTTTCTTTTTTCCTTGAAAATAAAGAGAGAGAGGCTGTAAGAGTGGGTGGGTGTTGGCTCCAGAAATTTTAAGGCAGGAAGTAGCAGCAGCAGCAGCAGCAGCAGCAGCAGCAGCACACATCTGTGTAGACACTTCCAGAGACAGCGGGCACACACGCAGGGTCACCTGCCCCACCGTCTCCGGGTGTGTTGCAAGCAGCAGCATCCTCCCAACATGTCTGCTGTAGGCTCAAAGAGTGGGAGAAATTCTCCTCACTCAGCCAGGCTGCAAGAATTTAATCCAAAAGAAAAGGCGGTTTCTACACACGCACACACAGACACACACACGCACACACAGACACACACACACACACACACACACACACACACACACAGAGCCATGTTCTGTGCAGTGTTAATTTGGACACAAAGAATAAAAATGTCTCAATCCAAAAGACAGAGGTTCTTACAAACTGCAAATACCATAGAATAAAACAGTGGGAAATTCTGAGTGAGATTTCTTTGCTCAGAATCATAGACATAAATAATCCGATGTCATTTCAAATTTTATAGGACAAATCATCCAACAATGCAAATGAAATGGGTGATCTTTGCTGCCACTAGCCTTGGGCTAGCATTTCACGTGGGTGGGGCAGCTGAGGTTACGGTAAATATGGAATCTGTCTGTCTGGGTCCAGCTCCCAGCCCTACCACTTACTACCCTGTCTGACTTCTGACAAGTTCTTCTACCTCCCTGGGTCTCAGTCTTCTCCTACATAAAGTGGAGATAATAACTGCACCCAAACCACTTGGTTGTGGAGTGGATTACAAAAGATGATGTAATGTAAAAGGTTTAGAACAATGTCTAGCACAAGGTAAGTGCTCAATCAATGTTATTTGCTCTTATTCTTACTGTTGTAAGTTTACTTCTAGGTCACACCTAGAAACTGGTTTTAAAGGGACGTATTTTCCTTGCATTTCCACCATAACCTTTTCATTACAGTGCATCCTTCATATTCTTCTTCTCTATACTTCTCCAGTGCAGACAATCAACAGCATATGAATGTGATTCATGAGAATAGAAAGACCTGCCCTTATGATAGATTCCTTGTTAATGCTCTGTTTCCAAAGTGTTCAGGAGTGGTTTGCTGGGACATTTACTGCACTGGAGCGTTCTCTTTTACCCACATATGCAGGGGGAAACTTGTTAGACAAGACATAATGGCATTTGACAATACAACAGCCAAATCCTGGGGACAACAACAACGTGGAAGCCAGGCTGCTGTGCTCTGTGTAAACGGAAGCTTTTATCTTATGTAGTTGCCGTGTTTCTGGGGTTATGATTGAACCACTGCTATTCAAATCAATGTGATAATAATGTGTGTTACCACCAAGGTTTTCTGTGAGATCCCCAGACTTTATGAAATATTAGCTCATAATCTTAAGCCTCTAGAACATAATATCCAAGTCAGGGATATGATCTCCCTGACAAAGTAAGATGCATGAATATTTTAGGAATGTACCATTTACAGAAGAACTCCAATCAGTGGTGCATAATTGATGCTTCTTAATCCCAGAGAGTGTGCAAGGCCATATAATATATAACAGTAGATGGGAAAGGTGAGGTACAGTGGGAACAGCCCACCTACCCAGCATCTCAGAGATACCGCATGATAAAGCTAGGGCTTCCAGGACGAGCTGCTATCTCTACATTCTAGAATCTTTCAAGAGTAGGTTTACTGGACATTGCCAGTCATTTTCACTGGCTGTCAAGATATATAGTTTTCATACATTCGAATGTAGAACAAAGATGTATGTCACAGATATGAGAGGCTGATGACTCAAGACCTCCAGAAATATTGAGTGGCATGTGTTCTCATTACATGTCTTGTCATTTCCAAACTGTTTCCAGGCTTTCCCACAGCTGTGACTTTGTTCCAACAGAAAGTTCTCACTCCAGAGATGCCCATCATCATACTGGTGAGCCATTCTCTGAGCAGAATAAACCTTACCAGGCAGTACAAACGCTGGACCTTTACATGCTCAAGCAGCAGGCTCATCAGTGATCACTATAACTGATGTGGGCATGAAGGTTGTAGATTTCAAGTTAGTCCTTTAAGAATGGGCAGGATTTAGGGCTGGGCACAGTGGCTCATGCTTGTAATCCCAGCATTTTGGGAGGCCAAGGCAGGCAGATCACCTGAGGTCACAAGTTCAAGACTAGCCTGGCCAACATGGCGAAACCCCATCTCTACTAAAAATACAAAAATTAGCCAGGCATGGTGATGCACGCCTGTAATCCCAGATACTTGGGAGGCTGAGGCAGGAGAATCACTTGAACCCAGGAGGGGGAGGTTACAGTAAGCTAAGATCATGCCACTGCACTCCAGCCTGGGCAACAGAGTGAGAGTCTGTCTCAAAAAAATAAAAAATGGGTAGGACTTAGGTAGATACAAATGGGCAATACATTCCAGGCAAAAAGAACTAGGTGAGCAAGGGTAGAAATGTACTGCATATTCCAGGGACAATGAGGAGGAAAATCTAACTGAGTGCAGGGCTTGCCTTTAGGAACAGAGATCAATGACTCAAAAGATAGGCTAGGAGTACACCACGGAGGGCCATGAAATGCCAGGCCAAGAATTTTAGATTTTATTGCATGGACAAGGCAATGTCATTGCAGGGTTCTAAGCTACAGAGTGATATGGTGAAATGGCATTTTAGGAACATTAATCTGGTATTCATGTATAAAGCAGATTAAAATGGGCTGGTACGCTTTTCCTGTAAAGGAAAAGTAACTATTTTAGATTTTGTGGGACATACAGTGTCTGTCACAACTATTCAATGCTACCATTGTAGTTCAAAAGCAGTCCTGGACAATATTTAAATGAATGAGTGCGGCTGTGTTCTAATAAAACTTTATTTGCAAACACAGGTAGTAGGCCAGATTTGGCCCACGGGTCCTAGTTTGCTGACCTCTGAATTCAAATATCATTTAAGTGCCTTAGGAGGATGCTCCATTCACCTAGGTGTGCAGTGAGGATGGATGAACTAACAAACTTCCTAGCTTAGAGTTGTACCAATTAGAATGGAAAGAGAAGGACAAATGCAAGAAACAGAATTGACGAGACTCAAGACTAATAGGATCTGGGGGTGAGGCAAAGTGGTGTTTTGGTTTTGAGTCACACGGACCACAAGAGTGCTGGTGCAGGAAGAGGCAACAGTGGGAAAGCAGTCAGGCTGAGCCCATTTGTGCTGTAGTCCTACTCCCCTTGAGGAAACTCCTTACTGGGAGTTTATTACTATTATTGGGTTAGAATTTGGAACTAAGCAGTTGTTAGCATATACAATCAGGCAGCGGCATTAGCATGTTTACCTCTGCATTCTGACTGATGACCCTGGGCCTGGCCTCATGACAAAGACCCACTGTGCATCCATAGCTGTTGCAGGATTCTTTGACTGCTGGAGCTCCCTTTCACAGTGATGGCTTTTTTTTTTTTTTTGAGACAGAGTCTCACTCTTGCCCAGGCTGGAATGCAGTGGTGCCATCTCAGCTCACTGCAACCTCTGCTTCCTGGCTTCAACCGATTCCCCTGCCTCAGCCTCCCAAGGAGCTGGGACTGCAGGTGTGTGCCACCATGCTTGGCTAATATTTGTATTTTTAGTAGAGATGGGGTTTTGCCATGTTGGCCAGGCTAGTCTTGAACTCATGACCTCAGGTGATCTGCCTACATTGGCCTCCCAAAGTGCTGGGATTATAGGCATGAGCCACCGAACCCAACCCACAGTGATGATCTTAAAGTCACTTCTAGGTGGGCAAGAGGCAAGCAGCCCATGCTCAGAATTAGATATGAGTCAAATGACAACACATTTGCGTAGGACACCATTAAGGAAGTCACTTTCAGTTTCTGACCCTTGTTTGATGGCTGTGCTCCTCACCTGGCGAGCCCACTGGTCTCCAGATTTCTCCTTCCCTTAACCAGGACAAAACTGGTAACTCTTGGGCCCTTCATTCTCATCAACTCCACAACTCTACCTCTTCTTTGAGTTGCAGATCCCTATACTGAACTGCCAAGTGTTCATAGCCACTCCCCCAAACTCAAACGCATGCAGTCACCATCTCAAGCAATGCCTCACCCTCTACCTTCACACCTGTTCCTTCTTCTATATGTTTCATCTCAGCAAATGGCCATACTCAAGTCAGAAATCTAAGTCATCCTAGATACTAACTTGCTTGAAAGACCAAGTCATGTTGATTCTGCTGGCCAGTTTCCACATCTTTTGCCTCCCCACTATAACCCTAAGTACTGCCTTAACATTCCCTCCTTCATCTCCTACCTGCACATGGAGACTATTACATATGAGTATCTTTAGCACACCACAGAACTGACTCCAGCTGGTTTACTGTAGTGGTTTCCCTATTAGTCTCCCTGCCTCCACTCTTGGCTTCTCCAAGTCAATCTCCACACTGCTGCCATAGTGATATTCTAAAATGGAAATATGACCGCCCCCATCCCTTGTCTAAAACCAGGGATGTCTCTCCATTGCCTACAGTGCAAGGAGCAGGTTCCCTAGCATGGCCAATGAGGCTCCTGTCAATCTCACAGCTTCATTTTAAGCCATGGCCCCCACCATGCTGCAACCTCAAAGACTACTTCTAGTCTCCTGATCTTCCAGGCTGGTTCATGTCCTCTTAGTTTTGCTCTTATTGCTTCCTCTAACAATAATAGATGTCCCTTGCTGCTTCATTTGACAAAAAATATTCATCTATGACAGCACAGTTTAAATATCAATGAAGCTTTGGTGAACATCAGTCAATTTTGATCTGCCTAGTCTTCTCTCCTTTGGGGAAACACATCTACCCTCACTGTGAATGGCTCTTTGGGAAATGCCAGTCATGGTTAGCTCATTCCTGCTGCCAGGACTTGTATGTGAGCCAGGTTAGGCCTATCATGCTACCTTACCTCTTTGTAACAGCCATTAATCCAAGGAATGGCTAAGCGAACTGAGAAAGACCAATTAGAGACATTTCTAGGGACAGACACATGGATACCAGGAGAGAAGTAAAAAAAAAAAAATCTACCACTAGGATTAAGCTGAATTAATATACTTCTGACTAGCAATTCTTCCAAGTCACATAAAAGAGATGCATTTACCTTGAAGAAAATAAAGTCAACATGCAAAGGGAGGCAGAGTTGAAAAAGGGAAAAGGGTCCCAATACATTGTTTGAGTCCCAGATCTTGTCATGCATGAAGCCAGAACCATCCCTGGGCTTCCTAAATTACATACACTAATAAATCTCCCTTTTTCTTAAGTTTGTTTGAGTGATGTTTCTACCACTTACAACTCAAAGAGTATGGACAAATACAGAGGCTTTTTCTGTTCCCTCCAAATAGATCACATCACTCCCTCCTTTCTCTGCCCTCCTCACATGCTGTGGATTTTTCTACATTAGACCTCAAGCACTGTAGCTCTTTATATACTTAACTATGTACACATCTTCTTTCTCTAACAAACTATGGGCTCCCTGAAGACAAGGATCTTGGCTGACACATCTCTAAAACCTACAATACGGCATGATGAATACATGTAATATAGGCTTGGTGAGCATCTCTGAGTGTTCTATCCTTTTTTTCTCTCTTCTGTGTTTCTGTATGTCCATACCTCTCATTCAAATGCATTACAAATTTGTACTCATGACTTCAATAGAAGCAAAATGTGTTATTAAAAACACATTAGCCATCAGTCCATAAGACCAGAAGTGTCCTAATGCTAAAGACATTAACCTGCATGAAATAAATTACTGTTGCTATGCATATGAGGAAAGAGTTGAAAAGGTAATTCTGGGAAAGAATCATGGAAAGCTTATTCTGGGGGAAAAGGCTGTGGGAAGTGGAAATTCCAGGGAAATGCATAATGAGCTGACAGTAGCAAACCATTCAGGGTAGTGCGCCTCAAGAGACATCTGGAAGGACGTGATCTCAAGCCATTAGGAAGATTTCCAGATTCCTCCACTATCTGGGAAGCCTAATAAGCCAGTTTCATTCTCTTTCTATAAATTATATATTTCCTGGCAAGTATTTTCTGGAAGGATTATAACACTATGAACACATAAACTATTGTTAAAGAGCATCCATAGAGAATGGGGCATACTCTGTTCAATAAATATGATGAGAAGACAGGTATGATATGTACCTGTCATTAGGGAAGCCTATTTCCACCTTTTTGCTCCTTGAGACTCGCTCTTCTCTCTTGCCGACTGGGCTGCAGCTGGGGCACTCGGGGATGCCAGGCTGTGGCTGGGGACATGGTGGGTGTCCCAGCTGAGTTAGTGAGGCACAGGGAGAGAGGGGAAGACGCTAACTAAGCAGGGAAGGTAGTCAGAGGCAGAAATAGGGTGTTTCCTTTCCTCCACTGAACCGCCATTCTGACTTGGGCTGATACCTAGCGCCCCAGGGCACAGCAGCGGGAAGGGACTAGAAGACCTACTCAAGGCCCTGTTGCCATCATGAGATCTTAGAATTTAGACAAGAGGAGGGTAAAGAAAATACATTAAATTGTAAATGTTACAATCTTTATTCTTTCTATTGCTAAATGAAGAGATTTCAGCTTTGACTTCCTTCCATGTGAGCTAGAGGGAATTTTGTGTCCCTGCCCCAAAGCTTTTAAGTGACTTTTTGCCAGCAGGTTCCTAGGCTTTTCCAATGCAGAATCAGAGAAAGAGGAAATATGAAAAACTGCGTGAAACAGACTGTTTCATATTATTGCACCTGGAAAGGGAATGGGTGGGGGATACTATTTAGGGGGGAAAATGAAGATCAAGAAAAGGAAAGAAATGATGTAGAAGTAAATCACTGAAAGGGGTCAGAGGCAGTTTAAAGATCAAGAGTTTAAAATGAAAAGGCTGAGCTATTAAGGCCAGGAAATTGGGAAAAGGGAATCTTGAGATATTTTACTGTGGCTTATAAAATGATTCCCCTCCGATGTTCCCCAGAAGATTCTAGTAAGGATACTGAAATTACTTTGGCCAACAAGCCTGTGTTTCTTTGAATACGACTTCATGCTGAAACTGGATTGCCAGGGTGTCTAGGTTTTACATGGGTTACACAAAGAAATAAGGTGACATTTAGAGAATTAAATTATGAAAAATCAACTTGCAAGTGGGGACCCAACAAGCTTTTTCTATTAAGAAATCACAGTGTCATCTCAGGCATGGTTGGGTTATAATTACCTATTTAACACTACTGTAAAGTCAATGCTATTTATATGTCTGAGGGGGGAAGAAAGAAGAACGGTCTGTCTAAAAACTGAAAACCTGAGTAATCAAGCATAAAAAAAAACTGAAGAGGTGCTCACTCAGCTTTATCCAATCGCCTGTCCAGCTAACAAGTAACGCTGAGTTTGCTCAGCAGACACATCCCTGTTCAAAATCAGTTATCTCATCTCAACACCCTCAGATATTAAAACTCACTCTCCTGGCTGTATCTTCAAGGTCACCAATCATAATCCTGATTTCTATTCAGGCTTCCCATGTAGTTAGCTAAATGGAGACATGGCACTTGCTAAAACCCCTGCAGTGTCCATCCACTAAAACATGAATAAACAGGCACTTAGGTTTGTAGATAAGTACACTGAAAGCTAAGTTGGTATGTGATTTTCTGATCCTCCGGAACTAAGAAATAAAACTCAGAGCCAGTTTAAATGATAACTTTAAAAGGCTTGGTCAGAAACACAAGTAAGGTAGGTTTTCTATGTTGTTCTGGCTAGCCGTGTACCCATTTAACCTGCAACGTCACCACGTAAAGTGGATAATTCCACAATTCAATTCATTCCTCATCGCTTAGTTTAAGCCAGCTTTTTCGTTTACATAACCTCTTTTTTATTCAACGATTTGGCCTTGAGCTTGCCCTCTATCTGCAAAAGAGGGAACTGCCTGCTTTGTATTCTTTTCTGTGCTTACTTTTAAATTTTGTATTGACATATCATATTTGTACACATTTGTTGGGTATATGCAATATTTTGTTACATGGATAGGATGTATAACAACCAGGGTATTTAGAACACCCACCATCTCGTGTATTTATCATTTCTTTGTGTGGGGAACATTTTCAGTCCTCTCTTCTAGCTATTTTAAAATATAAAATACATTGCTGTTAACTAAAGTCACCTTACTGTGCTATCTAACCTTAGATCTTATTCCTTCTACCTAACTGTATGTTTGTACCCATTCACCAAGCTCTCTCATCCTCCACCACACACACTCCCTTCCCCACCTCTTGTAACTTATCATTCTACTTTCTACCTTCATGTTTCATTTGTAATAAAAACAATATGGTCAAGATAATTTTTAAAAGAAAAAGAAGGCATTGATTAGTTTGAGCCTCAATACTGGCTTTTAGAAGTGGTAATTTAACACCCAAAACCTTAAGAAACATCCCATAAAATTTAGATGCAATATTATCATTCATCTCACCCTATCAATATACCTGGTCTATCAGTGTCAAGTCAAATGCACAACACAGCAGAGTTTCCACTTTGGGTCCTTTATAGATACTTTATAGCCCATATGGATTATACCTTAAGTCTGTTTTTAAGGTCCCATGGTATGACCCTTTGTCTGTTTTTAAGGTCTGCCCATGGTATGACCCTTTAAGTATGTATGTATATGTGATTTATGTATGTATGTATATATGTATTTATTGAGATAGAGTCTGGCTCTGTCCCCCAGGCTGGAGTGTAGTGGTGTGATCTCAGCTCACTGCAACCTTCCACCTTCTGGGTTCAAACGATTCTCCTGCCTCAGCCTCCTGAGTAGCTGGGATTACAGGTGCATGCTACCACACCTGGCTAATTTTTGTATTTTTAGTAGAGAGGGGGTTTCACCATGTTGGTCAGGCTGGTCTTGAACTCCTGACCTCGTGATCCACCTGCCTTGGCCTCCCAATGAGATGGGATTACAGGCGTGAGCCCCTGTGCCCAGCCCCCTTTGAGTAATTATTTCGCCATATAGCTGCATTTTTGCTTTGATGGTCATAACATCTAATACTTTGCTAGAAGAGCTTCCCTTTGGTTTCCCCTGAAGACCAAGAAGGGAAGCAGTCTGATATGGGCTCTGAGAGAAAGTATGACCTGCTTTATGACATCACATTGATAAGCCCCTTGTGTTGGAAAAATCTAGCATACAGGTAGGCAGAATGGCAGAGGACTCTCAAAAAGTTCCAAGTGCCAGGGATGACAGAATCAAACTGTCCCAAAGAATGTGATCTCCATCTCATCACTCTCTGTGTGTTGCCTTATTCCTGCCATGAAGCCTTGTGAGCACTGAACTAGGAGTCAGGAGATCTCGTATCAGGTAGGGGCTCTGCCACTAACTCCCTGAGTGACTTAGATGAGTCCTTTATTGTTTCTGGGCCTTGGATCCCCCACCTGTGAAATGAGTAGGTTGGGCCAGCTTAGCTCTAAGGTTCCTTCAGCATCACTAACATTCCACAATACTAAGGAGAACAATGACCTCACACCTTCCATACTGTCACAGGTGCCCTTCCTGAATTATAAAGTCATGTTAGCGAACATTTACATAGAGCTTACTGTGCACCAGGCACTGTTCTGTGTGATGAACATGTTTAATCTTCACAACAAGCTAATGAGTTAAGGACTATCATCATCCTCATGTTACCGAGGAGAAAATGGAGGCACAGGAAGATACAGAGACAGGGTCACATGGAAAGTAAGCATCAGGCAATTGGAACTCAGTCTGAAAATCTGAAATAGAACTACTGTAAAATGCTACTGCAGGATTGAAATGAGAAACAGCAGAGATGGAACCAAGCACATCACCTGGTAGAGTGCAGGGACTTAATGAATGAAGGTGCCTCCTTTCTACCTAGCACCAAGTTTTTGGCTTAGGATTTTGTCTAAACAATTGCAATTTACTCATGCAACCAAAATTCAGTTGTGTACTGGTTGAACCTAATAATCACAATGATGGTGGTGGTATAAACCATAATGGTAAGAATAATTATGGCAACTGAGTTTATTGATGCCTTGCTATGTGTCAGGCATCACAGTAAGAACTGCCTTCAGTTTTTCACTTAATCCTCATCACACTCTGAGGTAGGTACTTTAATAGCTTCAATTTTATGGATGAAACAACTAAAATTTAGCTACCGTAAGTGAAGTACCCAAAGTCGTGAGCTAAGAAGTGGTCAAACAGGAGTTGAAACTTAAACAGTCTGACTCCAGAGTACTTTACCATGAAAAGAGACATGTTCAGACCAACTTTTGTTTGGCTCTGAGTGAATTCCACTCAGGACACATGAAAACTATTACCTCGCGACCTCTGCATTTAGCTGCCAAAAACCATACAGAGCAAATGAGCTATTGAAAATGCAAAACATCTTGATGTTAAATCCCTCCAATCTCCAAAAAAAAAAGGAGGCCCCTGACATTTGTGAGCATTTCCCAATTTCAGACAAACACAGGTCAAGGCTGTGTTGGAACCTTCAGCAATGCCTGGTGAACCAATATATTCTTTCTTTCAATCCCTGTAGAAGACATCTCCGTGGGGATCGAGTAGTATAATGAAAAGAACAAATGCAAAGTATTTCTCTCCCATTTGAACTTTTCTTCTGAAAGTAACTACTGCAGATGAGGCAGCAGCTGGGGAGGTTCTCAATTTACCAAGAATGGAGGAGATGCTCTAAATCTAGGATCTCTGGATATCAGAACATGTCTCCCCAAAATTAGAGGACAGGAGGAGGAAAGGGCAGGGACAGGAGGAGGAAGGGGCAGGGACGGGAGGAGGAAGGGGCGGATGGATCCAGTGGGTTGATAGGCCTGTCTTAGGATGACATGCCAGGCCTGGAGGCAATGTCTCAGGGCAGGAAGTAGGAGTCGACACTGTATGGACCTTACAGTAAGCAGCAGTCCCATTGGCTGCTCGTGGTTCCCATAGTCACAGGCCACAGAACAGGAGAGGGGATGGGGCACAATTGAACATAGCTGTCGTGGCTGGAAATGCAAAACAAAATAGTGTTCACAAAAATAGAAAGGGAACACAATGTGCAACATTCTGACAACAACAAAGGAATGCAAACTCCAAGAAATTAGCATAATTCCAAACAGAAGACATACACTCCTTTTATGACTTTGACAAATCATGTTTTTGTTTGTTTCTTAGATGCCAGCATCTGGTGAACATTTCTGATCTGTATTCATTTTTTAATATAGAAAGATATAAAGAAGGAAACACCAATAGTCCATAATCTCCCTGCTTAGATAAATGGAGTAAACATTTAAAAATATAAATAAAAGTAATAAATGTGCAGGGTGAAAAAATTCACACCAACCACATAGGAATAAAACAAACATTTGACTGTCTCTTCACCTCATCCCTATCAGCTTGTCCCTTCAGTCAACAATGCCCATTAGTTCTTCATGTATCCTACCAGAAAAAAATGGATACGCCAACATGTTATATGTTGGGGTCTTTTATTCTTAACACAAAAGACCTGCCCTTCAGCTTACTTTCTTCACTTCGTGATGTATCTTAGAGATTTTACTATTTCATTCAGCACATGGAATCCCGCCACATTCTTTGCAACTACTGCATGGTGGTTCGCAGATGTGGCTTAATTTACTTTACCAGTCTGCTACTAATAGATAATTTAGGTGGTTCCCAGTGGTTTGTTCGCAATTATAGACAGGGCTGCAATGAATCTTCTTCTATATTCCTCTTATGGGTCCTTTTGTGATTCCATCCATAGGGTGAACTTCTAGCAGCAGAACTGCTAAGTCAAGGATTTGAACACTTAAAACTCTAATAGGGACAAACTGCCCTCCAAAAAACATTTTCTCGGGGTTTTAAATGACACAAATCTGAGCAGAAAATAAAACTCAACCAATGAATAAGAGTTTTGACAGTTTCCCCTCTTGTTAGCTATATCTTTCGGGCCCAAGGGGGTTTTAAATGAAAGAAAATATCTACCGCTTTGTGAATAATTGCAATGTTTTAAAAACATATTGGGGTAATTTGTCCTTATCATAGACTATTACTGCATATTTCCAGGTTAAAAAAAATGATAATTTGCTACCTTAAGAACAGAAGTCTGTTGTAACTCCATCAGTCTCCCATGAAAAATCAACACTGTACTTCTCCTCCTTGCCCACTTGTCTATAAGGAAAGAGGGTTTATTCCTTTGTGGTTGTTGCTGTCCTCCAATGGTTTAAAAGTAGAAAAATTTTGAGGGCCAGATGCTGTGGCTTATGCCTGTAATCCCAGCATTTTGGGAGGATGAGGCAGGTGGATCACAAGGTTAGAAGTTTGAGATCAGCCTGGCCAACATGGTGAAACGCTGTCTTTACTAAAAATACAAAACTTAGCTGGGTGTGGTAGTATGCACCTGTAATCCCAGCTACTCAAGGCTGAGACAGGAGAATTGTTTGAACCTGGGAGGCAGAGTTTGCAGTGAGCCAAGATTGAGCCACTGTACTCCAGCTCGGGCAATAGGGTGAGACTCTGTCTCAAAAAAAAAAAAGTAGAAAAATTTTCATCCACCAAAGCAATTTCTAGATGGATTCAGGCAATGTAAAAAGCAAAAACATGAGAAAATAGTGTGACTGTCTGATTTTAGGATGGAAGAAGACTTTAAGAACATAAAGCATAGAAAGAAACCACAATCCACAAAACTGATGGACTTCATTACACCCTCCCCAAGGGCAGAGACCATGTCTCTCATTCGTGGTTTCTCTCTCTTGTCTAGAATCAAGCCTAGCACACAATGGGCCTGAATCAGTATTTACTGATGAATGAATGACTGAAAATGTATAAATAAAACACAGCCATTAAAGATAAATTCTTTTAAGGCTGGAAGCAGTGGATCATCCCTGTAATCCCAGCACTTTGGAAGGCCAAGTTGGGCAGATGGCTTTAGCTCAGGAGTTCAAGACCAACCTGGGCAACATGATGAAACCCCATCTCTACAAAAAATGCAAAACTTAGCCAGTCATGGCAGCACAGGCCTGTAATCCCAACTACTCAGGAGGCTGAGATGGGAGGATTGCTTAGGCTCAGGAGGTAGAGGTTGCAGTGTGAGATTATGCCACTACACTCCAGCCTGGGGACACCGTGAGAACCTGTTTCCAAAAAAAAAAAAAAAAAAAGATAAATTCTTTTAACAACTGGCCACAGAATAGCATGTTCAATATTATCTCATTTTTATAAAAAGTAAATGCATGTTATATACATGCACATAAACGATCATGCTACAGCTCTACCTCTGGGTAGATGCTAAATATCAACATAGGTTATATCTACATGGTAGGATTTGGAATGTTTTCATCTTTGCTCTTTATATCCTTCTGTGTTTTCTAATATTTCTATGTGAACCCACCCTATGAGGTCGGCTTACATGGAAAATGTAATATACTAAGCTTAGATTAAACCACAGCATGTGAACCACTCCTTAGACACCCTGATCCTCAGCATCTTCTGAAGGAGTAAGTGGAAGCCAAGAGGAACCATCACCAGTGACAGTTGCCTGTGGCCAGAGGGATGTTCCTGAGAGGCTGGGATCAGGAACCCTTGCATACTTTGTAGTATAAACCTAAATAGATATGTTTCCTAATTCAGAATCCTCAGCTGATGATGGCATATCCAGAGCTCTTTCTCAATGCTACTTCTTCCTGCCTTTCTCCTTATGTCTCCTCTTTAATGGTGACCAAAGTCTAAAACAAAGCCCCCAGGGACAGGGAAGTGGCACTAATCTGCTGCTGGTGACCCTGTTGGGGTCTCAGGCTTTGAGAGGTTAGGTAACTTGCCCCTAGATCCCCCAGTTATGATCAGAATTCAAAGCTGTCTGTCTGGTAACTGGGACCTTAGCCTCTGGGATTACAGGTGCCCACTATCATCCCTAGCTAATTTTTGTCTTTTTAGTAAAGACAGGGTTTCACCACATTGGCCAGGCTGGTTGTTCAGCAAGGAACAAGGGGAAGGTACTGCTTCTCACTGAGGACAGCAAATTTCTAGCAAAGATGTCGTTTAGGATAAGGTGATTAAACAAGCAAGACAAAAGATTGCTGCGGGTATAGGGACAGCTCCAAGGGTCCTGCCACCACCAGGTGCTTGGCTGAGCCCTACCCTAGTCCGAGAAGACTAAGAAGAGCCTCATAGGGTTGTTTGAGTCAGCGAGGGCCCACCTAGGATGCTCCAGTAGGAAGCTCCAGTTAAAGCAAGAATCAGCACCAAGTTCAGAGAAGCCAAGCCCCAAATAGCAGAGCTCAGCTTTAGGTTAAGAACAAATACAAAACATTGTAGTTTAAAAACTAGAATACCCAGTGTCAAGTATAGTGAGGGGAAACTGGTTTTGTATTCCCTGCTGGTAGTGGAAGAATCTTTCTGGAGGATAATTTGGCAGTCATATAGAATAGCAAACACTTTCAAGTTTGTATGCCATTTGAAAGAGACATTTCAAGCCGGGTGCGGTGGCTCACACCTGTAATCCCAGCAATTTGGGAGGCTGAGGCAGGTGGATCACGAGATGGTCAAGAGATCGAGACCATCCTGGCCAACATGGTGAAACCCTGTCTGTACTAAAAATACAAAAATTAGCTGGGTGTGGTGGCATGCACCTGTAGTCCCAGCTACTTGGGAGGCTGAGGTAGGAGAATTGCTTGAATCTGGGAGGCGGAAGTTGCAGTGAGCCAAGATCACGCCACTGCACTCCAGCCTGGCGCCTGGTGGCAGAATAAGACTCTGCCTCAAAAAATAAAAAAAGCTAAAAAAAAGAAAGAGACATTTCACTTCTAGGAATTTATTCTAAAGGGGGAAGTTATGCCAATGAGCAATGCTTTCGCTTAATGATATTTACTGCAGCATTGCTTCCAAAAAAGGGAAACAGAGACCTAAGCATTAAACCACAGATGTTTGGTTAAATAATCTATGATATATACCATTATGCAGTCGTTACAAATGAAGCTGTAGAAAAATACATGAAATAGAAAGATATTCACCATATAGTCAATTTAAATAGCAAAGAGTACGCTCAATATAATTTCACTTTTATAGGAAAACTACAGTTATGGAAAAGAATGGAAAGTTATACACTAAAATGACAAAGGTTTTGTCACTAGCAATGTAACCTGAGTTGAGAGTTGCTGATAATAGCTGCTAAATAGGGTCATCCTAACAGTAATTGTGAAAAGGTATGGGGGATGGTAGGTTTACAGGTGCCAGGTGCAGTTCTGAGTGCTTTATATGAACTACCTCATCAACCCTCACTGCAACCCTGGGGGGAAGCTTCTATTATCCCTCCATTACAGATAAGGACACTGAGGCTTTGAGAGGTTAGGTAACTTGCTCCCAGATCCCCCAGTTATGAAGTGTTAAGACCAGAATTCAAAGCTGTCTGTCTGGCAACTGGCACCTAACTAAACCAAAGTCCTTTTGCACAGCAAAAGAAACTACCAACGGAGTAAACAGACAACCTACAGAATGGGAGAAAATATTTGCAAACTATGCACCTGACAAAAGACTCATATCCAGAACCTATAAAAACGTAGACACATTGACAAGTAAAAACCAACCCCCATTAAAAAGTGAGCAAAGGACATGAACACTTTTCAAAAGACACACAAGCAGCCAACAAACATATGAAAAAGTGCTTTATACCAGTATTCATCAGAGAGATGCAAACCAAACCACAATGAGATACCATCTCACACCAGTCAAAATTGGCTACTATTAAAAAGTCAAAAAGCAACAGATGTTGGGGAGGTTGCAGAGAAAAGGAAACATTTGCACACTGTTGTTGGGAGTGTAAACTAGTTCAGGATCTGTGGAAAGCAGTTTAGAGATTTCTCAAAGAACTGAAAACAGAATTGCCATTGGACTCAGCAATCCCATTACTAGAATATACCCAAAGGAAAATAAATCATACTACCAAAACGACACATGTACTCGTACATTCATCACAGCACTATTCACAAGAGCAAAGACATGAAATCAACTGGGTGCCCATCAACAGTGTATTGGATAAAGAAAGTGTGGTACATATACACCACGGAATCATGTCCTCTGCAGCAACATGGACTTATAAGTGGAAGCTAAACACTGGATCCACACAGACACAAAGGTGGGAACAACAGACACTGTGCATTTCAAAAGGTAGGAGGGAGGGATGGGATCAAGGGTTGAAAAACTACCTATCAGGTACTACATTCACTACTTGGATGACAGGATCATCAGAATCCTAAACCACAGCAACACACAATACACCCATGTAACAAATCTGCACATGTACCCCCTGAATCTAAAATAAAACAGAAATAAATATTATTTATTAAAAAAAAGAAAGCTGATCATCTAGCTTCAAAGTTTGTGCTCATAACCACTTTGTTTTACCTATTGATGGGGAAGCAGGTAGGATTATGTCTTGACTTGCCTTGTTTCCATGTTGCCTCCTCGTGGCTAGTTCTGTTGCTTGCCACCATGTATAGCAGCATTTTAAGAAAGTGGAGACTTTTTTTTTTTGGAGGTGGAGTTTCACTCTGTCGCCCAGGCTGGAGTGCAGTGGTGCAATCTTGGCTCACTGCAACCTCTGCCTCCTGTGTTCAAGCAATTCTCCATCTCAGCCTCCTGAGTAGCTGGGGTTACAGGCACCCGCCACCACACCCAGCTAATTTTTTCATATTTTTAGTAGAGACAGCGTTTCACATCTTAGCCAGGCTTGTCTTGAACTCCTGACCTAGTAATCCACCTGCCTTGGCCTCCCAAAGTGCTAGGATCACAAGAGTGAGCCTCCACACCTGGCCTGACCACATAGCTTTTTTCCCCACTAATCGAGGTGACCTAGTTAAAGTACTTAGTCTTTTCAGGATGCCCAAGTTAGCAAACCGACAATGACTGACTGCTTTGGGGATTTACTTTTCTTAACCACCAAGGTCCGTGGCACTTAAAAATGAGTCAGAAGACAGCAGGGGAACTTCATTTATTGCTGTGATTATCTCCAACACCATTGTTGCTATGGCTTTGACTGTGATCATGACAGTGAAGTTCAGAAGTACACCATCATCTTCATACAAGCAGGTTGGTCTTTATCAGGCATCAAAGGTGGGGAGCAGTCCTTCCATGGTCTGTGTCTCTGCAGCATGTGGCCCACTCTAGCCAACTCTAGAGTTCCCAGGAAGTTCCTACTGGACTTTGGGCTCTTCCCCTCCTCTGTCTAGTCTCCTGGACAGCTTTTTTTTTTTTTTTCCCAGATCTGCCCATCAGTACTGCCCTGCTAAGAGCAAGCAGTGAGGAGCTACTAGGCCCTATCTCATTCTGTGAACCTTCTTAGATGGCAGAAACAAGCCCATCTCCAAGAGAGTAGCACTCTTCATGCTGTGAGCTGCATTCCTATTCTCCCTCTCATTAGGAGCTCCTGCCCAATGACCAGATGCTCTCCAATTTTCTGCCAGTCTTTTTCCATGTTCCAGATCCAAGTTTGGGTGAACAGGAATTTTCTGGTGAGGGTCTCCCTCAGTGACTTAAGGCATGCTGACAGTTGGTAGAAATTCCTTGTAAAACTTAGCTTTATTGTAGCAATCTAAGAGAAGGGAACTTCGTGTTTCTATCTTCCCCCAACCTCCTCCTTTAACCCTCCAGTCTCCTGAGAGGATTGCTCATACTGGGGTATCCCTTGCACAGAAAGGTGGATTGTTCTCTGCTTCAAATAGGTAAACCTATGAACATGGTTCTCTGGGTCTTCCTCTTCTACCTGTTCCACAGCACAGCAAGCTACCCAGGTGCTTCTTCCACTTGAATTTCTGTCCTCCCATGTAGCTGCAGTAGTCAGACTCAGATGTAGGTTTGCAGTGGTTCAGGAAAGAGGAAAGTCTCACCCAAGCCCAGATCACTGGAGATCTGCCATGGAGAGGAATGGATGGCAAGCAGGCGGTGGGGGTCCGTGCTAAGACTGGCTCAAAATAATGGGGTTCTTTGCACCCCATATGGATATCTCTCTTGACTGTAGTCTGGAGGAAGAGTCAAAACCTCTGGCTATTAATACCATGTAAGTGGTGCCCTGACCCCATTATTTCTAACACCTGGCTTCCAGTGTCATCCAATTTTAAACATGCACGAGCCAGTTAGATGCCTTCACATCTTGACCTCAATTCTCCCCACAGTGCTCAAGCCTGGAAGACCATTAAGATCACCTGAGGACCATTAAAAAGCACCAAGCCAGGCCCCACCTCCTGAGATTTTGATCTTACTGGTCTGGGCACTCAAGGCTATAAACACTACCAGGTAGTTTTAATGTCAGCCAAGGTGGAAAATCACTGCTGGGCACATGCCATCCCACGGTCCAGGCTGGTGGCATTTGCTCCTGCTTAAGCTTGTTTGAGCTCTTTCTTCCTGAGTCTGAAATAAACTATCTGGTAAATTTTGTTAGAAGACTTAGCACTGGGTAAGCCACTTTTCTATTTTCACAGTTAAATCCTTGCTTTCTTTGCTCTTCGAAGTCTGGGCTTTAGCCACAGGTCAATGACATTTTTGACCTAGGGCAAGTAGAGCTTGACCCTATCCTAACATGTAGCTCTCAAGGGTCAACGCTGCTCCCTTATTGCTTCTCATCCTCACCAGATGACATTGATTTCTCTTCCCTTCCTTCCAAGCTCCTTCTCTTAGGATTAGATTACTATTTTCAACCCGAGGACGTGGGTGATAAACCAGGTCAAAAGGGACAAGGTTGGGGGTTCGATCTCAGAATCACAGAAAACACCACCAAGACAGGTCAAACCAAATCTGGCTTTGAACTAGGATAAATAAGTTTTGTGCTTCAAAAATGCGTTTAAATGCCTCAATCCTACACTAAATTTCAAAATTCAGAAAGGTAATATTTAAGAAAAAGTTCATCCCTGAGAACGAGTTTCTTTTATGCAACCTCCATGAATGACACCTGGTGAGAACTGAGAAAAAACAATTAGCATGATCTAACCAAGTCCTCTGCCAGCTTTGTATCTTAGGCCACAGATGCTGCGTCCACCTCCAAAGCCTCATGGGATTTTCCTATTCAGTCTCGCTTAGTGGCTGATGATGACCTGAGACAAGGAGAGGGAATCAGTTCTACTAGGACCCGAGAGACCCATAGGTCTCTCTGGACTGTCTCAGCCTCCCTGGGGTACACCTGATATATCCTTCTCCTGGGAACTTTCCATGATCTTACCAGCATTTGTTTCAGGGAATTTCCTGATCAGGGTGAAAACTGAAGAACCAATGCTAATATCTGATAAAGGTCTAATGTAATGAAAAGTTTAAAAAATAGTGCAAGAATGAGAAATCACAAATACAGCAAATGGTATGTACGTCTCTCTCTCTCCGTTTTGTTTTTAACATGTGCAATCCAACCAACTTGTGAAAGAAAAATGCTACCCAAGAAACAAAATTTTTTAAAGTGAGTCCAGCTAGTAATGCAGAAGATACCTATCTTCAAATCACCAGCCGGGTGCCTTATACTTAGGCTCATTTTCAGTTTCTGCCTTCCTCAAAACCTACTGACTAATGCCAGTGTGGACCTGGGGCTTTGGGCCCTGCATTTGATCTTTAAAAATTCCTGTTCCCAAGCAGAAGGCTGACAGTGCCACAGGTAATCACTAGCTACTGGGCATTACAGTTTTTAGGAAATAACATACTTTGTGAAGTCTATGAGTGACCCCCCTTCCTTTTTCATTCTCTCTACCTCTTCGCACTCCTTTCTTCCATCCTTGCCCCTTCCTCTCCTCCATCTGGAGGCAATCCTCTTAATCTTTATCCTCTAGTGCAGGAGCTGGCAAACTCATCCTATCAAAGTTCACACCATAAATATTCTAGGCTTTCTAGTGTCTGTTACAGCTACTCAAGTCTATAATTGAATCAACTTGTTCTGTCAATTTTTTTCTTTTTTTCTGAGAAAGTGGCACAATCACAACTCAGGGCAGCCCTGACACCCTGGGCTCAGGCAATCCTCCCATCTCAGCCTCCATCACAACACCCAACTAATTTTTGTATTTCTTATGTAGAGATGGGGTTTCATCATGTTGCCCAGGTTCACCTCAAATTCTTGGGCTCAAGTGATCCTCCTGCCTCAGCCTCTGAAAGTGCTGGGATTACAGGCATGAGCCACCATGCCAGCCTCTGTCAATTCTTGTAACACAGAAGTGGCTACAGACAATACATAAATGAATGGGTAGGTCCCAGGCTGCAGTTCAGAGCCCTTCTAGAGAGCACCAAGAACTGACTACTGCCCTCAGCTCTGCCATGACACAAGCTCTAGGAGGCTGTAGTCTGTCCACAGGTGTGGGCATGTTTTGGAAGTGGTGGTGGTGGCTGAGTGGACACAAAGATAGGTTACAGGGACAGGAGACACAAGAAAACAGTAAGTCTCACAAGTCCTGAGACAAACCACAAACATGCAGCACAGGAATCATCTTCCCAAGGCAACCGCTCCCTCCATTTCCCACAGCTGAGGGCAGGAGGACTGGGTTTGAGTCCCAGCTCCACCAGGCAGTGCTGATGACCTTGGGCAAGTCACTGGACACATTGTGATCTCAGTGTGCACATCTGTAAAAGGGGTTGAACAAAAATCTGCCCTGCCCTGCTCCCAGGGCTGAAGAGGAGCCACAGGGAATTAAGAAGTATCATCAATATGGGGGCCTTTCAGAGTGCGGGTCGGTGACGCTCACAGGCAGGCGTCTACATGTTTGTGACTCTCCCAACACATTTATTCAGGTACATTTACAGGCTCAACTCAGCTGACTTATTTTATAGGAACAAGTTTATAAGCCAATGGGTGGCGGAAAGAACTAGAGGACGAGACGAGTGGATTCTACGAGTTCTAAAACCATGACCCTGGCTATTAATTTTTTTGTAAAAGCTGGACTTACTTATAAAAAGAATATAGCCTGCTCTTCATCCACAAGAGATAAAAATGGTGGCACTAAAAGTCACCTGCAGCCAGGTGGGGCAAGGTGCTCGCCTGCTGTATTCATTTCTAGGGGTGCTATACAAATGACCATGAACTCGTTGGCCTAAAACAGCAGAGATTTATTCTCTCACAGTTCTGGAGGCCAGAAGTCCAAAGCCAAGGTGTGAGCAATGCCACACTCCCTTTGGAGGCTCTAGGGGACAGTTCGTTATTTGCCTCTTCAAGCTTCTGGCAGCTGCTGGCATTCCTTGGCTTAGGGGTGCATCCCTCTAACCTCCACCTAGTGGTGGTCACATTGCCTTCTCCCCTTCTCTTTGTCATATCTCCCCATACATCTCTTATGAAGACAGTTGCCATTGCATTTAAGGCCCGCCTGGATAGTACAGGATGTTCTCTGCATCTCAAGATTTTTAATTGCATCTGTATAAAGACCCTTCTTCCAAATAAGGTCACACACCTAGGTTCCAGGGATTTGACGTGGACATATCTTTTAGGGCGTCATTGTTGGTCTACCACAAACAGGTGTTACTGACATAGCCATCTCCCCACTGGCCACATTGCAGGTGGAACGGAATGCCATGTGCCTGGCTAGATCATCAATCACAGATAGCTTGTGGAAAATGGAAATTGTTCAAATGATGAAGTGCTGTCCTGGCTAACATTCAACAAAGACTATAAATTTCAAACATCAAAAAAGCACATCTGATGCACATTGTGCTGTTAGGTTGGTATTGGAGCTGCCAAGGAAGGAAGGCAAAGGAATATTCTTCAACTAGTGTACTCTTTATTTCTGGAGGAAGGAAGGGGGCAAGGGAGGATGAAGTGAGGGGAGTCTCCCTGAGTGACGTATGCACCTGGCACTGTCTGGTTATTCTATTTGGGTCTTACACCACCACCAGGATGACTGCATGGTCCTTACTTTGCAGATGAAGGGATTAAGGCTCAGATGGGTTGAATGTCCAGAGCATGGTGGAAAGAATGGGTGGCACTGGTATTTGTACCCAGCTTTGTTTCACCCAAAGCAAAGGCTTCAGTGATATGGGACAGTAGGCCTGGTGCCTTCTCCCTTCTAACACCTGAATTCTAGATCACAAAGCTTGGTGAGGGCCAAATGTGGGAGCTTGAGCCAGGGCCACAGTGGGCAGAGACTCCTTAGACTCCTTGTGTGATGCTGGATACTTACCAGGGTGGCTGTTCTGGGAGCCTTTTAGAATTATGTGGGAGGCGGCCATGAGACCAATCTGCAACCCACCTCCCCTTCTCTAGAAGCAGGTCCCTATTGTAGAGATGGACCCTCATATTGATGGGCCCCCATACTGATGACACTTCTTAATTCCCTGTGGCTCCTCTTCAGCCCTGGGAGCAAGGCAGGGCAGATTTTTGTTCAACTCTTTTTACAGATGTGCACACTGAGATCACAATGTGTCCAGTGACTTGCCCAAGGTCATCAGCACTGCCTGGTGGAGCTGGGACTCGAACCCAGTCCTCCTGCTCTCAGCTGTGGGAAATGGAGGGAGCGGTTGCCTTGGGAAGATGATTCCAGTGCTGCGTGTTTGTGGTTTGTCTCAGGACTTGTGAGACTTACTGTTTTCTTGTATCTTCTGTCCCTGTGACTTATCTTTGTGTCCACTCAGCCATCACCACTTCCAACACACCCACACATGTGGACAGTCTATGACTTCCTGAAACCCCCCTACCAGCGCATGCACACACACACACACACACACACACATTTTCTAGCATTTGTTATGGGGGGGACAAGACTGCCACCTGTGACCCAGAGGTTCTACAGCACAAGCGCTAACCTTGGTGCCAGAAGCTTCTTTCCTGGCCTGAGTTTGGATTTCTCCTTTACTACTCTACCCTTCAGGTTTCTGTGAAGGACATCAGAGGAACCGGGGGAACAGAGAAGACCTGCTGTCACACCTGGCTGCCACTTCTTCCTCCTGCCTCCTTCTCATTCTTCGATCTCAACTGAAAAGCCATCACCCTGATCCACGCAACCTAAAGGAATCACACCACCCCCCTGATGGCCCTCTCTATCACATCAATGTATTCCCTTTTTATTTGTGCTTATCACAATCTGAAATTATCTCCTTTAGATGTTTGTTGGTTTTTATCCATCTCCTGTTTCTGAATCTGGGACTTTTTGTATTGTTCTGCTCTATATCCTTTACGGTTAACCTGGGTATCTGGTGCTTGGTAGACACTCAATAATTAAATGAATGATGGCTGGGCATGGTAGCATGCACCTGTAATCTCAGCTACTTGGGAGGATGAGGTGGGAGAATCGCTTGAGCTCAGGAGTTCACGAACAGCCTGGACAACATAGCAAGACCCTGTCACAGTAAATAAATAAATAAATGAGTGAGTGAGTAAACACACACATACCCAGGAAGTTCTGTTTCCAGCAAAGACTGAGCTCAGCCGGAGTTCTCCCCCTGAGGTTACAGATTAGGTACTCACCGACAGCTCCACAAACATTATTTCTGATCCTCTTGGATTTGGTTGAATTGGTTTTCTTTCTCTCCCTGGGACTGCACAGTAGTCACCCAGGACAGACTGAACACACAATTCCTCCGCTCACCGGAGGCCTCTAGCAATTATACTGAGAAGCACCACAGTAACATTAGCACAGTCTAGCCCATAAATCCCGAAAATCCCTGAATCTAGTTAATGGAGCAATTTTTTGCAAGTCCAGCATTTTGTGGCCACCTCAGAGCCATTTGGGGGAGTGACTGCTCTCTCCTAAATTGTGAAATGTCCTTACTCCAGCCTTAAGCCGCTGCCTGGGAGAGAGCTGTTAGCTAAAAGGTAATGAAAACATTCTGTCAGTATTGACACAGCACACGGTGAGAAACAAAGCACAAGTCTGGGGCCAGCAGCTCCTGGGCTTGCCTTTCAGGTTGGTGCCTCCTTTCTGGAGGATAAAGAATCGATAAAGCAGAGGACTCCTCAAAGGCACTTGGTAAGCAGAGGCAGCTGAGGGGGCCTTACGGTAGAAGAGTGTTTAAGGTATAAACTGGTTAGTTTATTCTGGATGCTACACTACATCTTCATGAATGACTTTCTGAAACCCCCCTACCAGCGCGCGCACGCGCGCACACACACACACACACACACACACACACACACACACACACACATTATTGTCTAACATTTGTTATGGGGAGACAAGACTGCCACCTGTGACCCAGGGTTCTACAGCACAGGTGGGGTGTGATGAGAGGATGGTGGGCACGTCACACGTGAGTTGTGTGGGCTTCCCTCTCGCTGCAATCCATGTAAGTCCCAGGTGCTTGAGTGGCGCAGCACACAGGGAATAGCAGGGGGTCTACAGCAAGGGGCAGGGTAGATGCCAAAGGCTTACATATGCACAGTGTACACACCCACATGTGCGAGCACCTGTGTACTCACACACACACATGCTTGGCATTTCGGTTTCCTAAATATGCCTTTTATTTTGGCATCATTTTACATTTACAAAAACATTACAGAGATAGTGCACAAAGTGCTAACATCCTACATAACCAGGATGCATTTGTCAAAACTAAGAAATTAATATTGATACAATATTGTGAACTCATCTACAGACTCTGGGTTGCACTATCCACCATGGCCCTCCCCACTCCGCAAATGTTCTTTCTTTGTTCCAGAATCTAATCCAGAGTTCTACACTGCATTTGGAATATTTCTATTTTGAAGATTTACAATGGTACACCCCCTCAGTTCCTCAGATAGTGGTCAGACCGAAGAGACTCTGGGATTTCTCTCTTTTCCTGTTACTTTATTTTCCTCTAGTAAAATTACTTAACCTTTCTAAGTCTCCATTTGCTTATATGTCAAGTGGTGCTAGTGGCAGAACGTACTCTATGTGGTTGCTGTGAAAACTAAATGATTCCATAAAGCACTTAGTTCAAGTCTGGGTATACTACTTGCTCAATAAATGTTAGCTACTGCAACCAGCTCTGATTTGCAAGAGGAGCAATTATATCCCACGTTTAGGTTCGCCAAGAAATAGATCGTCAAAAGCCAATTTGAAGAATAGACCAAATCTTCAAAACTGTTGTTTTTGTCTAGGACCAACCAAAGACTTGGGTGTGGTTACGGGGGTCAGGAACTGCGGATTTAAATCTTGGCATCTCCTTCTCGGCTGTCTGGCGGTTGGATGTGAGCCGTGACAACTGTGTAGTGCTGACAGAAGAAGGCCACTGATAGGCAGCCAGCTGGCTCGTCCTGGCTCCTGGACGTCTGGAACTCAGTGTGAACAGCTGGGATGGAGCCAGGCCTAGGTAGTGCTGCCAGCTAGTTTGAGATGCACCTTGTTCCAGAAACCAAATCAACCACTCTCCTTCAATCAGCAAGGTCCACACACACACTACCGACTTTACTCCAGGGAGAAAGAGGATGGAAATAAGCATTTACTGAACATGCCATGTGGGCCAGCTCCTGCACATTTGTTATGCAGAGTGGTCTTCAAATTTTTTTCACATACTCTAATCTCTAAAATATTTTGAGCACATACCAGTTGTGTGTACATATATTCACACATGATAAATACAAGCAATATACATGAACTAAGTGTAGATTGTAGAATGCACCTCAAAATAGGCATTTAAAACACATAATTTGTAATAACACAATGAAATAATATATTAAATCAAATAAAAATCAATAGTGCTATTAATTAGAGGAGATGTAAATCTTCCTTTCATTCAAAAAGCCTTCTTAATTTTTTTTTGAGACAGGGTCTCACTCTGGCCCAGGCTGGAGTACAGCAGTGCCATCATGGCTCACTGCAGCCTCAAAGTCCTGGGCTCAGGTGATCCTCTTCAGCCTCCGGAGTAGCTGAGACTACAAGCACCCAGCTAATTTTTTGATTTTTAGTAGAGATGGAATTTCACTATTATCATCCAAGCTGGTCAAAAATTCCTGGCCTCAAGTGATCCTCCTGCCTTGGCCTCCCAAAGAGCTGGGATTATAAGCATGAGCCACTGCACCAGACCTTGATAATTTTGAACTTCTTGGGCCAACTTCTTGTAAGATATCATGTTATTTTTATTTTTATTTTTTTTAACATCTTACTGGGGCTGATTCAACAATGACGACAGCACAAACTTCTTCCCAGAGAAGTGTTAACTCTGTCATTTTTTGGTTTATGTGGATGTTCTCCATTATAGATTTTAATTAGCTTTTAATTTGTAATAACTTTTTAAGTCACTTCTTCAGTTTGTTAAAACAGGGTTTGTTGAGTTTAAGCTGGATAATATATTCTGTGTAGCTGTCTCACCGGAAGTGGCAAATTGCAATCAGACATCACAAAGGCTGAAAGGGAATGCATGAGGATAGAGCTTTCAACCCCTTCCTGTCCCCAAAGTCCCTTTTTGATTTCAGGACATGCCCAGAACATGCAGCTGATTGTGGATGTCATGGCCCATCCATATATCAAATATTTTTAAAACCTAATTTCTTGTTGAGTAAAAAATAAATAAAAATGCTAAGATTTTCTACTCACACTCCAAAGGATGGGCCTGTACATTCCCCAGGGGCATTCACCCCTCTTCGGATTCTACTATAACACGCTCTGAATTGTCACAACAACCATCTTAGGGAAGTGGATAAAGGCCTCCCCATCTTACATGGGAATGGGAAGTGGAGGCCAAGAGAGTCTGTGCATGTAATCCAGCAGGTAGGTTTTCAAGTGGGGTTTAGATCCTGGTCTCCTAACACCAGCTCCAGGCCTCTTTTGATCCCACCCTCCCCTCTTTCCCTCCACCCTCCCCTCTTTCCCTCCACCCTCCCCTCCGTCCCTCCACCCTTTCCTCTTTCCCTTCACCCTCTCCTCTCCAGCCTCCCCTTGATCCCCTCAACCTCTCCTCTTTCCCTCCACCTTCCCCTCTTTCCCTCAACTTTCCCCTCTTTCCCTCTACCTCTGTCACTACGGCTCCCCTCTGCTTCTCACCCCTCAGGGCTGTAAAACACTAATGCCAGGTGTCAAAAAACCACAACTAAGCAGTGAGGCAGCCTCAGACTCAGTGGCACTGTGAGAGCTGAGGAATCTAAGTGCAGACCCCTCCTGGCATTCAGTGGAAAGTGTGTTTGTGTGAGAAGTATTCCTCATCCTTGAAAGTTTTGAGATTTGGAGGAATCAAACTGAATCCTAAAATAAATGATAAAAGGGATGAATTGAGCAAAAGATGGGTGAGAAGCTGGAAGGTGCTGTGGCCAAGAGTCCAGGCTCTAGACTTGGGATTATGTCCCAGGTCTATTCTCATGGCTCTAAGACCGTGTTTGCTAAGACTCAGTTTTTGCAACTGTAGAATGCTGAAACACTGGTTGTTCTGAGGATTTAAGAGGTCCTTCACAATACTTAACACAGTGTCTAGCATGTGGTGACACTTTGCAAACAGAAGCTGTTACCTCTGCTTGACTTCCTAGTGTGGTGAGCTCACACAGAGCTGTGACACTTATCTCAACCTCTGACCCTGAAAGTTGGAGCCTTGGGCTGGCCCCTCTCCTCTCCAAGGCAAGCCCCCAAGGACCTCACACCAGTAGGGGTCAGCCTCAGGCTTCACACAACTTTACGTCCCCATACATGCTGATTGGGAAGTGTCATCATATTTACCTAAAAAGGCAAGCCTTCTAAGACTCTCACCAGGACATCACTGCATTTTATAGTATTTTCCTTTATAGAAAAAAAATAGGTAATTAAAGTGCCTCTTAAATCCCAACTGGTTTCTGCCTTTTACAAAATGGCTCTTCCTTCCCCTTGGTTAATACCATATCAAAATACATACACTTTGTACACTGTCAAATGAAATGACATTTCTTTTTCTTTTCTTCTTTTTTTTCTTTTTCTTTTTTTAGATGGAGTCTTGCTCTGTCGCGCAGTCTAGAGTGCAGTGGCACGATCTCAGCTCACTCCAACCTCTACCTCCCAGGTTCAAGTGATTCTTGGGCCTCAGCCTCCCAAGTAGCTGGGATTATAGGTGTGTACCACCATGCCCTGCTAATTTTTATATTTTTAGTAGAGATAGGGTTTCGCCATGTTGGTCAGGCTAGTCTCGAACTCCTGACCTCAAGTGATCCACCCACCTCGGCCTTCCAATGTGCTGGAATTACAGGCATGAGCCACTGTGCCTGGTCATCAAATGATATTTCTAAGAAAGCAACCCCCATGGAGGAAACTGGTCCCTTAAGGAGGTAGCAGAGGTATGGACTGAGGAGAAAAATCTAAACTGGACAGAGGCTTTCAACTTGGGGCACTATTATCCCACAGAGGTTGAGAGTATTTAGAAACATGGCAATCATTACTTTTCTTGATTGTCACAATGACTATGGAGCACTGTTGTACTCAGCATTGGGAGGGCAGAGATGCTAAGTGCCCTATACTGTGTAGTGCAGTCCTACACAGTGAATAATTGTCCCACCATGTAGACCAATAACTCCCCAACTGAATCATGCTTAGAACATCCCTTGATGCTCAAGGGGGTCTTCAAACTAGTTGAGCCCACAGACCAGAAGCTGGGACCACTGACTGGGCCTTAGGAAACAGGGTATTGGAGCCAGCTTGTCCCAGAGGGATATTCTTAGCTGGACTGAGAGCTCCAAGCCAGCATACACCATGGCTGATTCATCTTTGTACACTGCAGGGCCACCATGGTGTTCACTATACAGCACATGGGTTGGGAACTCCATCTTAAAAGGTGAGTCGGAGTTTGTCTTCCATGGGATGGACTAGCTGGGCAGTGGCTCTAGCATGAGGACAACAAGAGGGCACCTGTCTCGAGGACAGCAGGTGCTACAGGGATGAAAGGAGCCCAAAGGCCTGGAGAAGTATATGTCCAAGTGCAACCATCGGCATCCGAGTTAGCGCCTGAAGCATTCAATGCATATTCCCCGGCCCCACTGGCCTCTCTGAGGGTGGGGCTCAGAGATTTGCATTTTAAACAAACTCTTGCCATTTGAGAACCCTAGTGAAACTGCGTCAGGTAATCTGTGACTGGGGAGTGGTTTTGCTAGGATAAAGGGAATTGGGGCTGGTGATGCTCTTTGGCACTATGGCTGAGAAGTTTTCTGGATCAGAAATTTGCATTTTGTGAAAGTCTTTCAAGGCATCTGGGTGTTCTGCTAAGGCATGACAATTAAATTAGAAATTAGATTTCTAGATACATTTTTCTTAACTTTCAAAGACTTTCTTCTGAAAGCAGCAATCAACCTCAGATTATTGTCTGGCGAGAAAGAGGGGTTAATGTAGCCCTGGGGACCAAAGTCGAAAGTTCCAAGGAGCCAGTAGCTGACATGAATGGAATGATCAGTGTGAGCCCAGCACTGTGCTCTGGTCTGACACAAATGGCTTGTTCACGCCTCACACACAGCATCCTCATGAGGTGAGTACAGTTATTGTCATCCCCATTTTACAGACACTGAAACTGAGGCTTAGAAACGTTATATAGCTCAGCTTTGTTCACACACTAGTAAGCGACTCAGCCAGGATTTGAACGTTGGCAGCGAGACTTGCCAAACCAAAAGCCTGGAACACTGCTGGTTTGTATGGCCAAAGTTGTCCAGCATACAGACACTCTGCGTGTAACCTCTTGAGAGGATGAGAGGCTCGCTTCTGTATGCACTGAATTCTTTATGCTTGTTCAGCCCTGCCAATTAGTGAGCCTTCCCCTTGCCTCCCTGTCTGTGAGTGGAGGAGAGGCACTAGAATTGGAATGCAAGAGAAGAATCTGTCAGTATCCCCCTCAAAAGGAAATATTTATATAGTTTGGCTTCCAGTGCATGATGTTAGAATTCGTAAATCTCTACTGCTTCAAAATAATTGGCTTTTAAAATTTAACTGATGGCTCAAGTCACTTAAAACGAGAATCTTTTAGATTGTTTTTTTTCTACTAAGAAGCAAAATAAACCAAAAAAAAAAAAAAAAAAAAGGGACTCATGCAGCAATGAGAAAAATAGAGTTCCATACTGACTTAAATAGTGGGCCCATCAGAGGAATGAACTGATATTTTATGTACTGTAAAGTTTAGTATTTTCCACTGATGATGAAGAAATGCTGGACATGACAATTATCAAGAACATAGAGGCTTGTGTGATTTTAGACTTCCTTATTCTGCTATTCTGACTGCATCTGTTTTGGGGTGGTCCAGAAAGGAGGCCAGCATCTAAGGGCCTGCAAACGACTCCTGGAAGATTCAGTAACCTCCCTCAGGGAACTGGCTCTGCTGAGGATGCGATTTGTAAAAGTCACCTGGCTTCACTGAATACGTATTCACACAACAGGACAGGTGGGAGCCTAGGGGTGTCAAGTGTTTGCCTATGTTATGTGTCAAAAAGCACCCCAAACCATCAACATCTTCAACTCCCCTGTGCTAGGAACTATGGGAGACTGAGAAGTGAGGGAAGAACACTTGCTGGACCCTGGGGTGGGAGTGCTCATCAGTCAGTGTCCCAACACAAGGCAACCTTCAGCTACAGAGAGGCACGCATTGCCATAAGTGGGAGGGAGAAAGGAGAGCAGCCTTTACCTGGGAGAATACACATGCCCTGCTTATGCGTTTGTGTGTGCGTGCGTGTGCGCGTGTGTGTGTGTGTGTGTGTGTGTGTGTGTGTGTGTGTGTGTAGGAAAAGTATTAACAGCTATCAATGGGGAAAAAAGAATGCATTAGAAGCCCCTACTAAAAATCTCACCTCCAATTGAACAGCTCCTATTTACAACAGAATTGGGTTTTTTCCTCAAAGATCTGAGGACTCAAAGACTTATAATCCACTCATTCTCCTGTTGCACAACCCCTAAATCTGTGGTTTCAATCCAATCTAGGGTCACATGAAGGTTTACCCTTTGCCAATTTTGAGAGTCTGCAGAGGAAAAAAATGCAGACTTTGGGTTGAGTCAAGCCTGGATTCTAGTGTAGACTTCATCAATGCTGACTGTGTGATCTTCAGTAGTACATGGGTTTCTGCTGTGCCACTGGTAACATTGGGAGCTGTTCCTTCCACTTAGGATTGCCATGAAGATTAAACACAGCACACACCATACAGCAGGCACTCAAACCAGGCATCCTCTTTCTCCTCCCTCGCCCGCAAGGCCATTCATTCTGTTAACCCAAGCCAGGCTTAGAACTATTGGCCAAGACTTTTCAGTTAAAATTAAATAAATATACTCCATTCTCCTTAGTGAATAGAACCACTACTTAGTCTAATATTATTCTTTCTTTCTTTTTTTTTTTAATCAACAGGTCTTTTTTCTCCTGTCTATCTAAAGTAGGAAAGGCAGGCACAAAAACGCTTTACTCAACCTATGCTGGCAGTTGGATGTAGATCAGAGTCCCAGGCCTAGATGTGTTTTGTTGATCAAGCATCAGCACCAGTCTCTGGTTTGATGAACTGACCAGACCCTGCCTTGCCCTTGCTCCCAACCTCCATGCACATACACAACATGTTTACAAAGCCTGCTGACCCTACGGTCTCTTTGGACAATGAATTTTGTGTCTCTCTAAGAAAGTCACATTTGGTTTCTCGTCAATGCATAAAGCAAAAATCATCTATAATCAAAATTACTAGTGAGAATCCCTTAAAATGTTCACAAAGTATCCAACAACACTGTCTCGCAAAGAGTCCATGCAGGCATATTTTTCTCCAACTATGGACTGGGTCATTACTTCTTTTGACCATCAGATAAAGAAAGCTTGCTTGTATTTAGGGACCACAAGGCATGAAAAACATACCTGCATCGTGAAAGACTAAAATCATAAACAGAGGCTAAAACTGATTTCAGGCAATTCATGCGTCTTCCACCTCATAGTGTCCTGAGACATATGCACAGAAAATAGCCCATGCCATTTAAGTAGGTAATTATTTTCCCTCTCTCAATTTTGTCCGTGTTTTTTGTTTGTTTGCCTAACTGAACTCACTTACGTTAAATGTCTGCCTCATCAAATTCTAAATCAAGGTTATTTTGTATTGCCTCTTTTCACAAAAATGAAGGATTGACTAATTTTTAAATAAGTGAACAGGGTTACCAAGCAAAGCTGGTAATCTCAGTGCCAAAACCTTAATTGAAGACAATGAGAATTGCATAAGCACACCTCAAATGACGCTCTGGCCAGGATAGAGAATGTGTAGCCCTGATAAAGAAGAGAAAGAAAAAACATCAGACTAGATGGAAAATTGCAAAATGGAAGCCTTCTGTGTGTGCAGAAGGGAATACTTCATAATTTTTCTTCCCAGAATTTTGTGGCAGATGGAGAACTTAGAAACCTGTTTTTATCCCCTATTCACAATTAGCAGAATAGTCCTAAGATACCCTGAATTACATTCACCACAAGCACCTACTATCTGGTGGGCTCTTTGCTCCAGAGTGCTGGGGAAACAAGGATAAATAAGTCACTTTCTCAGTTCTTAAGGCTCTCACAATCTAGTAGAGGAAAGCAGGAGAGGAAATAATAAATGCACTAAATGCTATGGATATAACAAGATATACTTGGATGGAATGCAAAGGATGAATTCTTGGAAGAGGTTGCCACAGGGTTTTATAGGGGAGGTGATTCCACAGGTTATGTGCTTCCTTGACTCATAGAGAAGTGAGGTGGGCATCTCAGGGAGAGACAGCCTACGGAAACAACCAAGTTTAATTTACCAAACATACAGAATTTTCACTATCTTCAAAAATTATTTAAATAAGTAAATAATATTTCCTATATATGCCAGTTAGGAGCTATGAACAAAAGCTGGAGAAAGCAAACACCTATGTAATCAATAACTAAAGCACTATAACATGAATCATATTTCTTCTGCCTCCCCTGATATTCTGTGAGAAAAGAGTCCATTAACAAAAAACCTCTACAACCCATTACCACATCATCACGTTTTAGCAAGGTCCTTTCAAGATCAATTTTCTAATTACAATGAATTGAGGTTATTTTAAGTCTGTTTCTGAAGACTCGCTTTACTCCCCTTCCATTATGAGATCCACGTGCTGATATTATTCTATTCTTTCCTTTCCATGAGATGAGAAAACATGAACTCATTTGTTCATCTCAGTGTTACAACATTCGCTTCTCTTACAAAATGCCAAAGTCCAATGAACTCTTCTTCTTTGTGAAATAAATTCCCATTTTGTAAAATAGTAGTAAAAGTCAAACAAATATCTCTGGGCAGCGGTACAGATCTACCCCAATAGCATTATTGTACAACTATCATTTTTATATTACAGAGCACACTTAAAATGAGAGAGCAGATGGGCAGGAAGCATGCTATTACTCACAAATCATCATGAACTCACATGAACAGACCACTTGTTTGCATTGTCAATAAATCATTGACTGACACTTGATGAACAGAACACAACTAGGTTGTACAATATTGTGCTGATTCAAAGAGCTTCATGCATGGATTAGTCTTGAGAAGACACACATGCCCACTCCATTTCTGGCATATAAACTCAAAGAATAGAAACAGAATGCATTTTGGTCAAGTCACTTTTGAAAAACTGGAATGAGGATGATGTATCTCCTTATTAATTGGGAGATAGCCTGGCAAGCTGCCACATACATGAAGACACACACACACACACACACACACACACACACACACACACACACACGAAACAAACCTAGATGCCTGGAAGAAGGACACCACTTCTGTCTCACCCATTCTAGAGAGGTAATGCAATTCAAATCCCCTAAATTCCCTAAACTACAGTTTTTTAATCTGTTGAATGCCAGTGGCACTACTGATCTCTGAGGATTAAAATGAGGATTAAAGGAAGTAATATGTATGAAGTACTCAGCACACAGGTAGGCAGGAACTCAAGAAAAGCTGGCTCTGCTTCTCTTGCCCTTTATGGATTAATTATCCAGTTATTTCTTATAATGTTTGGTCTTTTTGAATGAATACTATATAATCTTTGAAGGCAGAGACCTTTTTTCCCTTTTGTTTTTAAATTGAAGCTTTACACACTGTAAAGCTGAAAATATAGTTATGGTGGTTTTTTTTTTTCAGTAGCAGTGCTCTAGCTCCATGGAGCTAAATCCTCACAATCCTGTTTCCATTTGTCCATGACTGTCTCGGGTGTACCTGTCAATGAGTTCTAACCAATGAGATGAAGGAAAAGTCTGCTGGGGAGATAATGGATTCTCATTCAGTAGATCATGACGCAGTCCAGCAACTCAAAATTCTTAAAAGCACTACAGACAATTCTGATGCTCAGCCAGGGTTGAGAATAGCTTTGCTAGACTGACAACTCTCAGAATTCTTTGATTATTGCCCACTTTGGGCATCCTATGCCCCACCTACTTCTTTCTTTTTTGGAAACTCCAATGTGCATGCCACATTAAAGGGGCTTTGTCACTGAATAGCAGTGAGACTTTTTAATAGAACTAATTAGAGTCCTCAGACTAATTAGAGTCTATGGTAACATACTAACCTGAATTCAGAAAGGCCCTTTATAGCTCACATAGTACATTAGCAGAAGTAAACACTAGTATTTTATGGGCTTGTTCATCACTTATTAAAGCAAGGACTTATATTTTTATCTCAGCTCATAATCTATCAGGAGAACTGTATCTTTGAGAAGGCAGTATTTTGAGAACTGCCATACTAGAATACAGTCATGCTGTGTTGAATCAATTATGTCCATTTACAAAAGAAGTGAAAGACTATGTGTTCTCAACTTCAATCACCCCAATAAGAAGACAAGAAGAGGTACTGCCAGACACAATCACTCTCCATTCCCACCCTATTCACACCTACAGGAAATTTTCCTCACAAATATTCACATCTTCATTAGCTTTCTCCTCATTCCCCCTTTTCTTCCAATTATTTAAGTGAACTTTCTTTCCCTTTGTCCCTTTTGCAAGGCAAAAAATGACCCAAGTCATAAACAGAAGTAATTATAACATATTGAAAATATATTTTCCAGTATAATTATACATAATAAATTACTAGCATCATTATCTTCTAAAACTCTTGAAAGGTCCAACAATCCCTTTGAGAATCACCATGAAATACTTCAGTTGCCCCTTTGGTGCCTGATTAAACAGGTTTTTCTCCAAGTACGAACAATATTCATGATACAAAACAAAATTGCATTTTAAATTCAATTTTAGAGTCCTGTTTTATTTCACTGCTAGTTTTGCAAGGTGTCTTGTTTTGTAAATTCTTTGGAAATGTGTGCTAATTCAGCTACATTATGTGTTGATCAGATAACTGGCCTAAGAAGGTAAACTCTTTTACATTTAAATTCTAAGCCATCGATCAGCTTAGAGCACAACTCCTCCACAGGCTGGCAACTCTTAGAGAAATATCAAAACCTTCTTTGCTTACTTAAACATGGCATCATTAACAGCAATCATAAGAAAAGAAAAAGGAAACAGTATGCCCAACAGTATGACCTTGTATTTTATATTTTAAACTGTTGAATACAGTCCAAATTTCTCTTCAAAGAATCACTATGCCAATATGTTCAGTTTCTGTGTTCTTTGTTCTCCATTTTAAAGTTTAACTTCCTCATTCCATTCCTCTCCTTGCCTCTAGTTTCAGTAAACAACCTTCCTACCAGCTCTAATCAGTAGTTCATATCTGTACCCCTGGTCACCTGCTCCTCCTGAGTCACCCCGGTCACCTGTTCTGACCTGAGTCACCATTAGTCACCTGTTCCATAACTGTCTTTCCTGCCAAAACTGCTCACCCTGCCACTCTGGCTCATACCCCTGCTCTCTTTAAAATAGCCAATCGGAATTAGCTTAGACTGTGCAGTCCAACCCTAGCCAATAGGGGAATGACACAGCAGTAGGGGCTACCTGTGTCAGGGATAAGAACCCTGCCTCTTCCCTGATCAGGTGTGCTCTCTGCTCCAACCACGAGATGCACTCTTCTATAGAAGTAAAAATTGACTTGCTGAGAAAATTTATGTTCTAGTGCTATTTCTTTTGCAGCATCGAAAAATTTGCTTCTAACAAAACTAACTACATGGCAGACACAGCTGTTAAATCTCTTAATAGATGAAAATTATGTAAACATTTCTAGATCCCTATTATGGCTCACATACATACATCTGCCTGTTTTTGAATGACCTAATGGCTCCATTTAGTAGTTCCAAAAACCAACCAAAGATTGATGAAAACTAAAAGGAACGTAAGGAAACTTAACCAAAGGGTCCATCTGTAGGGAATATTACAGCCTCAAAGATGGAAAGGGTCAAATATGTCATTAGGGCCTCACATTATGCTCTGTGAAAGCAGAACTATCTAATTGTCTCAGTTCCTCACATGATATCCAAGACTTTGGAAAGAAGAAATGACAGTATCAGAAGTTTTGGTCATAAAGGCAGTGGTGGGTGACCAGACATCACTCCTGTCCCCACCCCAGTAGTCTACCAGGGAGCAGAAAGAATACATAAGTGAAGGAGGCAAGAAAGAATTACAGAAACTATCATGATCAGGACTGGGAGGAATAGCTGACATTGTTTTCATGAAGACAGAGGCATGTCATTTACATTCCCACCTTATCCTTCTGCCGGCTAGCAGTGTTGGAAACGCTTGTGGCAGACATACTAAAAAGTATGCTTCAGCTGGGCACAGTGGCCCACGCCTGTAATCCTAGGGCTTTGAGAGGCACAAGTGGGAGGATCACTTAAGCCTAGGAGTTTGAGACCAGCCTAGGCAACACAGTGAGACCCTGCATCTACAAAAACACAAAAATTAGGCAGGCATGGTGGTGTGTACCTGTAGTCCCAGATACTCAAGAGGCTGAGGCAGGAGGATCACCTGAGCTGGGGGAGGTTGAAGCTGCAGTGAGTCGTGATCACACCACTGCCTGGGTGGCAGAGCAAGACCCTGTCTAAAAAAAAAAGTGTGCTTCAAAGGCTTTGAAAGAATATACAAACTGGAGCAAAATACTTCTTTCTCTTTGTTAAGATCACAATGCAAAAAAATTCATTTGTACGTAGCACTCAAACTTCTCTTTATTCCTCATATCCTCAAACAAACACAAATAATCCTGTTAGGAAATGAACCAGTATCTCTGTTCTATAGACGTTTTCTGAGACCGCTTGGATTTTCCACAGTGACAGGAGAGCTGACTCTCTGCAAGGCAGACAGGTTAAACATGGTGGGCAGCCTGATTGGGAGAAGGTTATTCTATCTCCAGCCACAAACTGTTGCTCCATGATCTCCACTGTGGTTTCACCTTCCAACACTAGAGAGGTAACACACCTAGCCCCTCTTTACAATGTGGTCCTTTAAATAACCGAAAGCTGCCTCTGTGACTCCCAATTTATACAGAAAATAAAGATTTGGACAGGCTAAGAACTTGTTTAAGACTCTAGAGTTGTTTAATGGTGGAGCCATGACTGGAGCCCATGTATTCTGGCTCAGGTCCAGGGCTGTTCCTACCCCAACACAAGCCCTGGGATCCTGCAGCTCAAGTCAGAACCACATCCTCCCATGTGGGTTCAGGGCAGGGTCCATTTGACCATCTCTAGTTAGATGTGTAGTCATGAGAGGGATTTGGCATGTGGGTTATAAGTGTGCCTGCGTGTGTAGACTTGGGCATATTAGGTAGCTTTGGGCGTATCTGTCCTGCTCAAAATGTGTCCCTTTTCTCTAGAAGTTAATCTGCATCCAGGAGCCACTGTGGAACAATATGGCCTCTGGCCATAGCTGATTGGACGGGAGTCTCTCTGATGTGGCTGGGCCGGTGACCTGAAAACGTATACACTGTGGGACAGCCCTATTTGATTGACCTCATGGACCAGAAAGCAGAGGAGGCCAGGTGGAGGAAGAAATACAGAGGTGGACTGCGGCAAGCAGTTTGGAGGTTTCTCAAAGAACTTAAAACAGGGCTACCATTCGACCCAGCAATCCTGTTACTGGGTATCTACTCAAAGGAATACATATCATTCTACCACAAAGACACATGCACTCATATGTTCATTACAGCACTGTTCACAACTGCAAATACATGGAGTCAAGCTAAATGCCTATCAATGGTAGACATCAATGTGGTACATATACACCATGGAATACTACACAGCCATAAAAAATAATGCGATCATGTCATTTGCAGCAACATAGATGGAGCTGGAGGCCACTGTCCTAAGTGAACTAATAACACAGGAACAGAAAACCAAACAGAACATGTTCTCATTTATAAATGAGAGCCAAACATTGAGTATACCATGGACAAAAAGAAGGGAACAATAGACACCAGGGCCTACTTGAGGGAAGGGGGTAGAAGAAGGGTAAGTTCAAAAAAGTACCTTCAGGTGCTATGCTTATTACCTGGTGACAAAATAATCTGCACACCAAACCCCCATGACATGCAATTTACCCATAGAAGAAACCCACACATATATCCCTTGAACTTGAAATAAAAGTTGTAAGAAAAAAAGAGAAAGAAATATAGAGGCAAGAGCTGGGAAGAAGAGAAGGAAAGAAAGATGGACGGATGGATGGATGGATGGGAAGATGGGAAGAAAGATGAAAGAGAGAAAAAAAGTCTAGTCACTTTTTTCTGCTTTCCTTAGGCCAGTCATATTTCTGTTTTTGATTATGTGAGGCACCCCTGTGCCCTTGTAACAATTCCCTCCCTTTTTTCTTCAGCTAGCTCATGCTGGTCTCTATGCCTTAGAACCCCAGACTCCTAACTAATACATTTCTCATGTAACATGAAATGATGGGTCTGGTATTATTTTACCCTTCACATCTGATTAGCTGCATGGGCAGCGAATGAATAAAAGAAGGGCACCCAGGTCTCAAAGGAAAAACATTAACTTATGAAAAATTGTTGTTTTTTTTTCATTAAAAAAATAAAATTCCTTTGGTCCCAAAGTGCTTATTATAAGCAATGGAATCTGAGGCATTTTATGTTTTTGACACAAGAAGATCATTTTACAAAAGTCCCTAAGAGAATGGGCTCCCCATGAGGCAGAGTCATGTCCAGTGGGGAGAGGAAGAGGAAGCAGGGCTGGAGCCTTGGGCAGCACGGGGCAGTCCCTGCTTCATGAAGCCACCAGTCCCTTACTAGTCAGAGGACATAGGGGAAGCAGACTTGGCAATTTGCTGGGATTCTAAACACCTTCCAGCCATCCCAGAATATCTTTCATTTTCCATGATAAAGCCTTGAAGGCAGAACCATGACTTTCTCACCACTATATTCCCACCACTTCAAATATTATCTAACACAGAACAGGTACATAATATTTGTTCAATGAATGCACAAATGGATACACTGTCGACTCTGAGGAATTCTGAAATGAGGTGGACCCCAGTAGTTCACTTACGAAGGCTCTATGGTGCTGGTGGTTGGGGGCATTCATTTGACCAGATAATATGAATGTGCATCAGTCAGCCATTCAAAGACAATTATTAAGCACCTACTCTACAGACTGAGACAGCAGAAGGCCTTGCTGTGGGCTGTACCTGGTCCCACCTGGCAGCTCACAGAGCTGGCACCTCCACTGACAGTAATAGAAGTTGGCAGTGGAGCCCATGCCTGGTATGGGGGACAGGGGAGCACCTTCAAAATGACTGGAAATTGAGAAAACTAAAACAGATCCACTTACTAGACTGAAATCAGGATGCTGTGTTATATCTAGAAGTTCCTGGGGGTAGTTGGGTTTCCAGCTGGGACAAGCTTCAGGCAGCAGACTCTAAAGTAAATGAGTTCCAGCTTGCTGCACTAATTGAAATATCCAGGTGGCTTTCATGGCTGCCCCAGGACAGAACAGTAATGAAAACCAGATCTACAAAGCCACCGGTATATGTTGTGCAAACTGCTGTTCAAAGGAAAAGGTCTGATCCACTGGCCTCTAGTGACTTTCTGGTATGTTCCTCAGGCCCCAGTCAACCCATGGATTCTCCCAGTGACTACAACTGAAGGAGACTTGGGGTCTCTTACGTACTGGGGCACAAGATCTGCTCACAAGCCAGAATTCAGATGCCAAGGAAGCAGCTAACATCACCAGCCTCTGTGATAAGTCACTCTGAGTGACTGTCTGGAGCTGGTGGCATCTTGAATAAGTGTTGGAGGCAGAAAGCATCTCCTTTTAAGGTTCCAAAAAGCTCTGAGATCTTTTGGGCCTGAACGGTTTCATCTCCTTTGCCCAGGGACCTTAACTAACAGTCGGCAGGAGTGGGGCTGAGACCGAACTAAAACATTGCAATAAACTAACACAATGGACTGAGATGATGGCATCTCAGCTCTACAGCATCCCAGACAGACATACATGAGGGGGCTCGCTGGGTGGATTTCCCCTCCAATTCTCCTTTGAGAAAGTCTTCAGAGTAAATGCGCAATGAGACTGAGGATTCAGGTTATGATTAAAACTTCCATCACATCGGCCTGTTTGCTCCCAGGCGGGATAAATTCACTTTCAAAAAGTAGATTTCTAAGAGGTCTAAGTCTAACTAAGTTAGATGTTTTAATTATGCAAGTAATATATGAATCCAATTTTGATATTCAAATTCTAATAATACAGAAAAGACCAAACTTCCTTTTCCCCACCTCCTTTACATAAGGTATGTGTAAGTCTGTTTCCTTCATGTCAGTACATACGGATCTATTTTACTATTTGTAACTGCTGCATCCTATTCCATACTCTGGACATACCATATTTAACCATTTTCCTATTAAATTATTACCAATTTTTCATGATTACAAACACCTTCTGGGCCTTCTTTCTTTGTGCTCATGTTCTCACTTCCATTTTAACATTTTAAAAAGCTTCCTTTTTGGTGGGTGGTGATCTCATAACGCCAAACGGATCATGACAGTTTATTTCAATCCAGGATTGCTGCTCGTTACGTATGCAGTGGTATGGAGAAAGAAAAAGAGCTTAATACATATAATACACACACATAGAATTAGGTCTCTATTTAAGTGTGTGTGTTTTCATACTCCTGGGTGCTTGGCAGGGCTCCATGACATATGCAGAAGGAGTGGCCACTGAAATGTGTGCCCTTGTATCCTGCGCTTCTGAGGGGCCACTCTCTTCATGATAAGGTAAAAGATATGAATGGAGGTACAAGATCAAATTGGCCACATCAAAATCTCATCCCTCAACCTGAGAACCTGGAAAAGAGTTCTTGCTCTTCTCAGGCCTCCCTCCCACCTAAGCAGTGAACGAGACATCATAGAAACTTGGCAAGTCCTTCAGGAATCAAATTGGGTCTTTCAACTTTATTACTTTTTTCCCCTTCATTTCTCATCGGGATTACACGAATGTAAAAGTCTTTGTGAAATTTCCTTTAAGACGATTTCTAAATGTATTCTATGTCTTGAATAAATTTAGTTATGATTGAATAACTCAGAATTAAACTATGTTGGATAGAATATTGTAACCCAATGTCGATTTGCCATCACCTATATTACTCTAAAATAATTTTTCCTATAAGATGCTTTGCAGGAGTTTTCACCTGTGGGGGAAGGAGTCAAATATTTCAGCTTTCTAATGCATCTGTTCACCTCTCACTTCTAAAGCTAAATTTCATTTCTCAAATTGGGACCCTGCAAAGGATTTTTTCAAAAGGAAGGGTGCCTTCCTGTCATTCCTAGTTTCTTCTCTTGGGCAGTTACAAAAATGAACTTGCAACCTACATGGTCATTTCTATGGCAACTGGATGTTCCAACTGAAATTCTGAATTTGGAGTTCTCTGAAGAACTAGAAAGAAGAGTGTTGTATCACAGACAACATAAAAGTTTAAGTTTTAATGATATTGCCAGGTCTGTCAATGAAGGTGTTCACTGGTACCTAAGTCTTATTTTGAAAGTACAATGAAATAGTGTCAAAACTACCGGCATGCCTGTAGTCGCAACTACTCAGGAGAAACCCTTAATCCCCAGAGTTTGAGTTCAACCTGGGCAACTGTGAGACTCCATCTCCAAAAATAAAAAAGGAAACTAACTATACATTGCTTAGCATTTATGAGGCTTTTCCTTAAAGACCAAATTTAGGAGACAGTATGATTAACGAAAAGTTTTTGTTTTTTTTTTACCTTATTATCAATACAGATACAGAAAACATCATAAAAACAATGTTTAGCTAAATGAACTTTTATAAGGCAAGCACCTTTGTAACCACCATCCAATTAAAAATAAATAGAACTTGCCAGCCACTTTCAGAAGCTTCTCCATGTACCCATGTACCCCATGCCAATTATAATCCTTCTTCTTTCACTCAAAAATAACCACAACTTCAGTTTCCACATTAGTAACACCCATAGCTCCTGTGGTTATAAGATAGTATGATTCAGTCATTTTTTTCACTAAAAGCTTTCTTATATTCAAGGGCTGGCTTGTCAAAAAATATTATGCAGTAAGTAAAGTTTTTGAAAGGCTTATTTATACCTTTTCTATTTCACTTCTACCCACGTATAATAAATACATTCATTAGAGTACAGTATTTTTAAATACCTTGCCTCATTCCAAAAATATGTGCAGGGTTGAACACATGCTAAGAAATTCCGTCCACTAGGAGGCGCTACATCCCTTATGTCCTCAGACAGCGGGGAAGACAGCACTTAATGTAGCTCAGTTATCAATGCGTTTCTATGAATGAAGTCACAGAGGAACATGTGGGAAATCCACTTAGCGACTTCTTTACCTTGCTGCGTATCACAAAAAGGCTCACTGGTTGCCAGAAGTCCTGGTGAGTGGCAGGTTCCAAGAGTGAACCGATATTTCAACAACGACTTTTCCACTAACAACCTAAGTCCATGAAATTGAGGGAGGGGGCCAAGAACATTTGGAACAGACAAAGGGGCCCTGTTTCCAAGCATAAATAAAATACAGCTGGTTTACAGCTGTGCTACCTTCCTTGCTGCAAGTCAAGTCTCAAAACAGAATGAAACTTTCCACAGTCACCACTGTGATGTTAGGAAATTCTGAGTATCCCTCTGGGCTCCAAGGTGACTAACTATTTGCTTTCTGAATTTCGTTTTTCAACCCATATACACTGCAGGGCTTATCAGAGAGACAGATTTCCACTGCAAATTTACACAAGCATAGACAGTCTACTTTTATATGTTTGTTTGTTGTTTGCTTTTGTTTTTCAGATTAAAAAAAAAATCTGAGGAGCCGGGCGTGGTGGCTCAAGCCTGTAATCCCAGCACTGTGGGAGGCCGAGGTGGGTGGATCACGAGGTCAAGAGATCGAGACCATCCTGGTCAACATGGTGAAACCCCGTCTTTACTAAAAATACAAAAAATTAGCTGGGCATGGTGGTGCGTGCCTGTAGTCCCAGCGACTCAGGAGGCTGGGGCAGGAGAATTGCCTGAACCCAGGAGGTGGAGGTTGCAGTGAGCCAAGATCGCGCCATTGCACTCCAGCCTGGGTAACAAGAACGAAACTCCGTTTCAAAAAAAAAATAAAAGAAAATAAAAAAAATAAAATTAAAATAAAAAAAAATCTGAGGAGTGGAGCTATGAAGACATATGAACTCTTTAATTACAGGGGTTTGATTTTTTTAGATTAGACGTGCTACTCTTCTGATTCACAGCTATGTGCATTTCCCTGGTCTGATAATTAGCATACCAGGCAGGCTCAGATACCCAGCATGTATAACAGATAGTAGGACATCATGCATATACATGGGGTACTCCTAGCTCAAAACTGGCCTCAGATCAGACCAAAAGGCCAGCAACTGTGTCCAAGTAACAACTCAACATCCACAAAGTGCCAGCTGGAATGTTTTCACATTTTAAGTGGCCACAGCAATCTAGACATTAACCAACAGACTTATAAGAATAGCTTGTATTGATTAAAGAAGCGTTGTAGTACATATCATTTGATTCCTATCATTTTATGTGCCTAAGATTTATTCCTGAAAATACTGATTCACGGATTAGAAAACTCAGTAGGGGTGAATAAATCTGGTTGAATAAAGCTGAAAATAGACTATATCCTATAGCTTTTTTTTAAAAAAAATTATAAAACTATTGGTACCACCTCCAGGCAAACTGGTAGTTGTCTGTTCCATTTCAGACTCAATGAATATGGACTCTTAAGCCAGATGGCATTAGGATCAGGAAGTGGGTTTGGCAATTTTCTTACTCCCTCATGTCGTTTCTAGACCATGACTCCTCTGCCCTCAGGGAAAAAGTCTCATCTGTTCCCTTGTTCTCTCTCTCCTTAACTCTGTCCCCAACTGATCTTCTGGTCACTTCCGTACATACACTGATGACTTCATTCTTTGGCTCCCAGAAGCCACATGAAATCCCACCATCATCCGGGGTGACTTCAGTGTTTGTGTTCGTGACTCATTCAACCCTATTCCCACAGTTTCCTGACAACCTCAACTCTGATGACCTTGATCTTCATTCTCCTCAAACATCTGTACTCAGGGCTGAAATCTGGACTCATCACTGAATGTGGAACCGCTCAGGTGCAATGGCTCAGACTCCAACCACAGCCTCACCTCGTTCCCTCTTTCACTGGCTTGTCCTCACACATCAGTTCTTGGGTCTTTTCAAGTCTTCTAATTGCCAGCTTCCTCTATTTTATCTCAGTTCGTCATAGCCCTCCTGTCTTCATTTTTATGTCTTTTCACCTAAGATTATGTGAACAATTCATTCCAATCACTGCACTGTCTTTCTATATCCTCAGCAACCTTGCTTCCTCATCCTTTGAATATGCCCAGGTATCTGGCAAAAATCCCAAATCAGGCCTAAGCACATTCTCATTTCCCAAGATCAAACACCTACATAGGGTGCCCCGCAATGAAGGAGAATGACACTACAAATCTGTGGTCTCCAACATTATCTGAGCTCTCAACATTGTCCAGGGATCTTTGTAAGTGTTCCTTGTCAACTGCCTAGCTTCAGTAAAACATACTTCCTCCTAAGAACAAGCCCATCCTTAGCATAAATAGAAAATCAATATCTTTGTTTGTACATAAAAAGACTCATAACCAGTACCTTGAATTCCATCATGCCCTGACCTCTCAGGGACCCCATACCATCATTTATCCTCCACTCACCTGCATCTCACCTCTTTCTCTATTTTCCCCTAACTCTTTCAGCGAAGAATTTAGACTTCCTCTTCTTAAAACAAATCCATGCAAATCCTATGCCCTCACTAGCTAAGTCTTACTTCTCTTCTTTCCTTCACAGCCACACCTCTTAGAGAGACAAAGCCTTCATTCAATCCCCCGATTTCCTCTCAGCTCAACTCCACACTCCACAGCCTTACTAAACCTATTTCCATTCTTGTGAGGGATATACTAGTCACCTTCCAGTTGGTATGTTCAATGGACACTTTTTAGAACGTGTGCCATTGCCTGTATGCAGCATTTGGCACCATGCACACTCCCTTCTTCCTGGAAAGTTCTTTCCTCTTCTTCCCACCCCCCTGTTTCTGCCTGCCCTGACTCCCCTCCTGCTTCCCTGGCTGCCCTCAACACAGTGAGTCACCAGATTGACCTTACACTTTGCATTCTCTCCCTGGACAGCCTCATTCGCATCCATGGCTAAAGTTCAATGCAGCTTTTCTGAAGTCCCCAAGCCAGATCTCCTTCCTGAGTTCCATATCTGCATGTTTTTTCCTATTAGGCATCTCACATGTATATTCCAAAGGTATTATGATATCAGCCTGTCCAAAATAGTAAACTCATCACCTTTCTCCAAAATATGTCTCTCTTTCCATGTTCAACATCAGTCATACCCTCGTCTATGCTAGAAACACGGCTGTCAACTTTATTTCTCCATACATCTCACCGTTTACTCAGTTACCAAGTTCCAGCATTTTCAACTGCATATCTGTCACATCCATGCCTTCTTCACCATCTTCACAACCACTATCTCACATCAGGCTGTCCCTATTTCATCCTTGGATCAGTATTAGGATAGTCACCTCTGAGTGGTCTTACTGCACACTCTCCATCCCTCCTAATTCAAAGTACTTCATATAGGAAAGTGGAGTATGCTCTCGAAAATGCATATCCAACTAGATCACTTCCTGAGAGATTCCCATGACCCAGAGGATAAAATCCAAACTCTACCTAAAATGACATACAAGACAGTACATCTTTCCATCATCCTTTCTCACCATTCTCACCATTATCTCAAATCCTCCAATCCATTGACAGGGAACTACTTATGCAGTAATATAGCTTAATGGTTGAGATGAGTCTTGGTGTCAGATATACATGTGTTCAGAATCAAATTGCCACTTACTGGTTTGTGATCGTGGACAAGTTACTTCTGAGAACACCATATGCGTCTCTCTCGGAGTATTTATTGTCCCACACCACCTTCTAAATCCTCTGTACTAGCCCATCTTTTCCGCTACACTGTCCTTGAATTCCTGGCACTTATTAGGCCATCAACACTTATTCTGCATATGAGTGAATGAGGAGAATGAATGGATTCGTCCAGTGACAGGAATCTCATTTCGAGGTCTAAATATTGCATCTTTGCATCTGTCTGTTACAGAGTTCTTCAGATTGATCATCCAGATTCTTAGAATCCTGCCACAGTCACGCTCAGGCTCATATAGAGTGTCTAGCCCTATACGTTGATGTCTGTAGTTTTTCCTCAGGTGAAAAATGTATCATTGATACTTGTGCATTAAGTATATATTTAAGTGCACATCTGTTTCATTTCCATGAATCTACCGATAAGAAAGTATAGCACTGTAATAGAGCCATGCAGACATTAGATGATGGTACAAGTGTGCACTATGTGTCCTCTTTTGTGTGGCATTTGCTTACCTACCATGTCCCAGTGTGAAACTGGGAGCTTCATTGTCCTCAAGGGCATTCCAGCCCCCATTGCAAAGGGTAGTGGGAACTGGAGAATGAGTCAAGTCAGCTCAGCAGTGGTATTTGCACACATCCAAAGAGCCGAAGGTAGGGTCAAAGTCAACTGCAGGGCCAGGAGTTCAGAATGTGGGAGTGCTAAGTGCCAAAACAGTGGATTGGGAACCAGCAAGAAGGATGCCAGGGGACCATCATGAACCATCCTGTGGTCACCACAGCTGACTATGAGCAGTTAGGGTGCAGGCCATGGTGTGTTACACTGCCGTGTAGACTCTACATAGGAAAGATGAGTAGAGTTGGGTTCCTGGTTCTACCTGGGGGTTATGGGCTTCTTGAAAAGTCCAGGACAGACTAGACGAGTTAGGCTCTTAGTTCTTCCTAGGAGTTACGGGCTTCTTGAGAAGTCTAGCATGACTGGGAGCAGCTCCCACAGTTCTGGGCCAGTCTAAATGCAGGCCCTAAACCTGCAGCACAGGAAAAGAGGCATCGAGGCTCTGCTTCAGGACCCATGCTCTGGGACTTCCAAGTCAAGGCCCATAACAAGCCTATCTTCCTACCATTTCTCATCCCTACCTCCTGAAAGGGAGGGCAGAAAATGGGAAAAATGCTTAGCTCATGGTGTTAGACATTAGAAAGCAGACGCTTCAGCAAAAAGCCAAGCATTTATTAACCAAGAGATGAACAACGCAACCAGAGGCTGTTACAGATTGTTGGCAACGGGAGTTTAAATCTGATCACTTATTCTATAGATGTGATTTACACATCTCACTGGCTTCTGAATTAAAGGAGTCCCAATTCATTACAGCAAGCTGAGAAATGGGCAATCTTTTAATGTTGTGTAGCTCTCTTACCTCTTGACAAATCAAACCTCGGTAGCCACACAGTGGTCTTCCTTTCACTTCCTGTGGGAAAACTGGGGTAATCTAGGTCATTGATAGTCTGCCACTTGATTTACAGCAATGACCAATTTCCAACTTGGCTTTATCTGATCTGCCCTGGAAAATGTTTTCAGCTGCTACGGGCAGTCTTGTTAAATTGTGCAGACCTGCAATCATTTTTAAAAATCACTCAACCATCAAAGATTTGATTTGGTCTGCTTAATCTGTGCTGACCTCACTTCATTTTGCAAGGCCAGGCCTCTGTATCCCAACCTACTGCCGAAGGCTTCCAGCTGCGTCCTGTATTGCATTTTCCCAAGCACTTCCCTATCTCTTATCTCATGCTACTGAGAGAACAGGTACTGCCACTTCCGTATCAAGGGTGAGGTGACTCAAACATGGGAAGACCACAGAGCAAGGCAGTGATGTTGCTGGATTAGAATCAGGGCTCATGGCCTGGTACAGTCTCATGCCACCTTACAACACCGATGCAACATGTGCACCTGCCCTAGGGAAGAATAGAGCTGGCAAGGCCAAGAGAAGGACCTGCAGTTTCCATTCGCACTGTCCTGATTTATGTTAAGTCTAGACAATGAGGTGAGGGATGAAATAAACGTGGATTTTACCAAAGTGAAATAAACGGTGTGCTGGCATTTGGGCCTTTCATCTGTGCTGTGGGAAGAGAGCAGATGTTCCTCATCAGCCCCGCCTTGCTTCTGCCCCTGCCTTTCCCAAATCGTGTTGCTGGATGGGTCAGTGCCCCCACTCTCAGGCTCACTCTGATCCAATGCCTGAGCCAGCCCAGACTGTGGTGTGAAGAGTCTGCCCAGCAAAGATACCAGCCCAGGTTCTTCCCTTTCTCCTGGGCTGCTTCTGCTGCCTCTCCAATCCCATAAAAACCCTGGCCCCCAGACCCACACCCACCAACTCAGGAGGAAGGCTTGGGGTTGCATGCTGTCCCTCGTTTGTGGTTCTGTCTGTATGCTGCTTCCTCCCTGCTCCCTTCTCAGAGCAGTGTTTACCCATGGCAAGATGTCCCCAATTCCTGCCACTTCTCCTTTCCTTGACTGGACAGATCCTGGCTTCAGATGGCCAGCTGCCCTCTTCCTGTCTCCCTCTTGGCAGTTTCTGCCCCTATGACCAGACACCCCATAGGTCAACAGTTCTATTTCTGTGACCGAGACTGTGGCTTTGTTGGCCAGTGGTACCAGCTGCATATTTAAGTCCAGCCTTTGGGGTTGGGCCAGTGACCCCTGATTCACATGTGGTCTCCATGCCCCTTCTGCCATCTGCACTGGGATTCATCTACAGTGCCTTACATTTTGTTTCTTTCAGGTATACCATGACTTGCTTTAAGAAAATGCAATATACCTGGGTGCAGTGACTCATGCCTATAATCTCAGCTATTTGGGAGGCTGAGGCAGGAGGATGGCTTGAGGCCAGGAATTTGAGACCAGCTTCAGCAACACAGCAAGGCAGTGGCCTCTAAAATGTTATTTTTAAAATTAGCTAGGCATGGTGGCACACACCTGTAGTCACAGCTACTTAGTTGGCTGAGGCAGGAGGATTGCTTGAGCCCAGGAGTTCAAGGCTGCAGTGAGCTATGATCATGGCACTGCATTTCGGCCTGGGCAACAGAGTAAGACTCCAACTCCAAAAACATAAAGAAAAAGAATAGCATATAAACAGCAACACCAGCAGATAACTATTACTATTATATAGGATATTTAACATATAAAAATGTACTATAGCTTTTAACATATTAACTTTCCATCATGCATTAGAAATGTGACTGAATTTATAACAAATAATCCAGTTTGTTAAATAAAGCAAGCGCTCTTTTTTACCACACCTTCACTGCCCCACACCCACCTCATGCCTTCATGTCCCTCTCTGACCAGCTTTCAGATTCTATGATCAATAACCATCATCATACTACGGTCCACACCCTCAACTCCCTTGCACCCATCTCTCTCATACTCAACTTGCAAAAGCCCAACTCAGATTACATTCACTACTTTGCCTACCTGTACCTGCACATGTAGAGTTGAAAACACTGAAGACACACCCAAGACCTGATTTCTACTGCCTGCTCTTAAATTCAAGATCCCTAACCACAGAGGTGTCCAGAAACCTGACTGCATTGCCTTAAACCAATTACTCCTGAACTGTCCAAGAGGATTATTTCACACCTTCTCTTCCTTCCTCAAATTTCTAATACCTCCTTCCCCTTCCTTCCTGCCAGCTGATGACCTTGCTTCTCATTTCACTGAGAAAATGGAAGCAGTCAGAAGGTTCATCCACAGACCCAGCCACCACAGGCTCCCGCACACCTGCACTCGTCCTGTGGGCTCCACTGTCACTCCTGCGCAAGAACAGCCTCTCGGTTTGTGCACTCAGTGCCTTCCTCACTTCCCAGCTCAAGCCCTTCCTTCCAGCAGTTGTCTCATCTCTCTCTTCCCTCATCAACGTTTCCCAGGCTCTACATCATTCTCTGCAGCCCTCAAACACACTGTCATATCTCTAAACGTATCCCCTTCCAAGCCCACACTCTTCCTCTTCTACAACTCTGTTTTTCTCCTTCCCTTTACAGCAAAACTCCTTGAAGAAATCAACACTCCTGCTGCCTCCTCTCATCTCACTCTCACTTAAATCCAAACCTCCCAGTGTCTGCCTCCACCTGTCCATCTAAGCAGCTCCAGTCCACGGCACCAGTAGCCTCCTTGCTACTAAATCCAGTGGATAATCCTATGGCCTCAGGTTTCTTGGCATGTCAGCAGCATTTCATAAGGATGGTCACTCTCCCTTTCTAGAAATGCTTTCTTAAATTCCAGGTCCCCACTTCTCTTAGTCCTCTCCTAATTCACTGGCCAGCCCTTCTTATTTTCATTTGCTAGTGCCTCATCACCTCCTATAACAGTCCAGAGCTCCAGTCTCAGACCTCTTCTCTATCGACTTTAACTCGCATGGTGATTTCATCCAAACTCCTAGCTTGAAATGCCATCCACACATTGATGATTCCTAACTTTACACAGCCAGTCCAGACCTTTCTTTTGAATTCTAGATTCATACATTTATCTGCCTGCTATGGTCTGAATGTTTATGACCACCCTTCCCCCACCACCATCAGCCAAATTCATATGTTGAAAACCTAATTATCAATGTGATTATATTAGGCAAGGCCTTTGGGGGTGTATTAGTTCATTCTCAAACTGCTAATAAAAACATAACCTAAGACTGCGTAATTTATAAAGGAAAGAGGTTAATGGACTTACAGTTCCACGTGGCTGGAGAGGCCTCACAAATGGCAGAAGGGGAAGCAAACATGTTCTTCTTCATATGGTGGCAGGAAGGGGAAGTTCCCAGCAAAAGGGGGAAAAGCCCCTTATACAATCATCACATCTTGTGAGAACTGTCTCACTATAATGAGAACAGCACCATGGAGGTAACTACCCCATGATTCAATCATCTCCCACAAAGTCCCTCCCACGATACATAGGGATTATGGGAACTACAATTCAAATGAGATTTGGGTAGGGACATAGCCAAACCATATCAGGGAATGATTAGATTATGAGGGCTGGAATTAGTGCCTTTATAAAAGAGGCCCCGATGGTTCACGTTGATTTTCTTCCTCCATGTCATTGCTAGTGATTAAATCATTCATCCTTTTCCCAATAGATTAAAGCACTACCTTTGTCTATATTACGTTCTCATAATATTGGGATTCATTCAAAAATAAAAAGGGTCCCAGAGAGCTGCCTTGCCCCTTACAGCATATGAAGACAGATTGAGAAGGTGCTATCTGTGAACCAGTAAATAGACCATCACCAGACACCAAATCTACTGACGCGTTGGTCTTGGGCTTCCAAGCCTCCAGAAGTATAAGAAATAAATTTCTGTTGTTTATAAGCCACCCAGTCTATGGTATTTTGTTACAGCAGCATGAACAGACTAAGACACTGCCCACTCAACACTTCCACCTAGGTATCAGATTGGCATCTCCAACGATTGAACTGAATATCTCCAGAACTGAACTCCTATTTTTCCTTCACAGCAGGTCTTCCCATGGTGATTCCTATCTCATTCCAGTGAAACTCCATCCTTCTAGTTGCTTACCCCCAAATCCTTGGCACATTCTGGACTTTTCCCTCTCTCTCACATTCCACTTAGATCTACTTGATGAGAAAATCCCCTGAACTGTACTAAAGACATCTGTCCAGGATTCACCACCTCCTCTGCTGCTTGCTTGCCCCACATAGATCTCGTCTCCCCCTGAATTACCACAACGTCCTCCCAACTGGTCTCCCTGCTTCCATGCTTGCCCACTTCCTTACTAACTCATCTCACCACATCAGCCAGAGTAATCTGTTTAAAAAATAGGTCAGATTGTGTAATTCTTGTGCTCCAAATCTTCCATTGGATTCTGATCTCATTTCAAGCAAAAGCCAACATCCTGCAATGGTATACAGATGCCTCCATAATCCAGCGCCGGCCACCACCTCTTAGGTCGCATTTCCTACCACCCTCCTTCACCCACTACCAGCCTGCCACATTAGGCTTTCCTACACACCAAGTGTGATTTCAGCTCAGGTCAGCACTTGCTGCTCCTTCCACCAGGAGTGTGTTTCCCCCAGATATTCACAAGGCTCACATCTTTGTTTTTTTTTTTCCCCCACAACTCCAACACTACATTATTAGTAAGGTTTTTCTTGAATATTCTATGGAGGTATCCTCCTCCCCAGCACAACCTAGTCTGTGAGCTACAAACTGACATAGTGTATATTCACTAGTTTATTTGTAAATTGTTCCTCCCTGGTCTCCCACTAGAATGCAAGCTCCGTAAGGGCAGAGACTGTCATGTATTTACTATGACATTCTCAGCACCCACAAATATAATGTAGAAAATGTTCAAAAAATATTTGTTGACTGAGTTACATAAACTCAGACACATGCTTATTAATCACACATGACTTCACAGCTTTAAGCTGGACTTCAGATAAAATGAGATAGTAAAACTGCTTTGGAAAGACCATTTTTGCAAATAAAAGGAAATTGTTTTTATGTTTTACTTTGTTTTATAATTGGGTAATGTCAAAGATAGAATTTATATCACCTGGGGAGGAAGGCAGAAAATCACACTGCCACATGTGTACCTATGCAACAATTTTGCATGTTCTTCACATGTACCCAAAAACCTAAAATGCAATAAAATAAATAAATGGGAAAAAAAAAGAATTTATATCACCTTTTACATAAGGAGCATGTACATTTTGTTGATACAAAAGAAGAAATCCATGGCATCAGGAAAAATAATAAAGTCATGTTAACAGGCAGTGAGGAAATCAGATGCGTAACTTTGGATAGGGCTGGTATATGAGCCTGACCCAGATAATGGCTGGTCCCAAACCCAAAATAGAGCTTTTCCACAGCCCCAGAGTCAGAAGCCTGGGAGGTGAATTCTTCCTATCTCAGGCAACTACTCTACTCAGCTATATTTCAGGCTACTGTTTGATCTGAAGCAACATTGGAGCAGGGTTCCACCATACAAAGGATGTTCTGGGTGCTTGGGGAAATATTTTAGCAAATGTACCCTAATTGTAAAATCATGGAGGTGCCCAGGTGTTACAGGCCACCTGGTCTACTTTACCAAATGTGTAAATTACCTCTTTTGTTTATATACCAAGTATCTATTCAGTCTCTGCACCTTGGGAAAGGTTGCTCACCATCCCATGAAGTTGTTGATTTCAAATTGAGGCAACTCTAAATATTGAGGAATGTTTTCCTTATCTTGCACTGACAGCTGCCTTTCTGAAACTGATAGCCACAGTTTTTGGGTTGATCCTACTTTTATGACTGGTTGTACATTTGTGTTTCCAGCACCAAATGAGATGGTAGTAAATGAAGTACAGGCTTTTAAATCTTGCTCTTCACCAATCAGACTGGAATTTCAGGAAAAAATAATCAACTGTTCTTTGACGCAGTAATTCAAATTCAAGTCATTTTATTCTAAGAAACCCATATTCCTCCACTACAAAGGCTGGAGAGTTATCAACTCACCTTCCCAGATATTTTTTGAGCTAGGGTGATCACATGGTTGAGTCTGCAGGCGGGAGCAATTCCCTCTTTTCTCTGGGAGAGCCCTGTGCTTGCCTGGGAGCCGCCATTGCTAAGAGAGACAGAGCTGCAAGATGGCCTCAATGACTCCTTATTCCCTTGTCTCAATATCTTCTTCCATGAAAACAAAAACAAAACTCTTAAGCTGTTATTTCCCAGGTTTTCAGATACTTGCAGCCAAATGTACTCCTAAAAAACAATTACATAGCCAATTAAAATTATGTTTATGAAGAGTTTATAACAGCATGAGAAATTATTTATGAAAATGTTAAATGAAAAAAGCTTGATGCAAAATTTGTATAGAGTATAACTACAAATATATACAATCAATGCCAAAAAAATTTGCCACACGTTTGGTGATGACATAACAGGCATTTTGCCTTCTTTAAAAATGTTAACATACCGATTAAGTGTAAGGCCCCATGCCGGGCACATTTAAGTTATTTCATTTTTTCCACTGTTTTGTATATTTCACTTTTTTATTTGCAATAAAGAAAATATTATTAAAAATTAAAAATCCTTTATCCTGAAACATCTAAAGGAAAAATCAACCAATTATGATTTTGGTAAAGCCCACAGAAGTAAAATTTGCCAGTCTTCTTTACCCTGCCATCGTTAGCATTCTGATTTGTCAGCTAACCAGAAAAATGTGTATGTAATAGAAGACTGTCAGGAAACTGACAAATTAACTTCAACTACCAAAAAGCCAAATGACAGCTGCTTGATTTCATTACTACTGCAGAAAGAATGTCGAAAAATGAAGGAAAAACAACCAACCTCTATGATTTCAGCATTACAAGGAAGGGCTGCTTATTTGCCATAGAAATAATATTTTGGAGGAAGAAGCTATTAAAATGCAGATCCATTCAAACCCAGACTGAGATTATAGCTTAGAGTTAATTAAAAGAACCCCAATTGTGTGCAAGTTGAATTTTAAAATATAACTAATGTATGTAGATGATATTGTTTCTGACCCACCAAGATGCCACACTATCTTATTGCCTCAATGCCATGCTCCATTTTTGTGAAAGAAATTGCAGGAGGTGGCAATGTGTTTTCTCCAGTGATGAGGTGACACAGACAAAACAACATCCAGGCAGGTGATGGTCTCGGCTTAACTCAGGATAAAGCATGAAACTTGGCTGCATCCTGAAGCTGAAGGCCCTTGGGGAATACAAGTGGTTTTGGCAAGGGCAGTGCTACCACCGGACCATTCGATTCAGCTGTCAGAGCCTGACTGGGAGTTATCTTTCTCTGGAGCTGCCTGGGAGAAGGTGGGGGACTTTCAGGATGGCCAAAATAGCTGTTAAGTGGCAGTCTTCGATTTTCTTTGGACTCTCTAGCTTGGAACATAGCCAAGGGGCTCCTAAGCTCCTAGGAGTATATTTACAGCCACTGCCTTTGTTTAGATGGCAGTTAACCTCATCTGCTCCGTTAACTCTGAAGGAGCCCATACCTGTCAAATGCAGACACTAGGAATTCCAAGCAACTGTCTCTACCTTGTCTTCCCATAGTGTCTACTAGGGTAGAGGAGGAGTAGGTGAAAGAGGATTGGTACTATAGTGCCAGCTCCTTTGTGTTGATGCTAACTTGCTTTCCTGCCTCCTGCAGCCGGTTCCCTCAGGAGCCACATCAGGTTGTCGGGCTGATGAGAACTGACCAGGACATATTTCCTACAGAGCTCTTGAAGCTTTCTAGGTCTCTGATCACTACTTGCAAAATCACCAGCATCTCAGGAGGGAAAGTAAATGTGTCTCCAAGGTAGATCTCTTTCCAGCTTAGATCTTAGATGATCTTGAGGGCTCCTAGCTTGGATAACACACACCCAGAAATGAGGTTCCATGAGACAAATTCAACGAGAGGGTGTGCTGTTCAACAGGTGGTGCCTACCCTGGCTAACAGCATTTCGATTCAGTCAGGCAAAACCTACCAGATCCAAGTGCCAACACATGGCCGTCTCCTATGAACACTATTAAGGACTTCATGAAGCTAGTAAAAGGATTTGTGAAAAATTCACAGTGACAATTACTAGATTTCCTTAATTCTAAGATATGCTATTGTGTTTCTTCTCACATGTTACTGAAATAGCAATGCATCTTACAGTTAATGTGTACATTATAATGTGTTAGTGTTTCTTTTTTTTTCCTGAAAACATATTCTTGGAAATAAATACATAAGCAAGCAAGCAAACAAACACAGACTATTCTGATTCTATTTTCTTCCTATTCTGGAACTTGAAAACATCCTTAATAACAATGAACTGATGAGGCTAAGAGACTGGCCTCTGTGATTAAAAAAAAAGACCTGGATTCCTACCTTTCCTGATCCATGCACAGTAGTTTGCGCTGAAATGCCTGCTTTTGCATCAGGGATCCTTCACTAACAATCTATGTAGCAGAGAAGGCTAATGATCCACCTAAATTTGCGCTTTTCCTCCCATAGGATGGAGGCACCCCTGGAAAGCATCCACCCAGCCAGGCATCATGTTTTCTAGCCTTCTAGGTGGGGTCATATGAATAGTTCTCCAGATCATGAGAGGGATAATGTGAGTCACTTCCTGATCAAGGCAGTTAAGAAGTAAGTGTACCTCTTCATCCTCTCTCCTTTGACAGGCTGGAGGCAAAGGATTCTGAGGCCTTGGGAGATAGCAGAGTTGTAAATGGTAGAAACCACATCAAGGAAAGCTGTCCACTGGCAAGAAATACCTGTACTAGACTGTTCAATTGCTGAAAGTATGGGGGTTTATTTATGCTCTAAATTACATTTTTCCCCTATATAATTTCAACACAGCAAAGCTCTGGTGTCTAGAACTTGGGGGGGGGTGGGGTATGGCAACCCACTGATGGCTACATAATTTGCAGGGTCCAGGGCAAAATGAAAATGCAGGGCCCCTGGTCCTAAAGTTATTAAGAATTTCAATATGGCTATGGAGCATTTAACAAAGTGGGGAGCCTATGTGACTGCAGAGATCGCCGTTGATGACATCAGCCCTGCTCTGACCTGCATACCCAGTGTCATGTTAGTTATACAGTCTTATTTTAACTGCGTCAATCTCATTTCAGATGGCCAGAAGAGGCTAAAGATTAGGATTATTACCATGCATTTTAGAGAAACACACTCCAAGCCTTCTTGCTCCCTCCCACAGTGAGAATATATGGAGTATATTTGTATACACTGACCCTCTAAATCAGCATTTTGACTGACGAGTGTTGTTCATTCGGGGTGTTCATTGGCATTTTGTGTCCAGCTGGTTAGCCATAAATGACCCATTTATCAGGAACTTGATCTGGTTGATTCTGGGGGATCACCCCTCTCCGTGGTCCCTCTCATTAGTCCTGGAAAAGGCTTTGTGAGATTAAAAGCTGCTCACTGGTCCGACTTCTTGCCATGATGCCCATATTTATCCCTTTCCTGCAGGTCAAGTACCACTGTAGGTCAACTCAGTAACCCTAACATCATACAAGGAGTATGTAAATAGATGCAGTTCCACACACACACACACACACACACACACACACACACACACACACGCACATTCTCCACATCAACACCTGGACAGCTGGTCCAGCTCTGGCCTCCGCATTCTGATAATCAGCTTTCAGAATGACCCATCCCATTCCCAAGTCCTGGAGTCCTGGCCCTAAAGCCCTGGCCTGTGGCTAAGGTACACATTCCATGCTGACAGACCACCAGCCACTGCTGGCCTGAGCTTGCTTTTTTGCTTTTTTTTTTGAAAGTAAAACAAAAAGTTTTAATTTTATTGAATGTACCTGTGTTGGTGATACACCTGCACTACTTTCCATACGTTGTAACTGTCTAACTCCTCCATTTCAGCTCAATCATCTGGAATCGTGAAGAAATCATGATCACCTCCACCTTTCTAAGCAATACATTTCTATTACTATTTCTTGATGTTTCAGTTTTAGATATTGTCCATGGATTTCTTCCTGGACTGATTTATACCTCATCCTCCTGCATGGCTGGGTTCTAGGTTCTCCCCTCACTACCATCCTGGGGGTGTATTCCCCATTCTCTTATCTGAGTTTGCTTTTAAGGAACTCCTTTCTCCCTGGAGGGACCCACAGCCCCACGTGGTGCTATACTTTTAGGACAAGAGGCCTGTAGGCTGAGCTGAAACATTTCACAGCAACTGAAGGTGTGTATGCAACCCCCAAATCTATCCCATCATCTTGCTTCTTTAGCCTTCCCACCACATCTCCCAACCCCACCTCACCAACCAGCTGTAATTAACCAGACTGGGCTAACTGAAACCTTTACTGCTATACAGCTTGAGCTCTTCAGGCTGATTCCCCATCTCTCACTCATCACCACCACAATGGCACATAAGCCAGTTGCCTGTATCAAGGCTTTGAGTCCTAAGATGTCATTCTTCTCTCCAAGGCAGTTAGGATCCTCTATTAAAGCATGCAGAGTTTCCAGTGACTATAAAAGGAAATTGAATACTCCATTTCTTACAAGTGATTAAGCAATAAAAGATTATAAATACATCTGTAGAAATAAACAACAAACCTCTACAGATTTAAAGATTTTACTTTGAGTAAATACAGAGAAAGATAAAGCTAAGATGGCAAATAGACACTACTTCAAGTACTACCATTGCTCAATTGGGAGGAGTGGCTACCTGTAGCATTGTGTTGAAAAGGATCCTGAGGTCAAATCTGAGCTAAGCAAGAAATAATTCCATGATCAATTAGTGACACACAGGAACAAAGAGTGGCGATATGTGAGCCTCTTAATTGCCAAACCTGGAGGGGTCACTTGCATGGGTTTAGAGCCAGACAGATCTGAGTTTGAATCTGGACTCAGCTACCTGGTCTTGGGCTAATGTTAAACCTCCTCAAGTTAACAGTTCCTTTCCTGTTAAAACAGTGATATGAATTCCTCTAATAGAGTATCACTGTTTCCATTAAATGCATTAGTATTTGCAAAACACTTACCATAACATAGTATATATTAAGTACCAAATCACAGAAGCTCTTACAGTACTAGTTCTTTGGCCCCAAAATTAGTTCTCAAATATAAATGCCTTGAAATATGCTCCACTGATTTAAAAGTGTATTTTACCCTCTTTTAAAAGTGATCTCTACCCTCTTTCAAATCAGTAAACCTTGTACTGGCACGTGGGAGGTGCTGGATAACAATCAGGTGATAAACGCAGCATTTCTGCCCAGTAACCTCTCCACCAACATCACACTCTGTATGGCAGACAATGGAGAATCTGAGTGGCTCTGACTGAATTCTTAGCTTTTCCTAAAAATAAGCTTATAGCCTGAGTCACCCCTTTCTTCTCAGGCTCCTCTGAAAGTTGAACAGGATGTCACAAAGGCCAGAAATAGCCTCCACATTCCAACTCGAAATTGGTTCTCCATCAGCTCTAAGACTTTCATCTGAAGCTGGGGAGGATGCTGCTTCTGGGTTTCAGTATACAGAGAATGTCTTAAATGGTTAAAAAATGAATGGTAGCCAGCGTAGTGGCTCACACCTCCCAGCACTTTGGGAGACTGAGGCAGGTGTATTGCTTGAGCCCAGGAGTTCCAGGCCAGCCTGGGAACACAGCAAAACCCCATTTCTACAAAAAATATAGAAAAATTAGCCAGGTATGGTGTTGCATGCCTATAGTCTCAGCTACCTTGGAGGCTGAAATAGGAGGATCACTGGAGCACAGGAGGTCAAGACTGCAGTGAGCCATGATCGTGCCACTGCACTCCAGCCTGGGTGACAGTGAGACTCCTGTCTCAAAAATAAGCACCCCAAAACTAAAGGGGATCCCTCTATGAAAATAATGGAGAGCCACTGAGACGCCTTCAGGATATACCAGCACTGGCAGGGATGGGCACTCAGGAACCTGGAGCAGCTCCCTGCCTCATCCTGCCTCCACTCTGCCACCGCAGCAGTCTCTAATAAACCACAGGTCTTCAGTGGCTCTCAGCAGCTCACAGATCACATCTTTGCCCCACCTGGAACGCCTGGTCTTCTGTGATCCAGCACTCCCTCCCCATCAGCCTTACTTCTCAACATCCGTGAGCCACACTGAGCTTCATATCACAAACCTCATCACTTCGCCCATGCTCCTCCTTTGACCTACACATTAATTTAGAATCCTCTGGGATTAGCCACCCTCACCAGACCTAAGCTGCTTTTTGCCCTCTTGGGGAGGTTAGGAGGGGCTGGGATCGGGTTCTGGAGCACAGCAAGGGGATCCCTGAGTCTTTGAGACTGCACAACAGTCATCTGGTGGGGGGGAGATGGAGGGCAGCAGGGCAGGCAGCTTGGAGCAGCGGAAAGACAGCTGGCATAGAGACATGGATGATGTGGGCTCTGGCCACAGACTGAATGAGCTTGAACAAATTACTCAGCTGAGCTTCTGTATTCTCTGAAACAAAATGCAGAAAATAATACCTTTCCTGCTCCTTGATGCACAAACACGATGATAGAAAGAGATAATTCTGTAAACTCTAAATAGCTGTGAACACATGGGGAATATTTTATTTATTATCAATGGGGAGTAGTGAGACAACACTGGGTCCTGAGCAAAAACACAGACAGGACTGGGGCAGCTCAGTGGACATTTTGAACTCCTGTGATGTGGTTTACAGCTTTGCCCAATGTTTTTAACTGGCTGGGTGAGGGAATGTTTACTACTCATTACACCTTAGTGTGAAATGTGGTTCTGTGCCTTTCCTCCAAACTGACACAAGAACAGAAAATCAAACACCGCATATTCTCACTCATAGGTGGGTGCTGAACAATGAGAACACATGGACACAAGGAGGGGAGCATCACACACTGGGGTCTGTCGAGGGGAAATAAGGGAGGGACAGCAGGGGGTGGGGAGTTGGGGAGAGAGAGCATGGGGAGAAATGCCAGATATAGGTGAAGGGGAGGAAGGCAGTAAATCACACTGCCATGTGTGTACCTATGCAACAATCTTGCATGTTCTTCACATGTACCCCAAAACCTAAAATGCAATAAATAAATAAATAAATAAATAAAGGCTTTGACTGGAGACAGAGCATTATGGGATACATGAGTATGCAGGCAAGGAAGAGGTTTCTGCCATTAATGGCAAAGGGCACCCACTGTTTACAGGGCCCTTAGCCATTTCCCCTGGGACATGATTTCTACTGCCATAGCCAGAAGTAGAGTAGGGTACCCTTGGCTATCACTGTGAGATGCAGGTATCATCTGACAGCATGCAGGGACTCTGTCCCCAAAAAGATACATTGAAGTCCTAACTCCCAGTAAACCTCAGGATATGTCTGAGACAGGGTCCTTTCAGAAGTCATCCACTTATGTCATTAGGGTAGGCCCTGTTCTAATATGATTGGTGTCCTTATGAAAGGGGAAATTTGGACATATAGGTAGACATATGTAGAAGGAGGAGGATGTGAAGAGACACAGGGAGAAGTTGGCCGCCCCCATGTTAAGGAGAGAGGCCTGGAACAGATCTTTCCCTCACAGTCCTCAGAAGAAACCAATCTAGCTGGATATCTTGGTTTCAGGCTTCTAGCCTCCAGAACGGTCAGATGATATACTTTTTGTTGTTTAAGCCATCCAATTTGTGGCACATGATTATAATAGCCTTGGAAAACTAATACAGAGCCTTTATAACAATCCAGCGGAAAAAAGAACTAGGGAAGCCACAACGGTCCAAATTAGGAAGAACACTGATGTGTTTATTTGGTTAAAGCCACAGATACTAACCCAACTCTGGACATTTTGAGACCTGACAGCCTTACTGCCCAAAGAGAACTAAACTAGAGATGGCCAGTTTCTGTTTGTTTACTATGAAATTCAGAGCAATAATGAATCTGCAGGCCATCTGCTTCCCACACATGCCCCTTCCCTGGTGGCTCACAGTCAAGGTGTCCAATGGGGAGGGTGATGGCTTCTGCAGAGCTGCTTGGAGCCAGTGCATGTGGTGGGTGATGGCTTGTAAAGGTCCTAGCAGTCCCACTGATCACTGCTGATTCTGAGTTCAGAACCAGGAAGGGATCTTACTCTGTAGGCTTCCAGGAACTGGGCAAACCAAACTGCAGGTTCATGCTCTAGGTGGAAATTGTGGATGCTTTCCACGTGGAGGGGAGACATCAAGAGTGAACTGATCTCAGACACAGCCCAAGCATCCAAGAAGAGCACCTGATGAAAAAGTGAGGTTGGCAAAGCAACTGTTTCAATTCAAAAAGCATTAAGTGAGTAACTGTGATGTGCCAACTTCCCTCTCTCCTCTGAAGCTAAGGGTAACCCCAAGCTGGGCCTGGAAGCTTCTCTTCCCTTGCTAAGCTGAGTGAGAGCTTAGATAGGGGCCAAAGGACACAACCCAGATAGGAGAAATGGAAAGTGAATGCAGAAGAAAGAACCTAGAGAAATTTGCCAGGGAAGAGCCCCAAGAAGGTGGCAGAGGCAGCATCAGGCAAGGGAAAGGAGGAAGCCATCAGGGCAGGGGCCTGGTTACAAAAGAAAGAAGAGAGAATTCAGGGTGTTTAGGGATAAGACAGAATTTAGGGTACCCAGCTACTGGTTATTTTCACCACCCCCTAGCTAATATTTAGTACCACCTTCAGTTATAAATGTAAACACAAGCCCCAGGTAGATCATTAGTACCCATGTGATGTGGTTTGGCTCTGTGTCCCCACCCAGATCTCATCTTGAATAACAATCCCCACAATCCCCATCACGGCAGGACCTGGTGGGAGCTGATTAGATCATAGGGCCAGTTTCCCCCATGCTGTTCTCATGATAGTGAGTTCCCTTGAAGTCTGATGATTTTTATGTGTTTGAGTTCCTCCTGTACACACCTGCTGCCATGTAAGATGAAACTGCTTCCCCTTCCACCATGATTGTAAGTTTCCTGAGGCCTCCCCAGACATCCAGAACTATGAGTCAATTAAACCTCTTTCCTTTATAAATTACCCAGTCTCAGGGGAAGTTCTTTATAGCAGTGTGAGATTGGACTAATATACCATGACTTTATCAGGAGTAGGAATCACAGACATTTTATATAACATTACACTTGTTGGAGACAACTCAAAATATCACTATGTTCATAAACAATTTGAAATTAGAGTAAGTATTAGAACTGCCACTCAATTTTACTTGATATAATAAAAAAGGACATTATCGATAACTTTTCTAATATTTTATGACTGTATATCAACCAAAGCCCATGTTATCTATCACAATTTTCTAATATTTTGCTGACTGTACATCAATCAATCAAAGCACATTATCACAGTTTTCTAATATTTTTCTGACTGCATATAAATTTCACTAGTTATATTTTTAATCCTATATATTTTTATTTTGTGTATTTAAGCATTATTCTGAAAAGGGACCCATAGGTTTCACTGCTAAGGAGTCCAAGATATAGAACAAGTTAAGAACTCTGCTAAAAGTTACTACACTTGCTTTGACGCTATGCAAATGTGTTGTGACAGGCAGAGAGTAGATAATGGTGAATATGATGTAGTCATTGGTCTGAAGAAGTTTATGGTCAGGCAGGGAAGAGAGATAGGAAGTTATATTCTTTGCCCCTCTCTTTGTGTTCCCTAACTTCTGCTCCCATCAACAGAGTACAACACTTCTGCTTGGCTCATATGGCACTCTGTGATCTAGAAAAGGTGCCCGTTCCTCAAAACCTGCTGGAAAATTGCCCTAACAAATACACAAGGCTACAGGGACCTTGTGTGAACAGTGCCCTGGCACAGTGCTCAGCAGTAAGGCTGAATTACAGCACCAGCCCAAGGCTTGACTATAATGAATCTCTGCAGAAATGTTAGGTAAGAAGGTTTCTTATACATGTATGCCAGCTCCCTCATCTCTTGTCCATGGAAGACAGCTCTAATCCATCTTGATGTTCTTTCTCCAACACCTAAAATGCAGCTTCAAAGATCTTCCCACAGTGGCACCATAGATGGACACTGCTTATCACAGTTGACATAAGAGATGAAAATCATTTGCAATCCCAGGATTAAGGCTTTACCATTTTTGAGAAATCGATATTGTCATGAGGGATTCTAGAAAATAAAAAAGCCTTTGACATTTAAAGAAATGAATCCCTAATGATGACAGTGGAGATTTAAAGGAATGAATCCCTATTAGTAAAAGAATGGGAAATACATTTGGTCAGGTAACCTTTATGTTATACAACATCAGTGATTTTCAAAGGAGTTATTTTGTTCCACAAAGGATATTTGGCAATGTCTGGAGACCTTCTTGATTGTTACATTGAAGAGTGGAGAGTGCCACTAGCATTTACTGGCTAGGGACCAAGGATGCTACTGACATCCTATAAAGCACAAGATCAGTACCCCCGACAGCAGAAAGTTATGTATCCCAAAGTGTTAATAGTACTTCAGTTAAGAAAACTTCCACTATAGGATTGGCTTCCCATTCTCCAAACAGCTGCTCAGAAGTAGCCCTTCTAGAGAATTTCAGGATCAAGCATATGTATGACCAGACAAAAAAAAAAAAAAAAAAAAGGCTGTCTATCTGCAGTGAGCAATTGTGAGTGTCCACAACCCTGTCCACTTCAGTATGTCCACAGGGCCAGTGAAAGTACTATAGCAATCATTTTTTAACCCGATTTCACAATTATGGCTCTGCTATCTTCCAAAACCTTGAGCAATTTGAAAATATTTATTAAGGCACCAAAGTCCCTTTGGAAATTTCCAGGCAGACCAGACTCAAAATTGTAGCTAGTGTTTTTGACTAAGAAATGGAAGAGGGCAGAAAAGAAGCACTTAATGATTCAGAGACACCAGGGTGGACCCTGCTACCACTGGTCAGGGCAGCTTTTACCTGGTAGCCACTGTATTTGTAAATCAAGGCACTGGTCCCAAGGGTTTCATGAGGTAACTGAACAGGGAAGGCTGGCCAGAAACTACTCCTCGCTGGCTCCCTGCTTGGACTCGGGGAACGTGGCTGGTGTGTTCTCTGACCTTTAGTCTGGCCCTAAGGGTGCTTAAAGTTCCCTGAGAGAGAAAAGTGAGGGTTCAGGCAAAATCCAGGGAGTGAAAAAAAAATTCACCAGGAAAATCTGCAGTGCTTTCCCTCAACCCTCAGTCCCTGTCAATAGAAATAAATGTTTTTAATTGTATGGACTTATTTTAGATGGGCCAAACTGTTACCTCTAAGAGATCAGATTTTCTGGTTTTCAAAAGAAAATAACATGCAGTTGGCTTGGATGGCAAAGACATAATGAGGAAATTCCACAGCAGCAAAACTCACATGGCAGCTTCAGTAAACATAAACCTCTCATCATGGTAAGCCCAGAAAACAGTGAAAAGGATGTCTGAGATGCTTCATTGTTCTGAACTGTCAGCCATGAGACAACAGTGATTTCTTCAGATAAAAGATTCCTAGAGCCTTCGTTGCAAATACAGCCATTGAAATATGCCATCTAGGAGGCAGGGGTTGGCAAAGTTTTTCTCCAAATGGTCAGGTAGGAAATCTTTTTGGTTTGCAAGCCATTGAGTCTCTGTTTTAATTATTCACCTCTGCCATGATAGCACAAACCTAGCCACAGACAACACATAGGTGAATTGGCATGGCTATGTTCTGGTAAAAATTTCTTTGTGGATGCTGACATTTGAATTTCATATAAATCTCATGTGTCATAAAAGATCCTTTTTTGATTTTGGTTTCAAACATGTAAAAATCTAAAAACCAGGCACTGCTTATAGGCCTTATGAAAGGAGACTGCAGGCTACATTTGGCCCATGGGCTATTGTTTGCTGGCCCCTGGTCTAGACCAAAAATTGGAATTACCACTCATTTTTCATTCTGAAGCTGCTCTCTAAAATCAATTTTCCTTCTTGCTTCCTTGTGATTCTGGAATTACACCAGTAAAATGGGAAAATGAAAAAACAAACAAACAAGACAAATAAATCAGCCATCACACCACTCGCCACTAAAGTATCCAGGCTGGGAAGGGTCTGGCTGTGATCAGCGTGTGACTCATCTCCTAGCCACCACAAGGCACTGTCCTGCTCAGTGCAGTATAAGATATACGGCTTGCTGAAGGCTAGCATTCCAGTGTTATTTTTAAACTCATCCAGTTTCAGCAATCTCCTTGTTTAGTCTTTACAGACACATTATTCAAAGGTTGGGCCTGAGAAAAAGGGTAGAGGGGGGGTCGGAAAATAAACCAATTTCTGAAATCCAGTTGTCCTCCTTCCCTGAGTAAACATTAGATCAATTTCTTGTTCTCCGGAAAGGATATAGCCAGTTAGTCATAAAACATTTCTTGAAAACCCATTTATGTGTAGAGAAGGCACTCTCATCCTTCTAACACATGGCCTACCTCCCTATAAACATGATACTACTTAAAATCAAAGCATACAATCACTTCTCAGCCTTTTGACTAAGATCAAGAGTAGTAAAATCAAAGACCATTTTCACCCTCACAATGGAAGGGTGAAACACAGACTTAGAGAAAATAAGTTTTGAACTTACATGAGAATGTGGCATGAATGTGAAGAGGATGGGCTTGCCAGATAAAATATGGAATGTCTCATTAAATGTGAATTTCAGATCAACAATAAATACTGTTTTAGTATAAATATATCCCCATGGAATCACTAGGCATCCTATACATTTCATTGCTAAATGGAACAACCCTAGTAAGAGGTAGTGAAAAGCTGACCCAGGCTGGAGCAGAAGGTATCTACCGGGAAGAAGCAAAAACTTGTTATATAGGTATAGGAGGGTGCTCATTATGAAACAGTCCCCCACCAATGGCTGGGAACCAAAGTTTTGTGTTCTGGTCAACCTTCCTACCCTCAACTGATTCTTAGGGTCTTCAAAGTCGGAGTACAAGGTAGGGCCAAGCAGAACTACTTAGATTCCAGTTAGCGTTTTAAAATCAGGCTTCCTGGGGGAGTTTTGGGGGCAAAGGAACTGCTCAATTGTCTGAGTGCACCAGCTATTACACAAATCTATTCAAATTCAGAGAAGTGAACATCAAGAAAGTCAATTTTAGTGTTGGGAGCAATGGCATATGCCTATAATCCCAGCTATTTAGGAAGCTGAGGTGGAAGAATCACTTGAGCCCAGGAATTCAGGACCAGCCTGCACAACATAGTGAGACCCAGTCCTCCAAATTAAAACATTGTCATAAGACTATTTTGTTCTTCATTCATTTTCATTTTTTAAAGAAGGCTTGTAGTTTTTACTTCATACAGAGAACTCATGAATTTATCCAACATGCTGGATAAGGAACTGATTTAAGTAGCAGCCCTGACTCTGACCCAAGACTATGGTTTTTTTTATAGGGTCTGGATCCCAGAGGGCCCTCACTGCTATTACAAATGGCCTTCTTGCAGGCCCATTCCTCCAAGGTGTCCAACATACCTAAATGTATCTACATCTCACAGAGCTTCCTGCTGTACCACCCCCCAACCCCCATTCCCACATGCTATTGGCTTTGCAATTAAATAAAATAGGTTGTGAAAGGCAGACGTGGAAAACTGGCGGCCCAGGCTGGGGGTACAGGGGGAGGGTCATTCACTGAGATGGGAAACAAATCCAGCCCACGTTGTGTTAAAGTCTCTGTTGTTTGGTTTGGCCCATGCAGTATTTAAGTCGTTCTGAGCATTTAAACGTCAACTTCCTTCAAAAATTGGATTTCCAGGTTCTCTTGGAAAAGCAGCAGACCCTGGGCTCGAATTCCCACACAGTACACATCAGCTGGAGTTGGGTGCTCTCTGTCCCCTCAGGAGTCTGCTGTCTTAGCTAACACAGTCCCTAAAGCTCAGCCAAGTCAACCTGGCACCTGCGCACATCTGAGGTCTCACCCTGCTAATGTAAAGCATTCAGTAGGGTGTCTGGCCCATGGACCCTCTCAGGAACTGGGAGCCTTTCCCTCCGTCCCCTTAAGAAAAGCTACATGATGAAGTACCATCTTTCCCAGGCTTTCTGGAGCCTGGGGTGCCTTGTCTCCTTACAGGGGAGAGAGCCCATCTCTGCTGGAGGAAGCCTGGAAAAGGCTCCCTCCACTGCCAAGCCAGACTGCTTCCTGTTTTTTCCTGTGGGCCCAGGCTGAGAGGGCATACGAGCTGGAACCATCCAGAGGCAAAAGCAGGAACATGGCGAGAGAGAGAGATGATGGTGGAAAGGGGAGAGAACGGCGGGTAATTAAGCAGTTTAAATTACTTTCACCTTCGCCTCCTCTTTTCTGTGTTTTCACAGCCAATATTTTCTCTTCATTCTCCCTCATCACATCCAATACTGATCTGATATATATCATTCTCACTCCAGTGCTAATAAGGATGGGGAGTGAACAGGCTACTAGAGTCTTATTTCTAGTCAACCGTAAGATTGGAGAGTACATTCTACCACCACCTCCAGGACCTCCTCTGTCTTCTGATCCATTCCTGCCAAATCTATCCCATCCATTGTTAAATATCCTTTGGGTTTTGTGGTGAGTTTTATTTGATTAACAACAATGAATTTTGAACACATATACTCAGACATCAATGTTCATGAACAAGACTGCCTGCAAACCACCTGGAAAAGAAAAATGGGCCACACAGGTTAGGGGAACACTGCCATCCTAGAGTATGCTTTTGTTTACCTGGATAAGCAGGACTTCCTTTTAGGATCACTCATATTAGCCTTGAGCTTTTTAGATATGTCTCACAGTTCCACTGGAGCAAGGAAATTTTCAAAGCACCTCCCACCCCAATAGAGACAGCATGTAATATCAGCCCAAGAAGTATGTCATTTCATGCCACAAAACCTAATTAGGTGCCTAGGGAAAGCTACAGGGCTGAGTTCATGCCACCCAGCCAAGAGGCACCTTTCTTAAATCCTGGCCTCTCTTCCTCATGTCACATGCAGGACATACACACATTATCACAGTCGCCCAAATCCTGGAGCTCTGTCTGGTATTTATTGGCCTCAAAGTTGTCGACATTAGCACTCAAACACAGACAAAGAAAATCCCCTGCCTGCCACCAAGGGGTTAAGTTTTCAAGCATGTTTTTCTCTTAAGAATAACATTTTTTGGTAACCCTCAAGGTTTTAAGTTTCAGCCTTGAATTTAAAAATAAAATGAATACTTAGATGACTGGTTATAATTTAGCAGAGGGGGGAAAAATCCCACCCACCTAGAATAGTAAGTAAACCAGTATATTTTTTTTTCTCCAGGAAAAAAGTAAGAGTAGGTTTTATAAATGGCTTCAAGATATTTGGTATCTCACAGGCTGTCTACAGCCGAAAAGCCTTCAGGGTAATGAAATAGGCTTCCACAAGGGAAGTGATGGACAGGAAGACGTGTTCTGAGGTCTGGCCCACGGCCTTTTCATCTACAGCTGGGGCTTTTATCTTGAGGCTCACATGGCTTTTCTTTCCTCTTCGATCTTATGCAAATGAAAGGTACAAATTCCCTATTCTTTTCTTCTAGCTAAACTTATATGATCCTATAGAAACAATGATACTAGGGTCAAAGATTAATCCAAAGTATTTTTTAATATATGTTCAAGCATTATGTAAATAGGATATAGTCTTGTCTCTGTGACTGTCTGTCTCCCTTTCTGTGTGTATTTAATAATCTTCTTTTGAGCATTTTAATTCAACATGAGACTAATGAAAAACATTGAGATAATAATTAACCAAGGGCACTGTAGTGCCAACAAGCACTGCCCCACGACACCCTCTGCTCCTGCCGGCATTTCCTGTCAGAAATAGGTCTCAGATGTGTCAGAAATAGGTCCCAGAGCATTCACAAGCAACCTTTCCTCTACAAAGCTCCCTGTGCTGTATGGCCCATCCCCTACAGTCTCCATGTTCTCTTAGGCCTCAGCGGGTACAGTGACTGTGCTTTGTGTTTTAAGGTAAATAAGAGACAGGGTGAGGCAGAATCTTTCCAAAAATGAAGAGTTGGCTCAAACAATGCATGGTACAAAGACAGGTGAGAGAAGCCTGCCTGACATCCTTGGAAGAATAAACTCATCCTTGATATGCCAATAACAAGTCATACTTGTATACACACAGACTGGCTTTGTAGAATATTAACCATCATTAAATAAATGAACATCAGTTGCTGCTTCTCCTGGCATCCTGTTGGAGTTGCCCACATGAGAAGGAGCCACATTGTGAATTAGCATCCGCAGGCTGGATAAGGGGCCACCAGGCTTGATGGGCTGATCTGCTATGGGACATCTTCATCTACAGCTCCAACATATGTATGGCACATGGCACACCTCTCTCAATGGGGCTGTCATGGGGTTCATGGATAGCCTCTCTACTGCATGACTTCTGACTTTTTTTTTTTTTTTTGAGACGGAGTCTTACCCTGTGGCCAGGCTGGAGTGGTGGTGCGATCTTGCCTCACTGCAACCTCCGCCTCCAGGATTCAAGAGATTCTCTCACCTCAGCCTCCCGAGTCGCTGGGACTACAGGTGCCTGCTGCCACACCTGGCTAATTTTTGTATTTTTAATAGAGACGGGGTTTCACCATGTTGGCCAGGATGGTCTCGACCTCTCGGCCTCATGATCTACCTGCCTTGGCCTCCCAAACGCTTGGCCTACTGCATGACTTCTTATCTCACTGAGGTGTCCCTTAAGGCCTCCCCAAGGGCATTTTGTAGCACATAGTTTTGGGTCAGTCAATCCCAGGCAAACCCTCTCAACCTGTCCAGTCAATCCCAGGCAAACCTTCCAAACGAGTGTGGTCAAGTAACCAACAGACAGAAATTTCCCTTTACTTAAATAGATTAAAGCAAGTTCCCAAGATAAGCAAAGACCTCTTCTTGATCAGCCAATCTAATGTGAGAAGGGCACGGCTGCACAGGGTGTCACCCTTGCTCAGTCTGAAGTGAAGTGGCAGCTATTGTAGCTCACTGAAGTCTTGGACTACTGGGCTTAAGTGATCTTCCCACCTCAGCCTCCCAAGTAGCTGGGACTACGGAAGTGCGCCACCATACCCGGCTTGCCTGACTTCCAAACTGGGCTATGTTTAAGGCTCTCATTAATCAAGACTAAATTTGGCCTTTTATTTTATTTCACCTCTTCACAATACACACACCACACAAACTCCTGGGCATATCACAATGGGCATGTGACACATATCAGGAGGACCTATGTCATAATCTTCCTTTACTATTGATCTCCTACTCTTCAGTGGTTCTCAAAGTGTGTTCCCCACAATAGCAGTTGCAGCTGGGGACTAGTTAGAAATACAGATTCTCAGGCCACACCACCCTAGACATACAGAATTAGACACTCTGGGAGTGTGCCCTTGCAATCTGTGTTTTAAGGAACCCTCCAGATGATCCTAATGTGCTAACATTTGAGAATCACTGTTCTATTCCATACATGACAAAAACATCTGTCAAATGGCAGTTGCGGCCACTATGAGTCCTGAGTCCAGCAGAATCTCCCTACAATGTCCATTACTCGAGGCCAATAATAAATCAGGATCAACTCAAGCATCCTGGCTGACACGAGACAGGCTTGGGATTCATATCAGGTTTGTATATCAGATTTACATACCATGAGTATAGGTTCTTAAATATTCTTTTCTAATCGGAATTTCCCAAATTAAGGTGCTGATTGGATGTCTTTTCACTTTTTTTTGGTTAAGTTAGAGAGCAATTACCTATCTAGATATGAGTATTTTGTGTTTCATTAATGTCAGTGATTGCAAGGGCTCATTTAATGTCAAAAGTTATCACAAATAAGCACTATTTATCCAATGACCAAACATCTGGACACCAAACTCACAAAGCTTTGGTGAAAATGCAACCTGACACTACACCATTATGAAAGATCTCAGGAGTGCTGATAGGCTTACTTCACAGCATCCTTATGAAATCCAAATAAATCAATGCATAAGGAAAGCACACTGTAAAGTTCAAAGCTCTATCTATATCTAAAGGTCACAAAATGTCGACCTGTTGATCAAAAGGAATTGTGTTGTGACTGCCAAACTTTTTAAAGTTTTTAAACTAGTTAATATTGTTCTTTTTTAAGTGGAAGATCTCACATTTTAAAAATCAGATTTCTGGCTTCTCTTGAAAACGAGTTGATGTAACAACATAAGACCCACGTTCTCACAAGGCATAAATTAACTGCATCTTAACTGAGAAGTGGCATCTGCTCTCTAGGGACCAACACTTTCAACTCAGTCTGTGTCCCTCATTTACATTGCATGCTGGCCCCCTGGCCTGTTGAGTTTACAACTCCTGTCCCCTACAAATAACCAATTTTATTATTATTAATACTATCTTCATGCATTGAAAACTCAGGAGTTACTACATTTATCTGATTTCCTAGTATTTATCTAATTTTCTAGCTTGACAAAAACGTTGTGGTTAATAGAATTCTCCTTTCACTCTTTGTGTCCACATTCTCTTTAAAGATGCATGAGTTATAATTTGTTGATCTGCTCATTATAAATAGGAAACTTTTGTGAGTGCTTAATGCATGCTTTCTCTGAACATTTCCCAAGAAACGTTTAAAATAACCGTCACAACAAGACCATGAAGTGGGCATGATCATTATCCCCATCTTACAGATGAGGAAACCAATGTACAGTGACATCATACAGATACTAAAGGAAAGGTCAGGACTTGTGCCAGGCCTTCCTGGCACCAAAATCCATGCCGGTAACTACCCCAGCAGACTGTGTGGAGCACTGACAGACCTTGGGACCACGATCTCTGTGCATCAATGTCCATCTGCTGTCTCAGTCAATTTTATACCACAGAATGACCAATCTTACTGCCAAGCAAGTTCATCAACATCTCCAGAGGGGATCAGTGATAAAATGTGGAGTTCAAAGGACCAACAGCAGTGACCCCGAAGCATTGAGAAGCCCTCAAAGAAATACAGAAACAACTCTACTGGGCTCTGGTTTTCCTTTAAATATTGACAAACTATAACCCACAAGCCCCCTTGCTTAGCTTTTTCTATGATGACTTTTTTTTTTTTTCATGGTAACTGCTCTGTTTCTCAGAGCATTTTAAAGTTTGTCAGAGTAGCTTCTCTCCATCCCAATAGGCTGAAGACTGAAATACTCAGAGACACAAATACGTAGCAGGGAGATATGTGACCCTTATGCATGCTGTGTAAGGCCTGCCTTGGCACTCCCAGACACAGCAATGACCCTGAATGGGCCCAAAGTGTCACCTATTCACTGGGCAGCTCCATAGACTCAGCCAAGTTGAACCCTTCCTCAGCACCAATACCCCAAGCAAATGATTTTTTAGGCCTTAACATGGAATTTTAGAAGCAGGGTGTCATCTGCATCTCTGAGATAGAAGATAACAGACGTACAGCCAAGATCGTAAATTCTCCATCCTCTGACAGCTGTACACCAATGACACAAGTCCACAAGGGACAAAGATAGGGATGGTCCCCACAGGAATCACAATGTCTGTTTCTATAGGGCTTGGGTTTGGGTCTCTAACCCCTCTGAGGGATCCTTGGGAAGCTGGACTGGATAGCATGTAAATCATAGCAAGGACTTTTGCCCACACTGGGCAGGCCAGCCTAAAAGGCCTGGATCAAAAGCAGGTCGGTGGCCTACTTGGCTGCTGGCTCCACACTCCAAGCCTGGTATTCAAGGCTGTACGTTCCCAGGCAAGAGGTGGGAGATATGAATCCAACAAAAAGCCAACAAGTACTTCTCTGCAAGCCCACAGCACAGCCAGCTTAAGCCAACAACCTATACCCAGGACTGAGTATAGGTTGCATATAGTCTATGCAGGACCAAGAACAGGATCAGGTGAAAGCCATAAACTCACTAACTGCCCCCTTGGTGAGAGTTCCAAGAATGAAAGAGGCTGAAAGTGAAATCCTAACAAGGGCAGATTCCATAGACATATCCAAGCTCATGCCTCTCCTCCCAGCCAGAAGATTTTAGTCTAGCAGGATCTTAGTGGCAGTTTCAGCCCATATCAAAGCACCCTTTCAAGGCTGGATGTACCACTAACATAAATGATATGGTTTGGCTGTGTCCCCACTCACATCTCATCTTGAATTCCCATGTGTTGTGGGTGGGTCATGGTGGGAGGTAATTGAATCACAGGGACGGGTCTTTCCCGTGCTGTTCTTGTGATAGTGAATCAGTCTCATGAGATCTAATGGTTTTATAAAGGGGAGTTTCTCTCCACAAACTCTCTTTTCTTGTCTGTCACCACATGAGACGTGCCTTTCACCTTCCGCCGCGATTGTGAGGCCTCCCTAGCCACGTGGAACTGTGAGTCCATTAAACCTCTTTTTCCTCATAAATTAGCCAGTCTTGGGTATGTCTTTATCAGCAACGTGAAAACGGACTAACACAACAAGGAATTGGGAGTCAGGAGAGACTGGGATTTACTACAGCTCTCCCACCTCTACCTGTGTAAGCTTGGATACCTCTGATGCTCACCTGTAAAGTGTACAAGATTTGCCCTATACACCTCAGAAAGAAGGTAGCATGTACAAGGTTTTCATAAATTATAAAGTACTGCACAAATGCAAATATCATCTTTATTACTTCACAGAGTGGGTTTTAATTAAATGACAAAATTCCCTAAAGAGCAGCATAGGTTAGATTAGCATTTCCTATTTCAGCACATATATAAACATATTCATGCTGGTCCCTGGTGTAGCCTGAGGCCTTGTCCATGTGGCTCTTATGAGTTTCACCCAAGACAATCTCTATAATGTTTAATTATTTTCACTCATGCCCAAGGAAAACTATCTTACCCTCTAATGTGCAGACATAACAGCACCCACCCCCAAGGTTGATTTCCACTGAGACACAACAGCTTCTTCCCCATGGGAATGTTACTCGTTCCGTTACATTTTATGTTGGGTGTTTCTATGCACTGAATCCAGGCTTGAAAGACTCTCAAAAGGACGTGGGCCTCCTGGCTTGCCTCAAGCTTTCCCATTGCAATGAAATCAGACTGCTGCTCTCTCCTGGGCTTACACCCAGGCTGCTGAGACCACTTGCACAGTGTGCTCATGGGAGAGGTGGAAGACGCTGCCACCATCTTGGGTGGCAGCTCAGGGCAGCAGTCAAAGCAATCAAAGGCCTGCTGTGGGCAGTGTTCAAATCCTGGCTTTGATACTATCAGTTTAATGTTAGGCCAGTTCTAGAACCCCCTTGCCTGTAAAATATGAGTGATATTGTAGTGCCTACCTCATAAGCTTGTGATTAGGATTCAATGAGATAATACATGTTGAAAAGCATTTCAGTGTTTATTCTGAGTTTGTGTCTTTAGCTACTGACTTAACTTCCTCATGCTTTTGCCTTTCTCTTTCTCACACTAAATGTTCTAAACAAACAATAATCAAATAAATAAACAAATGCCTCCTGATAATTGGGAAGGTTATGATTATTATTATTATTTTTTTTTACCCAATTTCAGGACTTACTAAAACGTCTTCTTTTTGGGGAATTGTTTTACAGCTCTGAGTTTGGTTTATATGTTCCTCCTGGGTGCTCATTTTCATAGTATTCTTGGCACTGGATAGTAACTGCTTATGTTCTTTTCTATTTCTTCCATTAGACTATAAATAATGTTAGGTGAAAAAAGTACTTCACACTGTGCCTTACTGAATGAACAACACTCAATAAATGTCAATTGTTGTTATTACTCCCTGGGATTACCATTCTCATTCATACCGTTTCAGAGGACTTTACCCTGTGCTAAATGTAAAATATGGGGAGTATCCCTACAGACAAAAGAAACATGTGAGCACAGAGACAATTGTCAAAGATGGCCTTGCTCTTCTTTTAGCAGAAAACAGGATGAGTCATCTTTTCTCATTGATTAGTTCCTGGACCCAAATGGAAGATTCCATTAAAGCACTGTAGTTTCTAGGTATTTAATTCAGTTTTGTGTTGGGGGGCGGATATTCCACAGATGTTCATGTGACAAACAGCTTAAGTCTTAGGACTTCTGTCCTTCAGGAAATTATGTGCAAAGGATGAAATAAAGGTTTCAGCCTCTGACGGCTGAAACTTGGGGATACCAAGTTTTCAATGTTGCCAATACCTTCCCAGAGGAGGAATCTGTAAATACCTACGGCACAAATGGATGAATGAATCCTCAAGTCCTATCTCTGCCTCTGTCTAAAGCAGTTAGAGAAAGTGAAGCTGGGCAGGGCCCTTGCTTTCAGTCAGCTGAAGGAAAAAAAGCTGTTTAAGTCGAGCACAGTGGCTCATGCCCTTAATCTCCGTGCTTTGGGAGGCTGAGGTGGGAGGATCACTTGAGGCCAGGAGTTCAAGACCAGCCTGGGCAACATGTTGAAGCTCCATCTCTACAAAAAAATTTAAAAATTAACCAGGCATTGTGGCACATGCCTGTAATCCCAGCTACTGGTGAGGCCAAGGCAGGAGGATGCTTTCAGGATGCAGCAAGCCATGATGGCAGCACCCCAGCCTGGGTGACGAAACTCTGTCTTAAAAAAAAAAAAGCCATTGCTACTTATTCAACTTCAGAGATGTTGCTTCTGACCCCCCACAGGACAAGACAGCAGTATAGACAGAAACTAGGGGCTTTACTCAACACCATCCAATGGCAGCTGCCTGCCAGGTGCTTTACCTCCATCCTAACTAAGCCTTACAACCAGCCCAGGAGGTAGAACTCAGGAGCCCATTCTACAGATGAATGGGCTGAGACCCAGACTAAAGACTGCCCAAGGCCCTGCAGGCTGGAATCCCAGTCTATTTGCTCTGCCTCTGAGAGAGAAGCCCAAGTAGGTAAAGATGTGAGGACCTATTCTCTTCTTCCCTCATGTCTCCAGAGAGACTTCAAGTGTGCTAGGTTCTAGGGGCAGGCTTGTGAGCTCCTCAGAGTCCTCTTAGAACTCCAAGAAGGTGGTGAGAGAGTCAGGATTTGCAGAATTCAGAGAGTGGGCACTAGGCCAAAGCACAGCATAAAACCATTTACCTATGTGGCCATAGTCCCCCCACCCAACTCCCCCCCCCCCCCCTCTCTCTCTCTCACACACACACACACACACACACACACACTCTCTCTCTCTCTCTCTCTCTCTCTCTCTCTCTGTCTCTCAGCAAATCTGTCCTGACAACATCATACAGTCAGCCCTCAGCATCCTCAAGGAATTGGTTTCAGGACCCCCCTTGGAAACCAAAATCAAAGGATGCTCAAGCTCCTGATAGAAAACAGCATAGCATTTGCATATAATCTACTCACAATCTTCCACATACATTAATCATTTTCAGATTACTTATAATACCTAACACAATGTAAATGCGATGTAAACAGTTGATTATACTGTATTGTTTAGGGAATCATGACAAGAAAATGTCTGTACATGGTCGGTACAGACTCAGCTATCCATTATTTTTTTCCAGTAGTTTCAATCCAATGTTGGCTGAAGGCATGGATATGGAACCCACAGACAGGGAGGGCAGACTGTATAGGTGCACATTCAGAAGAATAATCAACAGCTCCCCAGATACACAGGGTAAACTCAATTCTTAAATAACTGAAGAAGCACGAGTGAGTATTTGTGTGTATTCTTATACACTCAAGAGAATTCCTAAAGATTTGCCTAGATCGTTCTTGAAAATCAATTTGGCCTCTACTGGGATTACTCAACCGCACTTGGAAGGGGGTGGCCCCAGTGTTAGCAGCTACTGGCCCCACGTTTGGAAAGCAAGTCCTTTCATGGAGTTCAGCTGTTCCTCAGGCATCCAGTAAAGCTGGTTGTGCAAAGGCAGAAAATGTGACAACTGTTGGAAATCTTCAGCAGCGGCCAATGGGAGCAGCCACTGCATCAACAGCTAAAGCAGGCTATTATCCAGTTCACACAAAACACCCACCAGCTACATGGCACCATTAACTCAATATCACCATTCTTATCAAGTTCATGACACACTGGCCACACTGCCTTGCCACCAACTTTAGAGACCACAAATAACTTCGTAAACCATCAAAATACACATGCACCGGGAGAAAGGGAAAGAAGAAAAAACAGCCTTCCTGAGCTCAGAGCACCACATTCAAAGATTACCTAATAGGCAAACCATGGTATTTCAACATTGCCGACAGATATTGCTCTCACTTTGGCACTGAAGTCTCCAAGACACTTCAGATTTGAGGCATTTGAGAAAGAGGGTCTGAGCCATGGAGACCATATCAAATGCTTCCCAAAAAAGAAGGGGCTGTGTGCATTTTCCCAATGAAGAATCTGTCCAAAAAAGGCTCTGGAAAACACTTTAATATACTTTGCTTCCAAAACATTACACACTATTTCTCCAACAAATTTATATATGTTTCCAGAGAACTTCCGAACTGGAAAAAAAAAATATTTAGGTGGAAGAATGTCTGGAGATTCTTTTATGCCAATGTTAACAGACCTTCTTTTTTTAATTGTTACTATTTCATATGGCAGCAGTAATCATTCCCTCATCCTCAAAGGAAATATATAATCCAGCTGTGGTGGCTCCAGTAAAAATACCACATCTGTGGATCATTGGCAACACTGTGTTAAGATTGCTCAAATCTAGGCAGTCTCAGAGAGTTCTTTTTTTAAAACCAAGATGCACATGGGTACACTTTTCTGAAAGTGCCTACGAACTTTGCCAAACTGGCTGCTCCTTTGTATACTGAAAATAGGTTTTCAGATACTCCACACCCCTAAGAAAGACGTTCTCATGGAATATTATAACCAGGACCCAGTTGTAAGAAGTCCCCACACCTCCTCCAGGGTGGTGGCTTGCACCAGTGCCCTTGTCAATATAAAACAGAGAAGGGAAAACTAACATTCCCGGTTTCTGGGAGGAGGTCCTACCGCGTGGCTGGCTGAGTCGCTGACTCCTGGTTTTCCACTTAACAGGAGGATGGCTTCCGCAAAGAGGATGGCAGCCACCGTTCAGGTCACCCTTCTCCTGATTCTCCAGGGTATAAAGTCAACATATGCCTGAGCACTGGGTGATAATATTCCTGGAGTTTCCCCCCCATCCCAAGCCTCTGTTTAGTCCTTCCCCAAAGCCCAGCAGCAAGCATCTTATTTCTAAGCCAGTCTTCCACATTCAGATCCCCAGTCCAAAGCATGCCCTGGGGGTTTCCATCTACAGACATAGAAAGGAAAGGCAGCCTAGCTGAGCCCTGACAGAGTTTTAGTCCCCGGAACATATGCCCTGCGGCTACTGTGCTGGCATGCCGCTCTCCCCGAAACCCTCTGGGTCCCCTTCCACCCCAGACAATAGAGCAAGAAAATAAAATGAAAGTGGACTTACTGCTATGGCTTGCAGCCTTTCCTTGTGCAATTCCGCCTCTGCCATCCTGGAGAAGGGCACACAGACAGGGAAAAGAGGAAAGAAAAACAAAACACACGCTGTAGTCACCCAAGGAAACTGATGGGCACCCCGAGGGGCTTTGCTAGAACCCAGGGGAACGCCGAGGGGCGGCTGGGGATCCGCTCTGGGGGCGGCGGGCAGAGCTGTGCGCACGGCGGGCTAGCCCGGGCTCAGCCTCTGGCCTCCGCCCGCCCGGCCGCCTGGCTGCGCCCCAGCGCCGCCGCTCACTGCATCTCCCGGTCGCCGCCGCCCGCGCCAGCAGAGGACGTGGGACGCGGGCAGCCGCCGAGAGGGCGCGCTCGCCCCGCGCTCGTTCTCGGGCCCTGACGTCTCGACTCCTCGCTCCGCCCCTGGAGTGTGGGGGACCCGAGGCCGCGGTCCAAGGCGGCTCCGGGCGATTGCTGCTGCAGGTCTCCCAGGCGCAGACCGACGGCGCGCGAGCGAGTGGGCACCTGGGGCAGGGGCGCACAGCGAGCGGCTGGGGCGCACGGCTGGCGTGGCGCGTCCGGGTGGACACGCGCTTGCTGGGGCGGAGGGAGAGTGCAGTGCGCCTCCACGGCGCAGATGCCAGTAGAGAGGGGCGTCTGACCGAATGTGGGACCCGAGCACGTGCCGTTACGTGGTGGCTGAGGCCACCAAGTGTTCAGGGCACCTTTTAGCTCACGCCAGACGCCTGGGCTCCACGTGGGGACATTTACAATTGAGAAGGGCTGCCTTGCCCAAGTGGCCCACATGCTTAAGATGACCAAGTCCTCAACATCAAGTCGGCCGAGGGTAGAGTATATCTCCAGGGAGGTCACCATTCTGGTGAGGGGAAATGTGGCCTTAAAAGAAGCCAAGAGTTTGTAGTCCTGAGTGCTAGCCAAGGCTTCACATTTTATTAGCTGTGAAATCTCAGGCAACTTGCTTAACCACTATGAACCTCAGTTTCCTCATCTGAAAAAGATGGAGGATCACAAGGGTTACCTCACGCAAGTGTCATTAGAGATGAATGAGAAAAAGTATGTAAAGGTGCTTTGTAAAGGGCATCACATACATCTGCTCTTATTATCCTGTGACATTCTGGATTGAAATCCTTTCAGGGTCTTCTGTTCACTGCATCCGAGAGGAAAAATAGGATCTACTCGCTAAAATACTTCACCTATTCTTTACTGAAACAGGATACCATGTGGTACTAAAGTGAGTCTTTTGTGACAGGTCCTGGACTGGATGTGAGAAGTGGATCAGGCCCAGTCCAAAAGGAGATCAATGCCAAAGACAAACAAAATGCCTCTTAACATTAAGGCGGGACCTGCTAGAATTCCCAACATTCATAGGCAAACTTTTCTTCATGAAATGAAATAAACACTGATTTGGCCTCTACATCCACAATGATTCTATAAATTCAGGATTTAAAAGCGTATTAAAAGATATACACATCAGGCCAGGTGCAGTGGCTCACATCTGTAATCCCAGCACTTTGGGAGGCCAAGGTGGGTGGATCACCTAAGGTCAGGAGTTCAAGACTAGCCTGGCCAACATGGTGAAACCCTGCCTCTACTAAAACTACAAAAAATTAGCCAGGCGTGGTGGTGAGCACCTATAATCCCAGCTACTCAGGAGGCTGAAGTAGGACAATCACTTGAGCCTGGGAGGTGGAGGTTGCAGTGAGCCGAGATTGCACCACTGTACTCCAGCCTGGGCAAAAAGAGCAAAACGTTGTCTAAAAGAAAGAGAGAGAGAGAAAGAAAGAAGAAAGAAAGAAAAAGAAGGAAGGAAGGAAGGGAGGGAGGGAGGGGAGATACGTACATCAAATTTTCCAAAATCACCTGTTTCCTCAGTAAATTCTTCCATTTCAACTAAATTGCTCTTTCAATTTTCACAGAGGTTCACCTGTCACTGATGAACAATTACTCCTCTGACCAAAGATAGAAGCACTCACCAAAATCGTTTACTGATGGATTGTTTTCCCATCTTTTTCATAACAAGTGTAGGTGGAGCTGTTTGTTTCATAAATCCAAGCCAGTGCCAGATTCTACATCCCACTCCAATATATCAGATACTTCTATGTTCTGGCTAAGACCCATCCCTTTCTTCAAATGCATACTTTTTTTCTTCATTTCCAGCATAAGCCCCAGCAGGACAAGTTATTTAAAGGGGGTTTGCTTACAAATAAACAAAGCTGTTATTGCTTCAGCAGAGTGAAGCAATAACAGCTCATTTCTTGCCTTGTAGAGAATACCAAGATGAGGAACCTGAGACCAGAGAGGTTGAAAGGCTCAGCTACAGTTAAAGAGCTGAGATTTAAACTCAGATCACAGTCACCAGAGCCCATGCTCTTAACCACTAAGTGCCAGGGTTGGCCAGTGATATGGAGATGTGGGCAGGCCCCAGGAATAAACCTGAAATGTACCAGAAATGGTCCTTCTACTCCCAACTATTTTGATATTTAAAAGATATGATTGAGCACAATGAGAATGTATTTATGGTCATCAAGCCATATGCTTAAAAGTGGTAAAAATGGTAAATTTTAAGTTTTGTATATTTAACTGCAATAAATTTTTAAAAGAAGTGATGGGATGGAAAGGTGGAGAAGGAAAAGGGCCTGGGCACCCTTTGTAAGTGATCAGTTGGAAAGATCTGAACTCTGAAGAGAAGACTCAGGGTTGGGGACACACATCCGAATGTCATCTACTTTGCAATTACAACTAACGAAATGAGAACAGCCTGGATGAGAAAACAGAGCAAGAAGAGGAGAGATTCCAGAAAGGAAGACTGATAAAGCATCATCTGAGAAGTAGAAGGAAAAATCCAGAGGGGTTTGCACCGAAAGCCACAAAGAAGGAAGGAGGTTTTCAACAGGGCCATATGCTTCTGAAAGGTCGTGGGGGATGCAGATAAAGAAGAGGCTATTGGATGGCTGTCAGGAGGCCATGAGTGACTTGTGTCTGGAAGGTGAGCTTGGAAGCACTTCCAAGAGTTGAGGAATGACTGCTACCAAGTGAATGTTGAAAATAAAACAAACAAACAAAAAGAGTTGAGGGACGAGTGAGAGGTCAGAGAGAAGCAACCATGAGTACAGACTGCCTCTTTCAGCTCTTGGGATGTGAAAGATAAAGGTGTAGAACAGCAACATGGCCTATGGGAGGCAGGGTCTAGTTGAAAGGGTTTTTAAGTCAGGCAAGACTTGGATGTTTGGGGGTCAAGGCAAATTAAACAACAGGGAGATGATGCCAAAGACACAGTCAAAAAGAAGGTGAATATTAGGCAAAGTCTCTGATTAGTTGAGAGGACATCTAGATAAGTATCACATTAGTCACTTAGCCTTGGGAAGAAGGAAGAATGAAGAAGGGCAGGAGGATGAAACGGATAAAGACAAGAAGAAAGTTTGAGTTGAAGTCTCTGGAGAGAGGTTAAGTGAGTTTGCATCAGATGGCCTGGTTTTCCCAGTTGAACAAAGGGTCATTGATTAAGACTGATGGCGTGAGGTTGGGGCTTCATAAAAATAGAAATGGTTTGTAAAGAAGCTGTGGGAGATAAGAAAGACTAAAACATGGTTCCCAACCAGAAATGTGTATCAGAATCTCCTGAAGACTTGTACAGAATTAAATTCTACGGGGTGAGGTGGAGGTTAGAGATGGGTTTAGAACCTTTGTACTAATTTAATTTACTAGGAATAGACTAAAGACTCATGACGAATTGTGTGTACCTCCTAAGTGGTTTTTAACTGCCCAGAGACCCACAATAAAAACAAGGTTGATTTTATTCAGTGCTGAGGATTATCAAAGCAGGCATGGCCAAAAGCCAAAGAAGAGAGGAAATTCAAAATGCTTTTGGCTAGGTAAGAAGTTTAACAGACTCGTTCATATATACATTTTTTGGGGGGGTGGGGCGACTGGCCAACTTGTGAGCTCCTTCCCATCTTTGGGGAATTCCCATATTACAAGCCATAGTGAGGAGCAGAGCCACATCCTGTCGTAGAAGCTGGGAGGTATCAAATACTTGTTCCACAGATCCCCTTGAAGCCATGGCATGGCATGCAATCTGGGCTCAGTCAGGCATGTGCACCTACCAAGAATTTTAGAGGCACAGCATTTTAAGAATTCCTTTAGGCTAGTAGCTCACCTTTGGTTGTACCCTTTGCCCAACCTTCTTTCTTTGGACATCCCATCTCTTCTGTGATCGAATACAATTTCATTTCATTCTTTTTCTGCTCCTGTCAACTAGAATCTATTTCTGTTGCTTGGGACCAAGAACCCTAAGTGAAACAGAAAGGCACATGAAGTAAATGCCTGATGGTTGGCCAAGGAGCAGAGGGAAAATCTTTCCTCCTCTTCCAGCACTTCTCCTTGCAACTCTCTAAATTTTCGTATTTTAAAATCTTTAAACCCATTATGAACACAGACATTTATAACCCAAACTATGCCATTTCTTTAATAAACCTATACTGCATAATTATTTTATATTAGACATTAGGCCATGGCCTGATATTAAGAAAAAAATCATAGTCTAGTGCCACAACCATATTGGTGACTATTTGCCCTCCAAACATTCAAAATCCGGAAATATACATCATGATGATGTATAATGTATGTAACAAATCACTAGTTCTTGCTGAGACATTAAATTGTGTTGCATAAGCACCATCTGTACAGTTTAATGGTTTTTATGATACACGCTTCATTGCAAAGCATTATTTAAGAAAAAGGATACAGAATGCTAGATATGTAAAATAGATGTTTTGTTAATACAAATTTCAGGATCTATTTTAGAACATGAGTCCTTTGAGAATCACAGATGATCACAGCCAATTCCCTTGTGGGGAAAGCAAGAGCTCTGTATCCCACAAGGGAAATGACTTGAGCAGGAGCTAAGAGTGTGACATTTCCCAGAAACCTGAAGCTTCCCTTTGACAAAAGGAATTTTGAAAGGAATGCCAAGATCCCCTCACATGTTTATATTTGTATTAGTTCTCTTTTGCCTGGGATCCTTTGAAAAAGTGGTCATTTAAAACATATGTGATAGCTGCACAGAATCAAAAGAAGGAGAACGTTGCCTGTGGTCTTCTTGGCTCCTGTGGTTGTTAGCTTTCTGGGAAAGTTGATGGGATTTCAAGTATATGCTATTTTTCTCCATGGGATCCAAATGATAGATTCATATAGGGAGTCCCCATGGAGCAAGAAGACAGAGAAAGAGGTCAGAAACAGCACCAGTGTGGAAAATAAACTAGGCTGGTTGCTGCTTAAGATATATATTGACTAAGGTCTTTACATAGCAGATTGAAAATGAGCAATTGGAAATCTGGCTGGAAATGAGTATTAGTATTACAGGTGATGGCTTCCTTTTCCCTTGGTTAGCTTTGGCAATGGCAGTTGATTAACATGAGTCCCTAGAAGAGACTGGGGGGGTAAGGAGAGTGTATGGGAATTAATCCAAGATGAATGGTTAGAGGACATTCTACATTTACTTTGCTGTGATACTTTGGACAAATCACATAATAGATCAGAATGAGAGTTTCCTTAGATTAAGATGGAAATGAAAATATGTGATGTCCAGTCTCACTGGGTTGTCATATCTGATGAGTTTAAACACTGTGTTATTCAGATGTTGGTCCCCAGTAGTAGTCTTGTTAATGATAAAAGTTTTGAAAAGTGGGATTAGGAAATAGGAGGTAGATATGACACAGAAAAGACATGAACTCTAAGGATGACTTGGAATCTCAGTCCTCTCATAGAGATGTTGTAATAAATAATGATAACAGATACAAAAGTCTTGTGATTGGCCATGGTAGGTGCTCTGGAAATGGTAGATCTCAATCGCTCAACCCAGCTATTGCTTCATTAAAAATGCCATAGACCAAGTTAAGTGAATGACTTGATTTTATACACCCTTTTATGTAGACTTTTTTTAAAAAAAGAGATGAGCTATCAGTATTCTTAAAATTCCTTCCATTATAACGTACTTCTCATTTTCCATCTTTTAAAAAAGAGGATTCTGTCCTATGTCATTTATTATCTAGAAACATCTTTACTAGGCTCTGCTTTTAATGATTCTTAGACATCTGCAGTCTTATCTTTTAGAGTGGGTCAATCTAACAATTATAAATAAGAAGGAATTTTTTTAAAAATTTAAGAGGAGATAGATTAAGTCCTAGGAAAATATGGAAAGAACAGCTTAATTTTTGAGTATTAAGAACACAGCTTCGTGCCTACATATTGAAGTGCTCTGTGGTAGAAATAATTCTAGGTTTGGTTATAAGTTAGCTACAATCTAGAAAGTCTTTGAGAAGGCCAGGTTCTACCCCAGCCTGGTTATCTGATGCCAGTAGACACAGTCAGGTCATTGGCTTCTCAGAGAGCTTAGGGGCCAGTCTAGTTTACCTTAGCACAATGACCACGATGTGCCCCGTCAGCTTGGAATCCCTTTCTGTAGTGTGGCCATCAACACTTTTCATTGTTAACCGTGTTTCAATAATGCCGTGTACATTCTGCAAGTCAGCACTGCTGACGAGAGAGAAATTTCCTGCGGGGCTGGCAGTGGAGGGATGGTGGTCTGCCCACTAAATCCTGTCTACCCTGCTGGCTGGGCAATGAATAATGAAACTGGGAAAGCCTAGCTTCAGCTCCCACCACCTATGGATGCTGTGCCTGCCTGACTCCTTTGGTAATGACAGAGGTCTCAACTGCCTGCCCAAGCCTTGCCCTCCATATATTGGCAAAACGGATCCTGGCTCCCTCTGAGCCTGTCTCACTGAGAAGTAGTCAGCCAGTCTCAAAAACTGCTCATTACTAATGTGTGACCCTCCCAGCCAGGGCCTCCCAGACAGGCTGCCTTTCCCCAAAGCAGCTCACAGTAGAGTGGAATGAACATAAGACAAAGTATCAATCCTAGGTCCTAATCCTAACTCTGCCACTTACTGTGTGACTTCATACAAGTCACTTGCCTGCTCTGAACTGAGGTTCTCTATTTGTAAGATGGGAATAGATTTTCCATTTGTAAACTGGGAACAGGGATAACTAAGGATCCCCATAAGAGTCTTATAAGATTAAAGTTTATGAATGAGAAAGTGCTTTGAGAACTACAAACGCTCTGAGAGTGAAGAACTACAGTGAAATAAAATACTTCAAAATTAGGGCTTAGGGACATGCTGACTGATTGGTGGAAAGATGTTTAGAAGACTTTGCAGGCAGGGTGTGGTGACTCATGCCTGCAATCCCAGCACTTTGGGAGGCTGAAGTGGGAGGATAGCTTGAGGCCAGGAATTCAAGACCAGCCTGGGCAACATAGCAAGATCCCATATCTAAAAAAAAAAAAAATTAATTAGCCAGGCATGGTAGCACATGGTTGTAGTCCCACCTACTCAGGAGGCTGAGGCAGGAGGATCACTTAAGCCCAGAAGGTCAAGGCTGCAGTGAGTCATGATCATGCCACTGCACTCCAGCCTGGATGACAGAATGAAAACCACATCTCAAAAAATAAAATACATTGTAACATTCTATAACCACTGCAGACTCAGTGCACTGGGAGAAAATGCTGTACTAACACATAAGATAAAATATGCTTCAAGGTTTTGGATGAGTTTCTAAGATAATCAAGCCAGTAAATGAAAATGCCAGCACCACCTAGGGCTCTCATTCACTCCATGGCTTTTCTCAGTCTCTCCAGTGATTTCTCCTTTATGGGGTCTGAAGACCAACAGCCCTGCATTCTGATCTACTTATTTAATTAGCTTAAATACATGCAGAAAAGGGTGTAGCAGTCTAAGGATGAGATGGGAGAAACAGAGATAAGCAGAAGAGAAGGAAACAGAAAAACTTGGATCTTTTGTCAGTTGTGTGTGTGTGCCAAACCTATATTTGAATGCTGTTTGGTCTGTGTTTACTTTAATGTGTTCTTCTTTCTGCATTCATTCAGAGCTAAATTTATCCCACTAGAGGAGAAGGCATACTCGGGGAGGTGGGGGTGGAAAAAGAGCAGACACAAAGGCGGCTGCTTGACTGGGAGCCAGGAGCCTTGTGGAGTTCCCTGGAAGAAGACGGTGGGAGCCAGCGCATGGAAGGCAGCCACTCCAGAGGCTCTGTGAGGACCCTGTGCAGACTTGACAAGGGAAGGTGCTTCCACAGGAGCATCTGCGCCCTTTGCTTTTGAGAAGGGAAAGAGCAGGAACAAGACTTTAGCTTTTGTAAATTAGAGAAAGCAGTTCCATAACTCCCATGAGCTCCCAAGTCTGGCCCAACCCTTCAGAAAAGACTGCAGCTCTCTGGGCATCCCCAAAGAAAACAGTGTCTGTCTCCATGGAAAGAAGAAGGGCAGCTGGCAGGGCCACTTCTGCTGCAAAGCTGATCTTGCTTTCTATTGAGGTGTCATGTCAGTTGTTTATCTGCTGGAATAATGCCTCTGGGGTGGGATTGGAGGAGAGGGAGGTTGTTACACTCCACCTTCTGGGTTGGATTAAGTACTGGGCCCCTATAACTGGAGGTAGGATCATTCATGCTTCCTGGGCTGCGAGCCAGGTGCCTCCTGTTTGTCCTTCATGATTTCCTTTCTTCTTACTCAGTTACCGTCTTTCCTCCTCTAATTCCTTACTTCTCACTCACCCCGAAGTGAGCCCTTCTTATACTATCTTCTGCCAGTGGACAAATCATTGAAATTGAGATAGCTTTTCTTGTGATCAGAGAGTTCTCTGTTAGAATCGAAGATCTTCCTGTAGAACAGGTAGTCAGTTTCCATCTAGGACTCTGTCCATCATTATGAAACTTCCCTTCATTGATTTGGGGAAAGAAAGATTTTTAGCATTCTGGCATGGTTCTCCTTTGTTTTAGGCTCAGATAAGTCACCACAGCATCTTGCCAGAGCTTTACCCTGTATTTGGCTTCTAGTACCCTCTACTCCTCCCCAGAGAACTTGACACCTTCTTCATCTGTTCGTCCCATTCCAAATTTGGTGCTTTCTCTTACCATGAGCTATGCTTGGAATGCAGCCTCCCCCTCCTTCTTCTAACTTTCCAAGTCTCTTCTTGTTAACTTCACAGAGTTCCAGAAATCCCACCCCCTCTGGGTATGCCTGTCAGTCCCTTTGGGAAGGAAAGTGGTTATCCCTCCTAATTCCAAACATAGCATGACTTGCAAATTGAATGCTCAACTTGTCACTCTTTCAGTAAATTCTAAAAATTATAAAGTCATAGCCTCGCAGGAGCTCTTGTCAGATTAACTGGTGTCCCATAAGCCACCATGATCATTGTTTGCACATGATGAAGCTACTTAAGTTGGGAGGAAGCATAGATTGGACAAACCTGACCTTATCTTCCAGTTCTTAAAACTTAATGACCTTGAGAAATTTACTTGACTTCTCTGAGCTTAAGTTATTCTGTCTGTAAAATGGGAAAGACAATAGTATTCATTTCATTTCATAAGATTTTTGTGACAATCAAATGACATAATGTATATAAAGTTCCTGGCACATTACAGATGCTCAATGAATTCTATTTTCTAGATATGAGCATAATCTTATTTATCTGTTGACACCCATATCCCTCTGGATGTGTTTCTTCATAGCTGTTCCAGTAAAAACTCCTGAGTGGTTTGTTCAGCACACTACCAGTTGTGTCCAAGTGTACCCAAGATGGCCCTTCGGACTAGACCAGCATTTGTTCATGAGTATTCTTGACTGGTTGCTAACCTGGTCATTGCCTCTTACCTGTAAAATTTGCAATCCAGGTCTTTTGATGCTGTTCAAATCTTTTTGTAACATTTTGACTATGCCAAGTTCTGCATTTATTATGACAGGTGAAAGACAGAAGTGCAAAGTGTATTAGTGTGGGGTTTTTGCTACCATCTAGAACAGCGATTCTAAGCTTTAGGGGAGAGGAATTCACATAATCCTTTTGAGAATCTGGTAAGAACTATGGACTCCTTCTCAGAGCAGGGTGTGTGCATATAGCATTTTATGTATAGTTTCTGGGGTTTCAGGAATTCCTTGAGTTCTTCCAAGAACATTCCTAGAAGGCTCATGGACTACTGGTTTAAAAAAAAAAGTCTGCCCTGGTTCTTAGAATACCATAGCAACTGAGAAGAACAAGAGAAAGTGCGTTTATCTCCAAAGACCCAGGAATCTCCCTTTGGGTATGAATGAAAGAGCACAGGAAGTCTGGGCAACTCCTGCCCAGCCTGAGAGCCCCTCCAATCTAGCCAACCACTGGCTGTCTGAGATCTGAGAGCTGCCTGAGCTCTGACAGCTGCCCTTCCCTAGTTTCTGCTCACAGTTGATGGCAGAGAAAAGGCACAAATGACAGTGAATCTCCTCTCTGGGCTTAGGTTACTGCCACTGTTTTTCTCCCAACCAAAGCTTCCTCTGACTCCATGTCTACCCAGCCTTTAGTTCTTCTAGGGAGAAGAGTCTTCACCCAATCTCCCCAGAAGGTACCTCTCCTGCATCTACACACAGTAGTTATCCTTTCAGTCTATTTTTGCCTCCCAGGATAAGCGTGAAACGGCTTTCTATTCTAGGTGGAAACAAAAATGAAAATAGATTTCAGGACCCCAAGTTGCAAACTCATTGAAATAAAACATAGCACAGTGTTGAAACAGAATAAGAAAACGGTTTGTATACATCACCCTCAAACAGGGTTAGGTCCACCTCCCCAGGCACCTTCACAAATATCCTCCAATACTCAAAATCCACTTTCTGAAGGCCTGCCTGGCTTCCCCACGCCCCCTACCACTGTTGGCTGAAGTCATTTTACTTCCAGTTTGGAAGTTCCAGCCAGCATCTGAGCTTGATCCAAAACTATTGGACTCTGTGGTTTCCAAGGAAAACAGTCTGTTGCTGATTTAAAGACACTGCTAAGTTGGTGCAAGCCAAAACAAATGGAGCAGGCTTTTCATTAATAAGGAGGAAGCAGCCCTTCCAAGGTGGTGACCTAATGAAGCAAGCGACACATTCGGGCATCAGGTTTCAACCCCAGCACCAAACAGACTCAAGATTTCACACTTGCCCTCTGAGCCAATAAAACCCTAAACTTGATAATCCTGCTATTTAAAAAACATTGTAACAGCCCCAGCTCACAGAGAAAACGTTTATTTGGTAAGAATATGACCACTGGTGGAAAAAAAAACAAATGGGCAAAGATACACTTTTGCCATTTTACTTTCATAGAAGTAAAAACTAGTATTTCTATGAGTTCGTTTTAAATTAAATAAAGGTATGAATTGAGGATTGAGAGAACAGTCTTAAATTTAGGTTGTTTTTATTTATTTATTTTTTATAAATAGAGATGGGGTCTCACTGTGTTACCCAGGCTGGTCTCAAATTCCTAGGTGCAAGGTATCCTCCCAACCCAGTCTCCTGAAGTGCTGGGATTACAGGCGTGAGCCACCATGCCCGGACTATTTTTAAATTTAGTAAACACTTACATGGTGCTGACTATATTACTGAATTCATCCAAAGTGCTTTATATATATTAACTAATGTAATCCTCCTATCAGCCTATGAGGAAGCCTATAAGCACTATTATTATCACCATTTTACAGATGAGGAAACTGAGGCACAGAGAGCTAGCATCTAGTAACACAGCTTCTAAGTGGCAGATGTAATAATATCAGGTGATAAGCTTATTGTTTGGAGTACTTGACTATGTGGAACTATTTAAGCATGAGCAACATTTACCTGTATTATTTAAAAAATTGTATGTTTCGAAATAGCTAAAAGAGAGAACTTGAAATGTTCCCAACACATAAAAATCATAAAAGCTTGAGGTTCTGGATACCTTACATATCCTAACTTAATCATTACACATTTTATGCATGTAACAAAATATCACATATATCCCATAAATATGTACAAATATTATGTATCAATAAAAATATGCATTTGAAAGAGATAAAAGGAATACTTTTTTTTTTAAGCACTTGGAATGTCACCCTCTCTAAGGAATAAGGCCTCAGATCACAAACATTGAAAGGACAGTCCTGAGCTCACTTCTCCCAACACTTTCTCCTTCCTTCCTTTCTTCTCCCTCCTTTCTTCCTGCCTGCCTGCTTTACTCCTTCCTGCCCTCCTACCTCCCTTTCTCCCTCCCTTCCTTCCTCCCTCCCTCCTTTTCTTCTTTCCTTCCTTTTCTTTCTCTTTCTCTCCTTCCTTTCTTCCTGCCTGTCTTCCCTCTCTTCCTCCCTTCCTCCTTCCTTCCTTCACTCTTTTTCTTTCCTTCCTTTCTTTCTTCCTGCCTGCCTTTGCTCCATTCCTCCTTCCTTTCTCCTTCCTTTTCTCCCTGTCTCCCTCTTTTCCTTCCATCCCTCCTTCCCTCCTTCCATCTTGCCACATGTATTGGCCCACACTTTGAATCAGGCATTGTCCTATGTGCTAGAGATCAGCTGCCTTTTTCCCACCTAGAATCCAGAGAAGGGAGAGAGACATTAAGAGTAGAGAAGTGCACACTGTAACCTCGGCATGCTCTGAAGCAAGCCACTAAGGAGAGAGTGGCATTGGGGTAATGGTTTAGGTATAGGAGGAGGAAGTGACAATCAGAGAACCCTGAATGGAGCCAGTGATGGACTCTTGCTGTGTCAGAGGGAGCAAGGGGAGGGGTACAAGGGGAGGAGACCAGGGAGTGATCCCAACAGATCTCCACCTTCTGAGGGGTTAAGCAAACTGCAAAGTGATGTATTTACATTTTAAAAGGTCACTCCAACTGCCTGGGATGAGGCGGGGAAGAGTGAGCAGGGAAACCAGCAGGATCTGGCAAGATTCAAGGGAGAGACCCGTAGAATGCTGTCGTAGAAGTAGACAGAGCAATGACCCCCAAAGATGCCCATGACCTGGCCCCCAAAGATGCCCACACCCTAATCCCTGGAACCTGTGCATACATCATCTTCAATGGCAAAAAGGACTCTGAGGAAGTGGTATTAGGGTGGGCACAGGCCAATGGGGGGCCTTGCTGGAACTAACGTTTGGACAGAGCCAGGAGACCTTCACTGTGGGGCTGGAGGGGCAGTAGGAGGGGACAAAATTCCAGAGTCAGCTGAGGAGAGCCCAGAACACATGAGCAAGGGGAATGTGGACCCAGGTTCCAATCACACTCTGAAGCTTCCAAGGTGAGTTTAAACTTCAGGAAATCGCTGCATTTCTCTCACATCAGCTGTCTCAATCAGAAAATGAAATTAATAGTGCCTAGCTCATATTGGTGTTTTAAGGGTAAAAGTAGATAATCCATGTAAATCCCCTGGCACAGTGCCTGGCAGGTACTAAGGACTGTCATAAAGGCCAGTCAGCAGCATTCTCACAAAAGGAGTCAGGGGCAGTGGCTAAGGGTATTGGCACTGCAAGGCTCCAGTTTCAACACCAGCTCCATAGTTTTAGTTGCGGGGAGCCCTGGGCAAGGTACTTAACCTGTCTGTGCCTCAATGTTATCCTGGGTAAACTGAAGATAATAATATCTACCTTATGGGGTTCAGGAGAAGGTCTGTGTTGGCTTTTATTATTCTGCTGATGAGGCTGATGAATAATGCACAGATTCTTTATGAAATGAAAACCTAGAGGTTAGATTTACTACATCAGAGTCTCTGTAATCAGCTACTTAAATGACTCACTATTTTTGCCTTATCAACATGCAGCAAAAGGATGATGAGGCTAACATGAAATCCATGCACAGTAAATAAAGATGCTGTCAGCTTTGCCTTAAGGGCGATTTCATGATGCTGTGAACGCCACGATGCACAACCAGGCAGTGAGGGTCTTTGCTTTGAGGAAATCGCAATGAGCCTGCAAGAAGATGCAGAGCCAACGTTTGAGAATTAATAGCCTACACCTGTCAGTCACTCTCATTTAAATCTTCCACCCCCTCCCTTGCTCAGTCTAGCTGTGGGCTCTGAGTCCCTACACCTGAACCACATTGAAGGTCTGGGACTTTGGCATTTAATGGTGTTTGGAAAACACTCAAATCATTTGTGCCCAAAATAGGGGTGACAATACTATTCCCACTGGGCAAGGTCATTGACGCAGCAGTTTGACTTACACAAATGGCCCTTTTATGGGCAAAATGATGACCCTGAGCTCCACAATCTAAAGAGCTAAGTGCTCAGTACATAGCATGTCCTTAAATGCTTTCTGAGAGGACTCCCAGACAATAGGGAGGGTAATGCATGTGCACTTGACATATCTTATCAGAGAAGCCTAAGACAGCCTGCCTGCCTCCCTCTCCTCCCTGGGACATTAGAGAAGCCGGGGGAATTCCAGAAGGAAGGCATATGACAGTCTGTATGTGACAGGCCTGGGTGTAACCAGGAACCATGTGGCCTCCATCACAATTGATCACCATGTTGATACCAAGTCCCCATCATGTTGTGGGTTGCAGTTCTTGAGCCCAGGGGGTTTTACTCATCCCCTAAAGCCTGCTGACTCATACTGTGGTGTGTGACAGCAGCAGCAGCAGCATTAGCTGGAACTTGTTTGAAATGCAGATTATCAGCACCCTGAGACCTTCTGAATCAGAATCTGCATTTTTACAAACTGCCCTGGTGATCCGTGTGCAATTCAAGTTTGAGAAGCACAGATGGAGAGCCTACTGGGTCTCAGCTGTGACTGCACATCAGACTTTTAAAGATGGGATGCTTTAAAATTATAACCTTACCCAAGACCCACTCCAGACTAACTGTATCAGGATCTATTTGTAAATTTCACAGGTGGTTTTATTATGCAGCCAGGATTAAAAAGCACAGATGTCATTGATGATGATGACGGCAATGATTGCAAGTTACATTACTGAGCATCTACATGTGCCGAACTCTTGCTACCACTATATTAACTCATCATAATTCTGTGAAGAAGTACTAGCATTCTCTTCACTTAAGAGATGAAAAATCAAGGAAACTGCCTACGGTCATATGGCACAGATGTGGCAGAGCCAGAATTTGCACTTTTAACCTCTCCATAAATCACAAAGCCTGCCCCAGGCTGACTTCAGAATCTCTGGGGGTGGGGCTTAGGTGTCCACATTTTAAACTTATGCACCAGGTAAATCTAATTTATAGAAAGTGTAAGATGTGAGAACCAGGTTTTATCCACTCACAAAGGGACTTCTTTAATTTAGGGCTTTAGAAATTAAAAAGAATCAGCCGGGCGCAGTGGTTCATGCCTCTAATCCCAGTACTCTGGGAGGTCGAGGCAGGTGGATCACGAGGGCAGGAGATCAAGACCATCCTGGCCAACACGGTGAAACCTCGTCTCTACTAAAAATACAAAAAAAATTAGCTGGACATGGTGGCACATGCCTATAGTCCCAGCTACTCAGGAGGCTGAGGCAGGAGAATCACTTGAACTTGGGAGGCAGAGGTTGCAGTGAGCCAAGATCGCACCATTGCACTCCAGCGTGGGCAACAAGAGTGAAACGCCATCTCAAAAAAAAAAAAAATTAAAGAATCAGAGCTATAATGAGTTTGCTCAGCAGTTACTTTTGGCATCATCTATGGGGCAGTTCAGATGCATGACTGTTCATTATTTATATGATAAAGATATGAATCCTGAGTATCCACATTTCTTTCTCACAAATAACTGCCCAGGTCTTCTCATCACAGATGATCCTAGCTGTAGTTCACGTTTCACCTTGTAATTCCAAATGATCCCTGACTCAGAGTTTTCCTTTGTTTTTTGAAAAAATATTCATCCCTTTATTCATTCATTCATCTACCCACGCATCCATCTAACCATTCATTTAATCCCATCTATCCATCATCCATCCATCCATTCATTCATCCATCCATCCACCAATCATTCATCATTCAACACCTTCCACTGCTGCACTGGCATTGGTGAGGTAGAGTTGAATAAGGTGCAACTCTCAAGGGGCAACAGAAACATTAACAGACCTTTGGGAATCAGTGAATACAGTTTGATGACAGACCTTTGGGAATAAGTTGATACAGCTCAAGAATCAGTGGGGGTAAGGAGGCAATTCTTGGGACCTAGGGGAGCTGCCAAAGGAGGGTCCAGGAAGGCTTCTCAGAGGACATGAAATAAGAACTGAATTTCAAGGATACATAGGCTCTCAATGGGGGCTAGTAGGGAGGTAGTATATAGGCAAAGGAAACAGGCTGTGCAAAGGCCAGGAAGTGTAAGAGTGTGGTGTGTTTGGAGTTCTGGGAGCCATCCCATTTTGGGAAAGGATGTGCAAGGTGAGGGGGGTTGGAGATGGCCCTGGGGAGATGAGGCAAGCTCCAGGTCACAGTCTAGTTCAGCTTGTCAGATGTCCTTAAAATCTCCCATCCTCTCAGCTCCAAGGCAAGAGATTTCTTAAAAGTATGTCAAAGTAGCTTTTGCCCCCTTATAATAACTTAGGGTTTTTTCCTGGCTCACAGTGAGTGACTCACATTGCCCTGGGTTGCAATGACAGAGCACAGAGGTTGCTGTGTTACTGCCACTTCCATGTGGACATAGCTAATTTCAAAAGATCGCCAACTCCGATAATCCCCTCAGTGTGTCTGGGGTGGCAAATCTGCCAGTGAACACTCAATCAATTAATTTAAAGGCGAATATCTATACTGCCCCACACACCTAGATTAAAAAGGACTTTTCTGATACACTAGGATGGAATTTCATTGGAAAGTTCCAGGGTGTTAGACAAGTATTTAAATTAAAAGTGGAAACTTAGACCTAGAATCCAGGTGCTGCTAGACTTCTTCCACTGATCAAAGTTTATTGCCAAAAGAGGAGTCATTTTGGAAACATAATTATATAAAAAGAAAAGGAGAAATGCAAAAGATCAAAAACTTCAGAGGGACCTAAAACACTTCGAAGACCTCTTTGGGAAGCACATAGGTTTTTATGATAGAATACCATTAAAAAAAATTCTATCCTTCTAAGTCCATGAGGAATCACCACACTGTCTTCCACAATGGTTGAACTGATTTACACTCCCACCAACAGTGTAAAAGCATTCCTATTTTTCCACAGCCTCTCCAGCATCCTCTGTTGTTTCCTGACTTTTTAATGATCACCAACCTAACTGGCATGAGATGGTATCTCATTGTGGTTTTGATTTGCATTTCTCTAATGACCACTGATGATGAGCTTTTTTCATATGTTTGTTGGCTGCATAAATACCTTCGATTCCATTACTGGGTATATACTGAAAGGATTATAAATCATTCTCCTATAAAGACACATGAACACATATGTTTATTGCAGCACAATTTACAGTAGCAAAGACTTAGAACCAACACAAATGCCCATCAATGATGGATTAGATAAAGAAAATGTGGCACATATATACCATGGAATACTATGCAGCCATAAAAAAGAATAGGTTCATGTCCTTTGCAGGGGCATGGATGAAGCTGGAAACCATCATTCTCAGCAAACTAACATAAGAACAGAAAACCAAACAACACATGTTCTCACTTCTAAGTGGGAACTGAACAATGAGAACACATGGACGCAGGGAGGGGCACATCAGATATTGGGGCCTGTCAGGCAGTTGGGGGGCAAGAGGAGGGAGAGCATTAGGACAAATACCTAATGCATGCAGGGCTTAAAACCTAGATGATGGGTTGATAAGTGCAGCAAACCACCATGGCACATGTAGACCTATGTAACAAACCTGCACATTCTGTATATGTATTGCAGAACTTGAAGTAAAATTAAAAAAAAATTCTATCCTTGTTTTCAGACATCACAACAATCCATGAAGTGATAGATATTGCCACAATTCCTGACATATTCATCTGCTTTCAAACATTGATTCACTTTATCTTCTAAAGCAATATTATTGCTTTAGAAAAGCAATAATATGATTTTCTTAATAATCTTAAAATGTCATAAGATTAGTTTTCTTTTCATTTTAAAACCATTTTATGTACAGCCTGTTTTGCATTCAAATAGGTCACTTTACTTAATGTTTGACATTACTCCACTGGTCTAGATTTAAAACATAAGAAATGATTAGCTGAACATAGCCTCTGCGGTGATCCTCAATGAACATAACCCATATTCTTCATTCAAATGACAGACAATCCAAGAGGTGGAACTTGCTCACATGCTTTCAATGCATGTGTTGGAATAACGTGCCCTGAACAAAATTACAAGAATAGAGAGATCATTTGTGTTTTACTTTGAGTAAAAAACGAAACTTTAAAAAATGAGAAAAATCCAACAGTTGAAAAACTCCCAGCGAGCACTTGGGAAGGAAAATTAAGTGCATTTGTACTCTAAGGTTCCGAAGGATAGATACTTGTTTTGTGGGTTCATTTAACAATATTTATTAATGTACACCTCTTATACAGTGGGCTAACACAGTGCTAGTTTCTGGTTTACAACGGTGAGTGAAAGTGAGAGGCTCTTCCTTCCAGAGCTGACAGGTCTTCTTGTTAACTCTCTCTTGCTAGAATTTGGGGAAGGGGAAGTCTGAAGGAGCCTACAAAACAATGTCCTTCAAATCAGAGTTTACTCAATGCTGATTTTTTATTTTCTATGATTCTGTTTGGGGGCAAGTCAGTCAAATAGCCTGAACCTCAGCATCCTCATCTACAAAATAGGAATAATAATAATTTGTAAAGTTATCAAGAAGAGACACAAAATGCTGGAGACATTGGAAGTGTTCTATAGAAAATAATTTCTAGAGTAAAGAATATTATAAAAAATATTAAGCTTTCCTTCTGTCTTTTTCTCAATTTCTGTTCTCCCTCTCTTTTCCTCCTTGTTCCTTTTCACCACCGCCTAACCACTGGCATGATTTTAGTGAGCAAGTCTATTGGCCTAAATTCCATAAAGCAATGAGTAAATTATTTCACCTGTGTTTAATTACAAAGTACTGCGGTTTAGAATAAAAATAGACACAAAAGTCTACAGAATGCATGATTCTTTTCATATTACATTCTGTAAAAGGCAAAACTATAGGGGCAAAAATCAAATCAGTGATCAATAGGGGCTGAGGGTGAAGAGGGTGGCTTAAGAACACCAAGAGAACACTGCAGTGACAGAAATGTTCTGCATCTTCATTTTGAAGCTAATTATACACATGTATACATTTGTCAAAACACATCACACTGTGTATTTGAAAAGGGTGAATTTTACCATATATAAATTATACCACAATTCACTTTACTTCAAACAAGAATACTGTGCCTTGGGATCTTTGAGCCTTTCATTAGGAAAAATCTATGATCAGTATAGGAAATTGGCAGTGTTCCTGGAAATACTCATGTACACAACTAACTATAACAAAAGACAGACCTTGATAATTTCCCTAAGAGAGGTACAAAGTTCTCTGGGAATTCGGAGGCAAGAGAAACAACATCCGTCCAGAGAAACCAAGAAATAGTTCATGGAGGAGGATGCATTTAAACTGGGCCTAAAAGGTTGCAATTAATCACTGGTTGGTTTTTGTTGTTATTGTTGTTGCTGTTTGTTTGCTTCTCCACTATGATCAATTTCTTAGACTCTAGCACCTGTTTATAAATTGCTTGCAAAATTTGTTACAGGTTTGATTACTTTTCTAATTCTAAAAGGTCCTATATTATGATGGATGCATTTGCCAGAGATTAAATGATTCACACTATTTTGCACCTTAAAGAATCATAGTTTTGATGCCATGTTTTCTGAGTTTGTGGTGATTCAGGAATTGATTAATTTTTACATGTACACTTATAAAACATTCTTCTATGTGATGAAGAGATGTGCAATGCCATTAGAGGGTACAGCACATCTAAGTGTAAGAGGCAGGGAATGGGCTCCAAAAATCTGAGTTCTATAATGCATAAGTAACTCCGTACATCAAGAAAAAAAAAGATTAATACCCCAAAAGAAGATAGGGGGAAACTATACAAACAGAGGTCAGGAGAGAAAATACAGTGGCTCTCAAACTACGAAAAGATGTTCTTTTTCAATATAATTAGTGAAAAAGTTACTTCTCTTTCTATAAATTAGTAAGCAAAAAGACCAACAGCTCAGTTCTTTTTGCTTTATTATACTTGAAGTTCTGGGGTACATGTGCAGATCTTGCACATTTGTTACATAGGTATACACCTGCCATGGTGGTATGCTGCCTCCATCCCCCCATCACCTACATTAGATATTTCTCCCAATGTTATCCCTCCCCTATCTCCCTACCCCCCACTATCCCTCCTCTGGCTCCCTACCCCCAACAGACCCCAGTGTGTGATGTTCCTCTCTCTGTGTCCATATGTTCTCATTGTTCAACACCCACCTATAAGTGAGAACACGCGGTGTTTCATTTTCTGTTCTTGTGTTAGTTTGCTGAGAATGTTGGTTTTCAGATTCATCCATGTCCCTGCAAAGGACATGAACTCATCCTTTTTTATGGCTGCATAGTATTCCACAGTGTATATATGCCACAGTTTTTTTATCCAGTCTGACATTGATGGGTATTTGGGTTGGTTCCATGTCTTTGCTATTGTAAACGGTGCTGCAATGAGCATACGTGTAAATGTGTCTTTATTACAGAATGATTTATAATCCTTTGCATATATACCTAGTAATGGGATTGCTGGGTCATATGGTATTTCTATTTTTAGATCCTTGAGGAATTGCCACATTGTCTTCCACAATGGTTGAATTAATTTACACTCCCACCAACGGTGTAAAAGTATTCCTATTTCTCTGCATCCTCTCCAGCATGTTATCTCCTGATATTTTTATGATCACCATTCTAACTGGTGTGAGATGGTATCTCAATGTGGTTTTGATTTGCATTTCTCTAATGACCAGTGATGATGAGCATTAATTGGATCCCATATGTCTATTTTGTCTTTTGTTGCCATTGCTTTTGGTGTTTTAGTCATGAAGTCCTTGCCTATGCCTATGTCCTGAATGGTATTGCCTAGGTTTTCTACCAGGGAGCAAAGGAAAGAAATAGTTCACAGAACAGAAAATACAAATAGCCTTGAAACACAAGAAGAGATGCTTAAACATACTCATAATAAGAGAGAGGCAAATGAAACCTGCACTATCTCACATTGTACCCCATAAATAGGTACAACTATCATGTGTCAATTAAAAACAACCTAACAAAGAGCCAACATGAAACTCAAATTGTAGGAAAGAATAGAGGAAGGGAAGAATCTGATCCCCATCACTTTATCTTTCTATATCTTTAAATGAGAACATATGTTAAAGCTGGGAGAAGCTGATATTTCATTAAACAGCAAATGTACACAGTGGATGATTAGGTCACTTACAGAAATAAACTACCACTTCTTTGCACATCTGACTAGGACTATGAGTAAATTTCCAATTCCACTGCAAACAAATTACAAATACATTATTTTAAATAAATATTTGTCTTTCAATTGACACACACACAACTGCACTCTTTTGTTTGCATTGGGCTGGCAAAATTTACCAAGTTTGCTGGCAGTATTAATGACAATATAGGAAAATCAGCTAATGCTGGAACAACCTTCATAGAGAACCATTTGGCAATGTCTGTTAAAATTACAAATGCACTTTGATCCAGAAATCCCACTTCCACAAATTTTATCCTACAGATCACCTATGCTCAAAATGATATGAGAAGAACATTATTTAGTGTCGTACTATTTCTAATAGCAAATGAATGTCCATTCACAGGGTTAAAAGTTGTTATATATCACATAATAGTATACAACTTCTCTGTAAGACAGGATGGAAAAACTCTTCATGTGTTGATAAGGAGCAAGCATCAAAATATATTGTAAATCAAAAAGTCAAAATGCAGAATAGTATGCCATATGTTAGTATTTAGGTTAAAAAGGGGAGTGATTGGAGAATGTACAGCTGTATTTGCTTGTATACACCTGAACTATCCCTGGAAAGATATGTCACCAACTGGTATTAGGGTTTGTTTATGGGAACTCTTAGAGGGGTTGGGTTGGTTAGGATGGGTAAAATACTTTTTGTGGATATATAATCTTTTATGCCTTTTGAATCTTGGGCCATGCAAATAAATTACCTAATTGAAAATAAATAAAAAATGAAATAAATAAATGAAATAGACACAAAGTAAAATAGATAAATCAATGAAAAAAAGAGAAATCTGGGATGTATCCCTTTTCTATCACTAAGTCTTATGACCATAGACAAGTCTATGCCTTTTTGGTGAACTTTGGCATGCTTTGCTGTAAATGATGTAGTTATCTGTAAGATCTAGTAAGCGCTAGAAGAACTTGTGTTGGTTTTCTTGAGGGCTGAGTTGGGATGTGAACACGGATTCTCTCTTCATGATGAATGCACACAACTGCACATATTGTAGACTATCAAACTCCAGGGCACCATTTATATAACTTGCTATGTGATAGAGACTCCTTGGAGTTGTGCAATGCACAGCTTGAACTTCTTTATGGGGCAGACCTGCCTCTTTCTTTGCCTTTGGATTTTTTCACAAAGGACTTTGTGACCATAGTAGACTTCTAGTGGTATAAACCAATGGTTACTTCCTATGTGGTAAGGGCACCAGGCATCAAAGCCCTTTATTTCAAACAAGACTATTATATATCAAACCATGCATCGGTATGAAGGAAGGATATACAGTATGGGATTCTTACACAATATTTTGGCCACTAAATGTTCATTTGAAGCAACATGGATGGAACTGGAGATTATCATGTTAAGTGAAATTAGGCACAGAAAGATATATCTTGCATTTTCTCACTCATATGTGAGACCTAAAAAAGTTAATCTCATGGAGGTAGAGATTAGAATGATAGTTACCAGAAGCTCAGATGGGTGTGTATGAGGGTAAGTGGGGATAAAGAGTGGATGGTGCATAAGTACAAACATACAGGTAGATAGAAAGAACACGTTATGTTAAATAGCATAACAGGTCACTTATGGTTAACAGCAATATATTGTATATTTCAAAATAGCTAGGAGAGAGGACTTCCAATGTGCCCAAAACATAGAAATGATAAATGCTTGAGGTGATAGATATCTTAAATACCCAGATTTGATCATTAAGTTTTCTATGCATGTACTTAAAATATCACATGTACTTCATAAATATGTACTCATCAATAAAAAATTAGGGACGGGCAGAATTACTAAAAGCTAATGATGCATGAAACAATCTCAAATGATTCAAAGCCATCAGTATGTGATAATTCTTGAAATTCCAACTAGTGGTGAAATAATGGGATATCCAGTAAAGTGCACAGACTATCTGATTAACTTCTGGGGAAAAATTATCTACAGTTAGAATTCATATCCCACAACTGACACTCAGATAAATTTCTTATGGATCAGAGAGTTAAACATAAAAAGTAAACACCTGATTTCAGCATGAAAAATGACTTTTGGATGTAAAAGGAACAGGATATATCCTAAAAGAATAAACTGATAAAATTGGCCAAAAGCCAATCAAAATTAAAAGAAAAACAACAAAATAGGAAAACACATCTGCAATATCTGTATATAACAGATCAACAGTTCAACCCGTATGAATCAATAAGAAAAAAAGATGAAGATTAATAGCAGAACATGGGTCCAATCACAAATTCACATAAAAATAAATACATATGGCAAATGACATGAGAGAAATGTTCACCTCACAGATACCCAAAGAAACACAAAATGTGACGCTGTTATTTTATCTATCAAATTGGGCAAGATTTCAAAAGGGATCACACTCAGCATTAGTGAAAGTTTGAAGAACAGGTTTACATACTATTGGTATCCTTATGTATATAAATGGTGAACCATTTGGTGATGTGAATCAGAAGTGTTATAACCATACATAACCCATTGATTTAGGTGATTCTGCTTCTAGGAATATTGGTAATGAAAATAATTAGAGATGGGAACAAGGATTTACATATAAAGGAGCTCATTAAACCATCATATGCAGTGATGAAAAATCAAAGCCAATGTACATGATTATCATGGTGCATCCCTGTGATAAAAGATTGTACTGCCATTTTTTCAGTTTTTCAGCAAGTATGTATTGATGATGATTACTGTGTGCAAAAGCACTGTTCCAGGGGTTTTGAGGTCTTCATCAGGTTTACAGTCTAGTAAGGCTCTCCTCACATATAATAAATAAATATTTAATGTTAGGTAATTATGAGGGCATTATAGAAAAATTAAGCAGGGTAAAGGTATACTGAGGGGTAGAGAGGTAGAGGCCTGGGGGCTATTTTCTTTTTCCTTTGTATTTTTTCTTTTGAGAGACAGGGTTTCATTGTTGCTCAGGCTGGAGTGCAGTGGCATGATCATAGCTCACTGCAGTCTGGAATTCCTGGGCTCAAGTGATCTTCCCACCTTACAGGTGCAAGCCACCGCACCTGGCTGTGGGCTCTTTTCAATAGAGTTGTCAGGAAATATGTTCCTATTCTCAAATGACAAGGTGTGAGCCATGCAAAGATGAGGGGAAAGAGGTTTCAGGCAGAGGGAACAGTGAGACCAATAGTCTGGGATGGGAACCAGCTGCACACATTACAGAATGAGTCTGAAGGCCACTGTGGCTGAGCAACACGAATGGAGGGGGAATGGTGGGAGGTGAGGAAAGAGAAACTGGCAGGACCAATTATAAAGAGTCCTGTTGGTCAGGACAAGGAATTTGGATTTTACTTGAATGAGAAGCTGTTGGAGGAGTGTGAGTAGGGAAGTGGCATCGTCTGGTTTACATTTTTAAAATACTCCTAGCTGCTATGTGTGTAGGAATGGGGATGAGTGAGTGAGAGAGGAAGCAGGGAGATCAGGTAGAAGGCCAATGAATTTGTACAGCTCAGATGTGATGGTGGCTTAGGCTCACGTGGCAGAGGTGGAGGTGCTAGGGAGTCCTTGGTGTTGGCAGGAGAGCCAGCAGAACTTGCTTATACACAGGCTACTGGGCAAGAGGAACTAGAGGCAGCAATGATGCCTAGGTTTGGAGTCCGTACAACTGGTCAGATGGTAGAGCCATTTACTAGGATGGTGCTATGGCCCAAATGTTGTGTTCCTCCAAATTCATATGTGGAAACCCTAATCCCTAATGTAATGGTATTTGGAGTTGAGGCCTTTGGGGAGTAACTAGGTCATGAGGGTGGAGCCCTCATGATGAGATTAGTGCCCTTATAAGAAGAGACACCAGAGAGCTTGCTTCTCCTCTCAGTTAGGTGAGAACGCAGCCTGATGGCCATCTGCCAAATAGAAAGAGAATCCTCACTATGCTGGCACTCTGATCTACTACTTCCCAACTTCCACAACTGTGAGAAATAAATTTCTGTTGTTTGTTTAAGCCACTCAGTCTATGGTAATTTGTTGTAGCAGCCCAAAATGACTAAGATAGATGGGAAAGAGAAAGTCAATGACAAAATGCAACATAAATAACTTCTAGTGATTTGCCATAGAACCACTGTGAATATAATTAACAACACTGTATACTACACTTAATCTGTAAAGAGGGCAGATCTCACATTAAGTGTTCTTACCATAGTAAGATGAAAAAGAGGGAAAGAAGCGGTTGAATTTGATCATTTCTAAAATTACTTCTGGTTCTCAGCTTTTGAATTCTATTATAGGATTCATAGTAACTAAAACACTGGACTTAATATAAGATCTACTTTGTAGTCTTGCTCAGCTCCTAACTAATGTAGTCTCAGAGAAGTAGCTTAACTGGTCTTGATTTTACAAACAAGTGTCCAAGCTACTTTGGATACCTTAGAAGGTACTTTTTCTGTTTTATTTTTCATGCCACATATTTTGTATTTGACACTCCAATAAAATCTAATGAATGAAAAATCAAGGGAAAACTTTTAATGTACAGTAAGTGAGGAAGCAATGTGCAGAAGGCAAGATTAGAGAAAAAAAGAGTGAAAAGAAATTAACAAAACCTCCAAGAAATGTGGGATTATGTGAAAAGACCTAATCTACGTTTGATAGATGTACCTGAATGTGATGGAGAGAATGAACCCAAGCTGGAAAACACTCTTCAGGATATAATTCAGGTGAACTTCCCCAACCTAGCATGGCAGGCCAATATTCAAGTCCAGAAAATACAGAGAATACCACAAAAATATTCCTCAAGAAGATCAACCTCAAGGCACATAATCGTGAGATTCACCAGGGTTGAAATGAAGGAAAAAATGGTAAGGGCAGCCAGAGAGAAAGGTTGGGTTACCAACAAAGGAAAGCCCATCAGACTGATGGTGTATTTTTTGGCATAAACCCTACAAGCCAGAAAAGAGTGGGGGCCAAAATTCAGCATCCTTAAAGAAAAGAACTTTCAACCTAGAATTTCACACCCAGCCAAACTAAGCTTCATAAGCAAAGGAGAAATAAAATCCTTTACGAACAAGCAATTACTCAGAGATTTCATCACCACCAGGTCTGCCTTACAAGAGCTCCTGAAAGAAGCGCTAAACATAGAAAGGAACAATCAGTACCAGCCACTCCAAAAACGTACCAAATGGTAAAGTGCATCAACACAATGAAGAAACTGTGTCAGCTAATGAGCAATACAACTAGCTAGCATCAAAATGGCAGGATCAAATTCACACATAACAATATTAACCTTAAATGTAAAATGGCTAAATGTCCCAATCAAAAGACACAGACTGGCAAATTGGATAAAAAGTCAAAACCTATCAGTGTGCTGAATCCTGGAAACCCATCTAACATGCAAGGATACATATAGGCTCAAAATAAAGGCATGGAGGAAGATTTACCAAGCAAATAGCAAAAAAAGCAGGAGTTGCAATCCTAGTCTCTGATAAAATAGACTTTAAATCAACAAAGATCAAAAGAGACAAATAAGGGTATTACATAATGGTAAAAGGATCAATACAACAAGAAGAGCTAATGATCCTAATATATACACACCCAATACAGGAGCACCCAGGCAAGTTGTTAATAACCTAAAAAGAGCCTTAGACTCCCACAAAATAATAGTGGGAGACTTTAACACTCCACTGTCAATATTAGACAGATCAACGAGACAGAAAATTAACAAGGAAATCCATGACTTGAACTCAGATCTGGACCAAGAAAACCTAATAGACATTTATAGAACTCTCTACTCCAAATCCACAGAATATACATTCTTCTCAGCACCACGTCACACATACTCTAAAATCGACCACATAATTAGAAGGAAATCACTCCTCAGCAAATGCAAAAGAATGGAAATCATAAGAAACAGTCTCTCAGACCACAGTGCAATCAAATTAGAACTCAGGATTAAGAAACTAACTCAGAACCATATAACTTCATGAAAACTGAACAACTTGCTCTCGAATGTTGACTGGATAAACGATGAAATGAAGGCAGAAATAAAGATGTTCTTTGAAATCAATGAGAGCAAAGAAACAAAGTACCAGAGTCTCTGGGACACATTTAAAGCAGTGTCTAGAGGAAAATATATGGCAATAAATGCTCACATGAGAAGCAAGGAAAGATCTTATATTGACACCCAATCATCAAATTTGAAAGAGCTAGAGGAGCAAGATCAAAAAAAACTCAAAAGCTAGCAGAGGACAAGAAATAACTAAGATCAGAGCAGAGCTGAAGGAGATAGAGACACAAAAAACCCTTCAAAAAATCAATAAATCCAGGAGCCGGCTTTATGAAAAGATCAACAAAACAGACAGATCACTAGCCAGATTAATAAAAAAGAAAAGAGAGAATAATCAAATAGATGCAAAAAAAAAAAAAAAGATAAAAGGGATATCACCACAGATTCCACAGAAATGCAAACTACCATCAGAGATTGTGACAAACAACTCTATGCTCATAAACTAGTAAATCTGGAAGAAATGGATAAATTCCTGGACACTTGCACCCTCCCAAGCCTAAATCAGGAAGAAGTCAAAACACCAAAAAGACCATAACAAGGGCTGAAGTTGAAGCAGCAATTAATAGCCTACCCACTCAAAAAAGCCCAGGTCTAGATGGGTTCACAGCTGAATTCTACCAGACATACAAAGAGGAGCTGGTACCATTCCTTCTGCAATTATTCCAAACAATCCAAAAAGAGGGAATCCTTCCCAAATCATTTTATGAGACCAACATCATCCTGATACCAAAACCCAGCAGAGACTCAGCAAGAAAACTTCAAGCCAATATCTACGATGAACATAGATACAAAAATCTTCAATAAAATACTGGCAAACCAATTGCAACAGCACATCAAAAAGCTTATCCATCACAATCAAGTAGGCTTGATCCCAATGATACAAGGCTGGTTCAACATATGCAAGTCTATAAACTTAATTCACCACATAAACAGAACCAAAGACAAAAACCACATGATTATCTCAATTGATGCAGAGAAGGCCTTTGACAAAATTGAACAGTGCTTTATGCTAAAAACTCTCAATAAACTAGGTATCAACAGAATGTATCTCAAAATAATAAAAGCTATTTATGACAAACCCACAGTCAATATCATACTGAGTGGGCAAAAACTGGAAGCATTCCCTTTGAAATCTGGCACTAGACAAGGATGCCCTCTCTCACCACTCCTATCCAATACAGTATTGGAAGTTCTAACCAGAGCAATCAGGCAAGAAAAAGAAATATAGGGTATTCAATTAGGAAAGGAGGAAGTCAAATTGTCTCTATTTGCAGATGACATGATTGTATATCTAGAAGACCCCATCGTCTCAGGCCAAAATCTTCTGAAACTGATAAGCAACTTCAGCAAAGTCTCAGGATACAAAAATCAATGTGCAGAAATCACAAGCATTCCTATATACCAACAGAGCCAAATCAAGAACCAACTGCCATTCGCAATTGCTACAAAGAGAAAAAAATACGTAGGATATAACTAACAAAGGACATGAAGGACCTCTTCAAGGAGAACTACACCACTGCTCAAGGAAATAAGAGAGGACACAAACAGATGGAAAAACATTCCCCGCTCATGGTTGGGAAGAATCAATAATGTGAAAATGGCCATACTGCCCAAAGTAATTTATAGATTCAATGCTATTCCCATCAAGCTACCTATTACCCTCTTCACAGAACTGGAAAGAACTACCTTAAATTTCATATGGAACCAAAAGAGAGTCCACATAGCCAAGTCAATTCTAAGCAAAAAGAACAAAGCGGGAGGCAACACGCTACCTGACTTCAAACTATGCTACAAGTCTATAGTAATCAAAACAGCATGCTACTGGTACCAAAACAGAGATATAGACCAATGAAACAGAACAGAGGCCTCGAAGGCAATGCCACACATCTACAACCATCTGACCTTTGACAAACCTGACAGAAACAAGCAATGGGGAAAAGATTCCCTGTTTAATAAATGGTGTTGGGAAAACTGGCTAGCCATGTGCAGAAAGCAGAAACTGGACCCCTTCCTGACACCTTACACTAAAATTAACTCCAATTTGATTATAGATTTAAACGTAAGTCCTAACACCATAAAAACCCTAGAAGAAAACCTAGGCAAAACCATTCAGGACATAGGCATAGGCAAGGACTTCATGACTAAAACACCAAAAGCATTGGCAACAAAAGCCAAAATAGACAAATGGGATCTGATTAAACTCCAGAGCTTCTGCACAGCAAAAGAAACAATAATTAGAGTGAACCAGCAACCAACAGAATGGGAAAAATTTTTTGCAATATACCCACCTGACAGAGGGCTAATATCCAGAATCTACAAAGAACTAAAACAGATTTACAAGAAAGAAACAAACAAACCCATTCAAAAGTGAGCGAAGGATATGAACAGACACTTTACAAAAGAAGACATATATGAGGCCACCAAAAGTAGGAAAAAACGCTCATCATCACTGGTCTTTAGAGAAATGCAAATCAAAACTACATTGAGATACCATCTCATGACAGTTACAATGGCGATCATTATTTAAAAATCTGGAGACAACAGATGCTGGAGAGGATGTGGAGAAATAGGAACACTTTTACACTGTTGGTGGAGTGTAAATTAGTTCAACCATTGTGAAAGACAGTGTGGTGATTCCTCAGGGACTTAGAAATAGAAATTCCATTTGACCCAGCAATCCCATTAACTGGGTATATATCCAAAGGATTATAAATTGTTCTATTATAAATACACATGCACATGTATGTTCATTGTGGCACTGTTTACACTAGCAAAGACCTGGAACCAACCCAAATGCCCTTTGATGATAGACTGGACAAGGAAAATGTGGCACATATACACCATGGAATACTATGCAGCCATAAAAAACGATGAGCTCGTGTCTTTTGTGGGGACATGGATGAACCTGGAAACCAACATTCTCAGCAAACTGACACAAGAACAGAAAATTGAACACTGTATGTTCTCACTCATAGGCAGGTCTTGAACAATGAGAACACATGGATACAGGGAGGGGAGCATCACACACTGGGGTCTGTTGGGGGACTCTGGGGAGGGACAGCAGGGGGTAGTGATTTGGGGAGGGATAACATGGGGAGAAATGCCAGATACAGGTGACAGGGATGGAGGCAGCAAACTACATTGCCATGTATGTACCTATGCAACAATCCTGCATGTTCTGTACACGTACCCCAGATTATAAAGTGCAATAAAATATATTTAAAAATAAAATAAAAATAAATGACTCTGAGGTATATAGATCAAATTCCCCATGACATACAGAAAAGCATCCAAAATGAATCTGAACAGTACTTCCACAAACACTTTCAAAGTTGGTGGAAACAAGTCAGAAATCGTCAATGTGGCTTGCTTCAGCCAGATAATCAAATGCAAACATCTTCAGATCGTCACAGAAAGCCCAAGGGGGCAGAAATGCCTGTTTTGTCACAAACTGTCACCCAATAGTAGGGCACAGCTTGACAGGTTTTCAGTGGCTTTCCTTGTGTATGCTTTTGGAAGCTGGAAAAAGAAGATGACAAACTAAGGAAGGAAGTACCCTCTTTTTCCCCCTCCCCCATTATTATAGCAGAACTGGAATGGTTTTGGAAACAACCACAAAACACCCCAGCCACTCTGGTTCCCTAAAGTCTTGATCCCTCCCCTGTGCTTCAGCTCTCAGCAGTAAAATCTCTAAGACACAACTTGGCTGGGAACTTCCTAATTTCTCCTCTCTGGCTTTTAGAAAGCCACTAAGAAGCAATGGGGTATGGTAAAAATGAACATGGGCTTTGAATCAAGAAGTCATGGGTGCAAATCCTGGCTCTGGTATTTTCTCTTGGAAACTCCAAGTAGCATCGTGGTTCACCAGTCATTATCTTGTGGAAGCAAGACACCATGACCAGGGTTGAAATGGAGAAGGAGTGAACTTCATCTAAGGCCAGAAAACAGTCAGTTCTTGAACTTTCCTCTCCTTTTCTTGACCAGCTAGTACTCCTCGTCATTCAACCTCTGTAATATTCCAAAAGCCGGTTGCTTTTTCTCTCTACCCACCGCTACTCTTTATATTCAGGACCCCATTTTTTTCTCAACTGGATTAATAAGATTGCCCAGCAACTGGTCTCTTGCCTCTAGATGGCGTTTTCCCCAGTCCATCTGTCACATCTCAATGGGTATAATCCTCCCAATATAAAGTGGTTCTTATCATTTCTTTATATAAAACTCTTCAGTGCTTTCCTCTTGTTCTTAGGAGAAATCCCCAAATCCTTAGCACCACCTTCAAGGTCCTTCATAATCTGATGGCTGCTTCCAGCTTCAGGGTCATTGTTCCTCCTCAACCCCTTGGGCTCCTCCCATTCTGAATTATTTGCAATTTCCCAAACATTCCACCTGCCCCTACACCTTCAGGCTTTTCGACACACCATTCCTTCTACCTGAAATGTTTTCTTCAATTCCTCTTTTTTCCCATGTCAAGTCATCATTTAGCTTCTTGCTACCGAAAGTAGCACTGGCCTCACATGGAGAAATGCAGGATCTCAGGCTCCCACCCCAGACCTCTGAGTCAAAATCATCAGTGTAGCAAGACTCCCAGGAGATTCCTGTATATGTGAAAGTTTGAGAAGCTGTGGCTTGCTAATTCCAACTTACGGTCACTTTGGGCTCCACCACCTCCCAGAAGTCTTCTTGCATTCTTCCTTCACTCTAACTGGTCTTCATTGAATGCCTTTCTCCGGTGTCCCGTTATCCTATGTGCTTCTCTCCATATAAGCTGCCATATTAAGATTTTCTGGACTCTCCTGCCACTTCCACCAAGACATAAGCACTACAGTACCTAGCACAGAGCCTAGCTATACATTATAGGTGCTCAGTGAATGTTTTTTGAATATACAAATGAATACATGAAAGGACCAATTGGGCCAAATAAGAGTGTGAGTAGAAAAAGTTTGCTTAGTTATCTTTATGACTTCACCTTTCTGGTTCTTGCTACACTTTGAAGGCCAACCACTAAGAAAGATCAAGGGTATTCTTGGGAATAGCTATTCTCTCCATATTACCTCAGGCCAATAGCTGCAGGCATTTGAACAAATGAGTTTTCCCTTCTGCTTTTTACTTGATGATGGATTCAGCTCAGCTTAGAAATAAAAGCTTTGGGTTTAGATGACATTTTTGAAGGGCCGGAAATTCCCTAGAAATCCTAGCTTCATCTTGCTCTATGAGATGGGTCTCCTGAACTGACTCAAACTTTTTATTTGAGCGCATGATCTAACTGTTATTTCAACTGCTGCAAAACTCAACCACATGGAAGAAAAACGAGCTAGGAGAAGTCCAAGCACATGAGGTCTCAGAAACGATTTACTATTATGTGCACGTATGACTTTTAGGAGTGAAATGAAGGGGATGCTAGCCAAATCACAGCATGGCGGGAGTTCCCTCTAGAGGCTAGCCAGCATGGATGGCAAAGAAAAGCAAACAAAAGAAACATTCTTTGTACTAGTGAGTAAAACAAAGACCCTACTGAGAAAACTGAAGTGAGCAGGAGAGCTGTAAAATCAACAGAAACGGGGGCTGTCTGTGGAGTGGGCATCTGGTTTTAATGTAAACATCCTTAAAATGTTTCAAGAATGAATGCACATTTGAATAATTTATTATTAAAGTGGGGTTTTTCCCCTATGGATATTTAGGGAAGATTCAAACTGAGGATATCCTTGTATATGCCCAACTCAACCACAGTTTCTCACTCAGTTTAGACATTTTGGTGGAATACTGAATGAAAATCATTTGAAAGCAAACAAAACAGAACTGACTCTGAAAATCTAGGGCTGCCTGACTGGATTCAGGTATATTTTGAAAGACTCACATGGGTATCATACCTTAAGTAGATTGTACAGTTTGCTTAGGAAGCTAGAAGCAGGAGTGAGGGTGGGATGCAAGGGTCTCTGCCTGCACTGGGTCCTATCTGGTGCTTCTTCATTGGGACAGAGACTTTCCTTGAATTGCACTTTCTGCCTCTGATCATTAACATAACATAACCATAAAGATCTGGAAGATGCTGTAGAACAGAAATTGCAAATTAGTGACCAAGGCATGTTTTTGTTTGGACCATACTCTATCTTACAAAAGAATGTCTTAAGTTGATTGCCAACATTTTTAAAACTTCTGCATGGTAACAGTTGGAGATCTAAGTAGCTATCATGGCCTTTAGAAAAGACCAAATTATTTTCCAGAATTTGCCTCAATCCCAACCACTCCCTTTCATCTAGCCCAGACAGCGCGTGCGCACGCACACACATACACACACACCACCCACCCACACACGTCCTAGGGCAGAGCTCTGGAGATGAGAAGGAAATGAGTTTTGTCTCAATTGGTTGGCCACCCTTGGCCATTCTAATTCAGGTATCATACGTAGTATTGCATGATATATTTTTTTTAACATGGTAGAAGAACTTTTTTCCCCTTTTTCTTTACATTATATTACTTTTGCAGAATTACATGAATTTTGAAATTTTATATGTTTCCTCTTTTTCTAATTTTTTATTTTTATTGCATTTTAGGTTTTGGGGTACATGCGAAGAACATGCAAGATTGTTGCATAGGTACAGACATGGCAGTGTGATGTGCTGCCTTCCTCCCCATCACCTATATCTGGCATTTCTCCCCATGCTCTCTCTCCCCAACTCCCCACCCCCCGCTGTCCCTCCCCTATTTCCCCTCGACAGATCCCAGTGTGTGATGCTCCCCTCCCTGTGTCCATGTGTTCTCATTGTTCAACACCTGCCTATGAGTGAGAACATGTGGTGTTTGACTTTCTGTTCTTGTGTCAGTTTGCTGAGAATGATGGTTTACAGGTTCATCCATGTCCCTACAAAGGACATGAATTCATAGCTTTTGATGGCTGCATAATATTCCATGGTGTATATGTGCTACATTTTCCCTGTCCAGCCTATCATCGATGGGCATTTGGGTTGGTTCCAGGTCTTTGCTATTGTAAGCAGTGCTGCAATGAACATTCATGTGCATGTGTCTTTATAGTAGAACAATTTATAATCCTTTGGATATATACCCAGATAATGGGATTTCTGGGTCAAATGGAATTTCTAAGTTCTTGAGGAAACGCCACACTGTCTTCCACAATGGTTGAACTAATTTACACTCCCACCAACAGTGTAGAAGTGTTCCTATTTCTCCACATCCTCTCCAGCATCTGTTGTCTACTGATTTTTTAATGATCGTCAATGTAACTGGCATGAAATGGTATCTCAATATGGCTTTGATTTACATTTCTCTAAAGACCAGTGATTATGAGCATTTTTCATATGTTTGTTGGCCTATGTCTTCTTTTGTAAAGTGTCTGTTCATATCCTTCGCCCACTTTTGAATGGGCTTTTTTTTTTTTTTTTAATTCTTGTAAATCTGTTTTAGTTCTTTGTAGATTCTGGATATCAGCCCTTTGTCAGATGGGTAAACTGCAAAAATTTTTTCCCATTCTGTTAGTTGCAGATTCACTCTAATGACTGTTTCTTTTGCCCTGCAGAAGCTGTGGAGTTTGATTATGTTCCATTTGTGTATTTTGGCTTTTGTTGCCAATGCTTTTGGTGTTTTGGTCATGAAGTCCTTACCTACACCTATGTCCTGAACGGTTTCGCCTAGGTTTTCTTCTAGGGTTTTTATGGTGTTAGGTCTTATGTTTAAGTCTTTAATCCATCTTGAGTCAATTTTAGCGTAAGGTGTCAGGAAGGGGTCCAGCTTCTGCTTTCTGCACATGGCTAGCCAGTTTTCCCAACATGATTTATTAAACAGGAAATCCTTTCCCCATTGCTTGTTTTTGTCTGGTTTGTCAAAGATCAGATGGTTGTAGATGTGTGGCTTTGCCTACAAGGCCTCTGTTCTGTTCCATTTGTCTATATCTCTGTTTTGGTACCAGTACCATGCTGTTTTGATTACTGTAGCCTTCTAGTATAGTTTGAAGTCTGGTAGTGTGATGCCTCCTGCTTTGTTCTTTTTGCTTATAATTGACTTGGCTATGCAGGCTCTCTTTTGGTTCCATATGAAGTTTAAGGTGGTTTTTTCCAGTCCTGTGAAGAAGGTCATTTGTAGCTTGATGGTGATAGTGTTGAATCTGTAAATTACTTTGGGCAGTATGGCCATTTTCACATTATTAATTCTTCCCAACCATGAGAGGGGAATGTTTTTCCATCTGTTTGTGTCCTCTCTCATTTCCTTGAGCAGTGGTTTGCAGTTCTCCTTAAAAAGGTCCTTTATATACTTTGTTAGTTATATCCTAGGTATTTTATTCTCTTTGTAGCAATTGTGAATGGCAGTTCGTTCTTAAGTTGGCTCTATTGGTATATAGGAATGCTTGTGATTTCTGCATATTGATTTTTGTATCCTGAGACTTTGCTGGAAGTTGCTTATCAGTTTCAGAAGATTTTGGCCTGAGACAATGGGGTCTTCTAGATATACAATCATGTCATCTGCAAATAGAGACAATTTGACTTCCTCCTTTCGTAACTGAATACCCTTTATTTCTTTTTCTTGCCTGATTGCTCTGGCTAGAACTTCCAATACTATATTGAATAGGAGTTATGAGAGAGGGCATCCTTGTCTAGTGCCAGATTTCAAAGGGAATGCTTCCAGTTTTTGCCCATTCGGTATGATATTGACTGTGGGTTTGTCATAAATAGCTTTTATTATTTTGAGATACGTTCAGTCAATACCTAGTTTATTGAGGGTTTTTAGCATAAAGGGCTGTTGAATTTTGTAAAAGGCCTTCTCTGCATCAATTGAGATAATCATGTGATTTTTGTCTTTGGTTCTGTTTATGTGGTCAATTATGCTTATAGACTTGCATATGTTGAACCATAGATGCAAAAATCTTCAATAAAATACTGGTAAACTGATTGTAACAGCACATCAAAAAGCTTTCTTTAATAAGTAATCAAACCTGTCAGTATATAACAGGGCATTTGCAGGTTATTGAAATTGGCCATGTGCCCCCACCATATTGGAACTACTTTCCTATGCTTGAGCAAGTCCCTATTGCTAGAAAATAATCACTGGATTAAGAATCAAGAGATTCTAGTCAACAGTCTTTGTCTCAACTCAGGGAAGGTATAGGCCTTTTCTTGGAATTTCTTGTTTCATGGAGTTTCTTTCACTTCTTGTCTTTCTGTCCTTAACTATAACCATCTAGGGGTTTACCTACAATCTCCATTTCTGGATTTTTCAATATTGGCCACACTGAAATCGCTACTCTTGCACTCATGCAGATGGAGGGGTATAATTTTCACTCATGGGAGCAATAAAATCATGTTCGTGATGTCTACCAGCCCAGAACTGTTTAGGATCTAAATGCCAAAAGACAATCAGAAATTGAAGCCCATGGTCTCCAACATGGATACCTTTGATATTATCCAAGGCTCCTAAACATCCAATGATGAAAACAGGTTAACAATGAACTCCTTGGTAGTAGGGGACCAGAATTTATTAGCCTCTGAATTCCCACATCCTACTCACAGTGCTCAGCACTGTGCCTTGTTTGGAATTGACTCCTACCAACTGTCTGTCAAAAGAAGATGGAGATCACACATCTGATTTTAGACAACAGCAAAATGGTCCTTAATTTTTATATAGGATTGCATACTATTTTAACTTTATAATATTCTAGAATTATTAAGTGCTTAAAACTCTCAATTCCCAGAAAACATTTTTTGGGATTTTTTTTTTCCTAGCCTATGAAAACACATTTGCACTTACTAGGGCAATTCATATATAGCCAACCTTAGAAATCATAAAGCTCAACATTTCTTAGGTGAGGAAATCAGCCCCAGATGAGAAAAATATTTGCCCAAGAGTAAGCCTGCAGCAATCTAGACAAGAAAGAAATCTCTTGATTGCTAGCCCAGTGATTATTCCCCAGCACTAGGGCCTTGCCCAGGCCCAGGAAAGTGGTTCTAATATGGCGGGGCATGTGATTAATTTCAACAGTCTGTTGGAGTAGCCTGGGGATGCCCTGCTAGATACTGTGAGAGACCTGGGCACTTCTGAAGGGCATCATGATCTGTCAAGCGGACTCCTTCTAGAAGGACTAATGGGCAGACCAAGGGACTAAAGAGAGAAATCTAAGAGCTCTTCCTATTGCTTCATGTTTAAGGCAGATGCCCCAGTTGTCTTGGGGCCCCCAAGGGAGAGTACATTAGGCATGGGCTGAATTGTGTCCTCCCAAAATTCATCTGTTGATGTCCTTATCCCAAGTCTTTCAGAATGTGACTGTATTTGTAGAGAAGGTCTTTAAAGAGGCAAGGAAGTCACAATGAGGTCATCAGGGTAGGCCTTAATCCAATATGACTGGTATCCTTATAAGAATAGATTACACCAAAAGCAATGGCAACAAAAGCCAAAATAGACAAATGAAATCTAATTAAACTTAAGAGCTTCTGCACAGCAAAAGAAATTATCAATAGAGCAAACTGGCAACCAACAGAATGGGAAAAAATTTTTGCAATCTACCCATCTGACAAAGGGCTAATTTTCAGAATCTACAGAGAACCTAAACAAATTTACAAGAAAAAAACAACCCTATCAAAAAGTGGGTGAAGGATATGAATAGACACTTTTCAAAAAAAGACATTTATGCAGCCAACAAACCATATGAAAAAAAGCTCCTCATCATTGGTCATTAGAGAAATGCAGATCAAAACCATATTGAGATACCATCTCATGCCAGTTAGAATGGTGATCATTAAAAAATCAGGAGACAACAGATGCTGGAGAGGATGTGGAGAAATAGGAACAATTTTACACTGTTGGTGGGAGTTTAAATTATTCTAACCATTGTGGAAGACAGTGTTTGACAGTTCCTCAAGGACCTAGAAATAGAAATTCCATTTGACCCAGCAATCCCATTACTGGGTATACATCCAAAGGAGTATAAATCATTCTATTATAAAGACACATGCACGTGTATGTTCATTGCAGCACTGTTTACAATAGCAAAGACCTGGAACCAACCCAAATGCCCATCAATGAAAGATTGGATAAAGAAAATGTGGCATATATGCACCATGGAATACTATGCAGCCATAAAAAAGGATGAGTTCATGTCCTTTGCAGGGACATGGATGAAACTGGAAACCATCATTCTCAGCAAACTGACACAGGAACAGAAAACCAAACACCGCATGTTCTCACTCATAAGTGGGTGTTAAACAATGAGAATATACGGACACAGGGAGGGGAACATCACACAACAGGGCCTAGGAGGTAGGGGGCTAGGGAAGGGATAGCAGGGGGTGGAGGGACTGGGGAGGGATAGCAATTAGAAGAAATACCTAATATAAATGACGGGGCAATGGATGCAGCAAACCACCACCATGGCACATGTATACCTATGTAACAAACCTGCACGATCTGCACATGTACCCCAGAACTTAAAGCACGATTATAAAAAAAAAGAATAGGAGACTAAGACATAGCCTTGCACAGAGGGAGGACCAAATAAAGACCCAGGGAGAAGACGACCGTCCACAAGCCAAGGAGAGAGGCCTCAGAAGAAACTAATCTTGCCAACACCTTGATCTCAGCCTTCCAGTCTCTAGAATTGTGAGCAAAAAATGTTCTGCTGTTTAAGCCACTCAGTCTCTTGTACTTTGTTATGGAAGCCTAAAAAGCCAATACAACACCCCACCCCACTATCAAAGCGTAATTCCCAATTCCCAGAGCAAAAATGTGTAACCATCAGCATCATGACAGACAGGACACATGACAGTACATGCAATCTGCCATTTAACTTAGGAAGCAACATAATTCTGTTTCCAATACAATGATGTCAGCATCACACATCATTTGATCCAAGTAGAATAAAGCAAAGCGAAACTGGGATTGCTATCTTTTAGACCCCTGACCCCTTTTATCTCACTCCTTTTCTGTAGTGCCTCATTCCCTGCAAACCCTAATGTCCTTCTGGGAATAAGAAACTGGGCTGTTCCAGTGCCCTCAGCTTCAGAAGAGCAGCCCAATTCACCACGTCCAAATACAAAGAGTATAGGCGGCATTTGTGTTGGCCATGGATCATATTCTCTCTTCCTCCTTTACATGCTTGGTCACTCTGCTACTGTGAAAAAACACAATTTGACTTCATTCCAAGTGGTTAATCAATTAAGTGTCCTAGAATAAACTAAGCATATATATATGAAGATGGCCATCAGCTTCTAACGGCATAAAAATTGTTTCAACTGTAAATATTGTGTTGAAACTGAAAACAAAATAACTTTTGATAGAGCCATTTGTGATATTTAAAATTATGGAGATACTGCCAGATAGACACCGTGGCTCATGCCTGTAATCCCAGAACTTTAGGAGGCCGAGGCAGGCAGATTGCTTGAGATTAGGAGTTCAAGACTAGCCTGGGCAATATGGTCAAACTCTGATCTCTATCAAAAATACAAAAAATTAGCCAGGCCTGGTGGTGAGCACCTGTAATCCCAGCTACTTGGGAGGCTGAGGTGGGAGGATCTGTTGAGTCTGGGATATGGAGATTGCAGTGAGCCAAGATCATGCCACTGTACTCCACCCTGGGTGACACAGTGAGACTGTCTCAAAAAAAGAAAAAAAAAATTATGGAGTTACAGTATTTTGGAAATAAGAAGAATCTTACTTCCTGATTCACTATTTCTTGGCCTCTAACTCGTATAGGCGACAGTTCATGAAATCATATTTGATTATACCTTCCACTCAGAAATGCTGTTTTGTAATCTCCAAGTGACTGGCAAGAAGAACTATTTGATTCTTTGGTTCTTCTTATGAGTGTATATGATTTTGTATCAAATTCTGCATGAACCCCAAGAACATCAAGACCTTGCTAACCATTACTAGAAAGTGACTAGAATGTATTTTAAAAAACATTTCTAGAGTAAAGCATCCATTTAAGAAGGCATTTATAATTTTTTTAAAAAAAAATTCAGTACCAGTGACTTTTTATCTGAAAATCATTGTGGCGGCCTGGGGCTGGCCTGACATCAACCACTTGTAAGACAAGGGCAAAGAGAAATAAGCCTGGTGAAACCATCTGCTGTCGGCCTTTTTGGGCACCTGCAAAAACAGAGCTAGACTATTAGATATTATACACAACAAAAAAAAAACTATAAAAATTGGCTCTTATTATTATTAGCAATAATATTTATTAGAGTATAGTCACATCAGCATTCATGGCCTTCCATAATATGGTGGTAGCTTGTGTTTCTGGTGCAATTTTCCCCCTACCCTCTTTCCCATATGCCCGTCCAACTGGACATGTCCTCACTCTCTACTCCATGCCTTTCTCGTGTTCTTTCTGACATTTCTGCGACACCACTGCCCTTTTCCATCTGTGCCTGTTAAAATCCTCACAGAGCCAGACTGCCTGTGTTTGAACTCTAGGCTGCCACCAACTAGAAGCCACAACTAGCTGCGTGACTTTGGCCAAGTTTCTTAGTCTCTCTGTGCCATGGTTTCCTCATCTGCAAAATGAGGATAAAATAGTACTACCTTGTAGGACTGTGGTGATGATTCACTGAGACAGTAGATCTAAAGCACTTACAGCAGTGCCTGAACCAGATCTACGCCATCTTCCCTTCAACCTCCTGGAGATATCATTGATGCTTCTCTCTACTGGGCAAGCACACTAGACTCTGAGTGTGAGGGCACTTCTATATGGTTCTAATAATTATTGGTCCATAATAATTAATAAATACATTTATTTCTGTTAGCTCTAACCTCAAGATTGAATTAAATTAAACGATGAAATAATAATGCATGTGATCAAACACTTACTTTGGAGCTTGCATTTTGCATCATTTCTTCCATTTATTTGGGGCCTTTTATGCCCTGGAATGGTGGGAAAGACATTCCTCTGTGCTTTCTAAAATGGAGTTATCTGGCTAGCTTTTCTAAGTGACTCATATTCCTCTAAACCTGTTGGCATTCCCAAATTCACTTTCAGAGAGTAAGCCTAAAGAGCAAAAGTTCAAGTCAGATAGGACATCCTGGGACCAAGAGCAGAGTGGATTTTTGGCTGTCGCCTGTTCCCTGCTGGCTGACACTCTAAGTGGCTGTCATTCCATTGTGCAGAAGGGAAAATTCCATATAAGGAAAGGCCCAAGCAAGTCGTTAAGCCGTCTGAAGGGAGAGCAGCACACCCCTGGCAAAGATTACAGCACACTTCATGCAAACTTGTGGAGTAACAAAGCACATATTGTTACCTCTGAACGCCCACTCTGCATGCTAGTAAAAATACGTATTATACCTTTTTAATGGGATGAGGGGAGTTGGCGTCTTTGCAATGTTTTGGATGGAGTCATAACATAAATAAACTGCATTCTGGGGTCTGAATTTATGAAGCCCAGAGCCAAGCTGCATGGTCACAATTAGGGCAACCCAGACCATTGTGTAAATCAAGTGCAGAAGCCAGGGCGTTCTGGCAGCTGTACCACTGTGTGCTCGTGTGAGCAAAGACTCCATTGAAACACTTCCCAGCCACTGTTATTGTCTGCCACCTGTTTACAAATGTGTTTACTATTCATAGAGTTGATGACTTCTGCCCATTTTTATTATTGCTGCAAATGTGGCCACTGAATAACATTTTGAATAACCTAAAACAGGGCATGGCAAGACAGGAAAGGGGGTGTGTGTACATTCTGGCTGGCGTAATTCATGTCTATTACTACACACACACACACACACTCTCTCTCTCTCTCTCTCTCTCTCTCTCTCTCTCGGCCACTAGAGTCAACTTAAGAGATTAGAGAAGAAAAGAAGTGAGGCAGCATTCACTCCAACGTAGAAGCCAAACCACAGAAGTGAGAGCCTGGAACTATGACCCTTATTTTTCTTTTGAGACAAAGTCTCACTTTGTCACCCAGGCTGGAGTGCAGTAACACAATCTCAGTTGACTGCAACCTCTGCCTCCTAGGTTCAAGCGATTCTCCTGCCTCAGCCTCCTGAGTAGCTGGGATGACAGACTTGAGCCACCATGCCCGGCTATGAGCCTTATTTTCAAGTGGAGCCCATACCTATCACTGGTCATGGCAGTGGTCTAAATGATTTGTACCTGCTGTCCTGCCATTCTATGAAATTGCTGGGCTCTGAAAATGAGCAAAAAGGAAGGCTGTGTTCACTGCTGGGGCTGATTTAAATGCTGAATAAATGCTGAAAAATTGCTTAGTGCCTAGGTTGAGAGGAAGGAGCTCTGGAAGCCAAAAACTACTGGGGCTGAGGTCATGCATAGACTTAGAGAGGGAGCTCCTAGAGAAGATTTCTTAGTCCTAGGGTCTTCTGGAAGAGAGAGCAAGAAGTGCATCAAAATCTGGTGGGAGGTTGGAGGGTTCTGGTGTTCAAGATCTCAATGCTGGATTTGACAGAGGTCATCATGATCAGGAGGTGTCTGCTCCACATGAAGTCAAAAACAGATAGTTGCCAGAGGCTGTGAGGTCCTGATGTTACTATGAGAACATCTGGGGTGCTTACAACATTCCTGGAATACCAGTAAATGCACTGGAGCAAATTATATTAAGGGGCAATAAAGCCTTGCTTGGAAGGACTTGCAATCGTTCTTTGCTTGGTTTATCTCAAATGAGATGTTAAAATCGTCAATCACTGTCTTAGACCCTCTAGTCCTCCAAAAATTTATGAAATCATAAAACAGTCACATCTAGCAGGGATCTAGTGACTCTCCGGAAACTTTCTCCTTTAAAGATGAAGAAAATTCATCTCAAAAAAATTGCCCATGCCATGCAGCTAGATGATATCAGCTGAGATCCACAAGATATTTTTCTTTGTCATAAAAAAATATTGTTATTCATCTTGCCTGGAGTATGACGATCATATTTTAAATTTTAGTACATAAAATTGTTTATTCAAAGTCTTTATAATTATTTCTGTTTCAGTTATTCTTACTAACTCAAAATACCTATAATCTTTAGGTTGGAACTCCATTTTCTGTCCTCCACATTTAGCAATATTTCTCCTGTAATGTACATATCTTTTTCCTTTTTCTCCACATTCTGAGAGAGCTTTCCAGTTTATCCTTTCCAATCATTATTCAGTTCTCCACTGGTTTAGTTCAGTCATCTGTTGACTCTAATATGAATTTTAATTCTGCTCTTGAGTTGTTAGCTTTGTCGTATTTTATCCATTTCACATTTCCATTTTCACCTCACTGCTATCCCCATCCCTGTGACCTTGTGGTTTTCCATTTCTGTTTTCTTAAAGGCCATATAGAACATAGACAAATGAGAACATCCACATACTCAATAAGAAAAAACAAATTTCATCATTTGCTGGAATTCATTCATTATTCACTCACTGAGTTCCTATGACATGCCAAGCAGTGTGATGGGCTCTGATGCTAGGAATAGAAATACAAGAAAGATATGTCTCCTGTTATCAAAGTGTGAGGGCAGATGCATATGTGTATGTGTATTAAGATGTTGCACAGAAACAACCATAATGCAAGGTAGGAAATGTTGCCTGCCTGGAAAGGCTTACATTTCAAAAGACAGTTTGAAAATTTTTGAAATTTTCTCCTGGCTCCTGAAATAGACATCCTAGGGTCTGCAACAATTTTTTTTTTCACTGATTCCAAGTAGTCTTTCCTATAATTTACTTCTTCAATATCATTATTTAAATAAAGTGAGATTTCTTGAGACTTCGAGCAGTAGTCATACATGGCATGGGGTTGGCCTCATCAATGCTGGCCCTCCATTTGTATGATGATCTCACACGTGCAGCTGAAGAACAGGTGTCTGTGCAGCTTCTAACCTAACTCTAGATTCTAATATAGCTCTGCATCCCTGAGGGGGCATTGCTCCTACCTGTCACTGTGTGATTCTTTGAGACGCTGACTCAACACGCTGTGCATGAAGAGCTACAATCCCAACATGTAGAATACTTGTGCTGTAAATCTTACTTCTTGGATCCACCTAAGTGCTGAACTTATGGAACTACACTTCCCAGGATGCAGTTAAGCTTTGCACAGCCTTCAAGGGAGGGAAAAAGATCCCTCCCTTTTTTCATCTTACTGGTTTTGGAGAATTGTGGAGGTTGACTGAATAGAGAAAGAAAGAAGGGTGAATAGGACACAGCTTTTTACTGCCTTAAAAGGAAGCAGCTCCTTGGAAAACGGGAGGGGGCTCAGCTTTCTGGCTGGAATAGACCGAGGGGCTCTGTAAACAGAAAACTCCAGGGGAGGCATAAAAGTCTTTCTCCACTCCCTCCACGTCTGCTTCCCTCAGGAAGGCGGCTCCTGAGTCTTGGCAAAAGGCTGTCTTACAAGCAGGCATTTTGTGGCTGTGGTGAGATTTTTTTCTTGTTTCTGAGTCTTTCTGGAAATTTTCAAGGGAAGTTGAGAGAGCTGCAACAGAGCTGCTTTCCAGATGCCATTTCTGTGTTGTCCACATATGCTTTTGAATCTTCTCTACCCCAAATATGGCACGTAGAAATGAAAACAAAAATAGCACCTAAGTTAACCAAGCAAGGGGCCAGGATATGTTTATGTGGTATGGGTCAAAGAAATATATAATCCTGCATGGACCTTATCAATGCCCCATAAACCTGAGACTAACAATCTCAAGTGGAAATGGTCATAGTCTGTGTGGAAGCCACATAGAACACAGGAAAATGAGTACATACACAGGAAAATAAAAAATTATGTCCTTTGCTGGAATTCATTCATTCATTCTTTCATTGATTATCTGTGGTATGCCAAGTACTGCACTAGGTGCTGAAGTTGAGGATAAAAATTAAAAGTGTAAAATAAAAAATTGTTCCTATTCTCAAGTGTGTGCAGTGTGCATGCATATGTGTATAAAAAGTGCAATAGACAACTAATATGCAAAGTAGACCACTATTATGCAAGACAACTATTATTGCCTTGAGGAAACTTAAAACACCCCAGCAACTTTCTTCTCAATTGGAATAAAAGAAAATTCTTTCTGCTGAGACCACTCAGTGGGAAAATACAGTGCTTTTAACAAATTATGTGGAATTGGATATCTGCATCTTTCCTCCACCTTACAGTATTCACAAAAATTAATTTAAGATGGATCTTAGAGCTAAACCTAAATGCTGAGACCTGTAATGCTTCTACGAGAAAATCCTTTCACGATCTTGGAGTAGACAGATATTTCTTAGACAGAACACTGTCCAGCATGATTAGAACAAAAACAAACAAACCCCCCAGACATAACCAAGTGTCAGTGAACATGTGGAACAATAGGAGCTCTTACACTTTGCTGGTGGGATCATAAAATGGTTCCACCGCTTGGGAAAACTGTTCAGCAGTTTCATATAAAGTTAAAACATCTGTTACCCTATGACCCAGCAGTTTCAATCCTAGGTATGTACCCCAGAGAAACAAAAATATATACAATAAGACCTGTTCAAGAATATTCACGGCAGCCTTATTGAAAATAGCCAAAACCAAGAAACAATCTAATTACCCATCAACAGGAAAATGAATAAACTTATAGTGATAAATTACACAATGGACTACTACCCAGCAATGAACGATGGGTACTTGCAACAACATGGGCGGATTGCTAAAACATTCCATTGAATGAAAGAAACCAGACTCAAAAGCATGCATACTGCATAATTTCATTTTTACAAAGTTCCAGAATAGTGCTAGAAATCAGAACACTGGTTACCTCTGGGCTGGGATTGGGGGGAGAATTGACTACAAAGCATCACAAATAAACTTTCTGAGGTGTTGAAAATCCTCTGTGTCCGGGTTTGCATGATAGTTGCAGAGTACATAATTGCCAGATACCTTCAAAACAAATAATTTGAGATCTGTGCATTTCATCGGATGTAAATCATACCTCAATTTTAAAAACCTAGTTTTTTAAAAAAGCAAAAGTCCTTATATTATTGTATAAAGCCCCATATAAGCTGTTCCCTGCTCCCTCCCAGACTAACTAGTGGTGTGACCAGAAACAATCACTGAAAATCCTGGAGCTTCTGTTCCTTCAACTAGGAAAGAGTAGGTTCAACTAGGAGACCCTAATATCCCTTTCTAACTCTTGAATGTTTTAAATCAGTGATCTATACACCTATATACCAAGGAACAGTTCAGCTTTTGATGAGTAAAGCCTTCAGTCATGACATCTTTTTTTTTTAAATAGGCATATTACAAATGAGTTTTCTATTTCTTTTTACAATCGATGGCATTCTCTACAACAGGAGGCTTCACTTCCCTTCCCTGTCTTTCTTAAGAGCGCTGGTTTAAGTTAATGGATGTAACAACCTGTACATTCTTAAATTCCAATGCTCAGATGTTGTCCAAGTCAATGGACTACTTGAATTAACACAACCCTGTCTATGTCAGCAAAGTCTGGTGCTCTTTGTGAATTGATTTCAAAGTAGATTTTCATTGTATTTCTAGCTCTGACTCTTATAAACAATATAACCTCAGTTGAGACAAAACTCATCTGGGTCTAGCTATACATCAGCTATAAAATTGAGATAATAATTTCACTCATTCCTTATCCACAAGTTATTGTGAGAACCAAACGAGGTAATATATGGGAGAGTTTAATAAACTATATTGTTCAAATATGAGACTGTATTATTATACCATTGGACTTTGAATGCCAACCCAGAGCCAGATGGAAATTCTGGGAATTCAGAAACAAATTTGGAACCTTTGGACACTGGGAATAAAGAGTATATAAGGTGTCTCGCCATTTGCAGTACATAGGGGGAGAATTTAGTTCGTGGCAGGGTTGTTGTAGAAACAACTAGAGATTTTTTTAGTCAAAGAGGCCAAAATTCAAATCCCAGTTTTTGGGCCTGTTAGTTGTGTGGATTTGGGCAAATTATTTACTATCTCTGGGCCTGGCATAAAGAGTCTGAGGATTCTCAACTCTTTGGAAGTAAAATGTGGACATTTGATTTTTCCTACCAACTATTCTTTGTTGACTCCCTTTTTCTTCTGGAGAGCAGACTCCCTTAATGATAAATGAGTCAGATCCTAATGCTTTCCAGGAATTCTGTAAGTGGAATATTTTTAAATGCCATTTTTCAATTATTCATTGCTGGTATATAGAAATAGAGTAGATGTCTTTATATTGATCTTTTATCCTGAGTCCTTGCTAAATTCACTTATTAGTGCTAGTAGCTTTTTTGTAGATTTCTTAATTTACTACATAAACAATCAATATTCTGTGAATAAAGACAGTTTTATTCTCTTTTCCTTACAGCTTGGAGAAATGATAGCTGCCCCCAGGGGCTTACTGATCGGTGTGCTCTTTTTGAACAAGTTGTTCAAAGGCGCACACCGATCAGCAAGCCCCTGGGGGCAGCTATCATTTCTCCAAACTGTAAGTTCTCAGCAGTAGGCTCTGGGGGCAATTGTGAGAAAATGAGTTGAGGATCTCACTTGAAACCTTACACCACTCTTTCCTTATCTTTAATATAGGAATAGTAATTCTACCTCCCAGATATACTGTGAGGGAAACATAAGAGAATATAAAGAAATCCATAGCAACTGCAATAGATTATATATAGTTGGTGCTTAGCAAATGAGTATTACTTTTTTTTTTTCAATATTGGTAATGGTACCCTTTGTTTAAAGGCCAAATATATAATGATTGTCTGTGCCTCTTGCCATCTGGAAGACTCAATCAAGATTTTCCATGCTGAGGCATTGAAGCCATGCTAGACAGGTTGGTGTCTACCCACCTAATGTCTTTTGTTTCCAACACCTAAACGTTGGATGGTTTTGAGAAAACACAGTTGGAATAAAACTTTCAAGCTGGATGGTAACTTCCCATTTTAAGATTAGTCATAACGTTTGAACAGAGTTCTTTGTTTCTTTGAAAGCACAAGCTTTGGGACCCTATGGGTGAAGTACTTACAGATTTGCTGAACAATGTAGGGTCAGAAATAACAAATTAACTGTATATTAACCAGTTATGATTCTCATTGGACTATCAATTACTTTTACTATGAGGTCAGTAGATGCACCTAACTAAAATTAGCAAAGCCCTAGTTCCAGTCCTGGTCCTGTTTTCCTTCAACCTTTCATTCTCACGTGCCTGGCTTGCTTCTTTTCATCTGTGGCAGGTCTCCTGGCATGCTTCATTTCTATTTACAGTGGCTGCTGCTGTCTCCAACATTTCATTTGCCTCTGTCTCAGTCAAGCTGACCCTCACCCTTGGCCACATGGCATGGATTCAGTGAGTTTGTTAGTCACTTTCCAAGACTGTAAAGGGCACAGTCCTAGCTGTGCTGTCACAGAACAAATAGATCCATGGGTCGCTTCTTTCCCATCATGATGACCACTCAGGCCACCTACTTTGCTGGTCCTGTAAGTTGATCATGCTGACCACTTGTGCTCACATTTTTTCCTACCACATCTCTGGAAGCCACTGTAATCATAGTGTTTCCAGGATCCCTTTGGTGCCTTCTGATCCAGAACACTCATCCCTAGCCTTCCCCCGTGCCTCCTAGGATTTAGGATGAGAAGGAATGCTTCCTGACAAAGACCTTCCTAGATGATGCCTTCCTAGAGATTAAAGAATCTTACACTATGCTGTTTTTACGGTCAATCTTCAAATGCTTTCTAGTTCCCAATGATGTTAAAGATTAGAATGGCTAAGCTTAATATACAAAAGAAAGGCTACACTGGCAGTGATTCAGTTCCTTGAGGTTATCTAACTATTTCCTGACAATTGCTCTTGGGCTGCACATTCATACCAATATGTTACTGTGATCATGGAAAGAGATACTTTCTCCAGCCTTCAGGAAATGGCAGTCAAATACAGACTGGAATAATAATCATTGTAGACTACAAACGGTGGGATGGTGGGAGAATAGAAGGTGGAGGCGAGGGTTGAAAATCACATATTGGGTACAATGTTCACTGTTCATGTGATGGACACACTAAAAGCCCAGATGCCACTGCTATGAAATAGAAAACATTTAAGAAATCTACACTTGTACCCCCTAAATACATAAAAAATTAAAAATAAAATTTAAAATATGTAAAAATAAAAGTGAAAAAAGAAAATGGCAGTCAAATATTCTCAGTCATGAAGCAAAACTGGCTCTATGTCAAGGTCTTCTCCTAAAATTAAATAAATAATAATTAATCTTGGTTAGACTGTTGTTTGGCTAACAGTGATAGAGTGGTAATCTGAATTCACTTTCGGTTTGGAAGACTAAGCCCTTTCATAACACCTAGACCATTCTTGGAACATGGCTTCTAATAAATCATTGATTCATTCAATTTAAATTCAAATGATCAATTTCTCTCACGTTCATTGTCGCTACTTCTATAGTGTGTGTTTATACATACATGTATATATTCATAAATTATATATATTTATTATAAGTCACTTTTTTTGTACAAGACTAGCCCCCTGGGACCTATTTTCCCCATATAAATACAAAGGCAAGACAAAAACACAGGGGATTTTAACCCTGGTTGTGCCCGTGAAGAAGTCTGATCCTAGATGCTGGAATGGTTGGTGATTTTCCAGATTTCAAGAATCAGTGTGAATCTGGCCCCAAGCCCAAAAGCAGGCAGCTTTCTTATGCTGGGACATGACCTCAGCATAGACTAAAGATAACTACCGTGGGAGAAACATCTACTTGGCTTTCTTCTTCTCATTTGGCTCCAGTCCTTAACATCTGAACCAGAGAGATGGCCTGTCTTCCCAAGCCTTTTGCACACCAACAGAAGGCAAACCCAAGTTACAGTCTTAAACAGCAGAGAAAGAAGCGTTCTTTTTTCTGTTTCTCTTCCTACCATCAGCATGGTGAAAAGGTACATGAAGGCAGACCTACCATTAATACTTGGAACAAAACTAACAAACATCCCAAGGAGATGTTGTTAAGTGAAAATCAGTGTCTACACCATCTTCCCTTTTCCTCTGGGCACACAAAGCTCCTTTAGACACAGCAGTGTGAATGGAAAGAGGAAACTTCTTAATAATCTTGCAACAGACATTTCAGCCAAAAAATCATTTTTTGATTCCATAATTAACTTGTTTTGTGATTACAGGCATTTCATTTAGCCTTTTTCTACCTCATTCCATAGCTTATTAAAGATTAAAGTCACTGGACTCAGGATCACAGCTCCCTGCAGGACATGATTTGAGCTGAGAGTCTGTCCCATAAAGCTGCCTTTAACCCAGACTCACCAGATGCAGGAAGCCTTTGGAACATGATCTCCCAAAGCCCCTCAGAGAGCATGTTTCTCAAGTGTGCAAATGTGCATGCATACACAGTGTGTCCTTCCCTACAGTGCTAGGAGATCATAAAGGATGGTGGGCTCAAAGCTCTACTTTGAGTTTAGTTGCTGGAACTACAAAGGAGCTTCAGGAAAATACCCATGAATCTAGTATTCAAGGCAGTAACCAGGCCCTGACCGCCTAGTTAGTGTCAGAGACACAGAGAACTGGAAGAACACACTCTTTCAACTATGCTTGGATGACAAGGTTAAGTTATCATTTGCCTTGTCTTGCCCAAGGTAATATTTGGAGTTGTTATTATTTCTCAATGCTCCTTGAGAAACAGCTCTGCCCACCAGAGAGTCTGGAAATTTGTTTTCTTCCTATGTCATTTGGGCAATGTAAATATGTTTGACAAGATGTCAGTGAAGAGGCCTCAATCTATTTATCTAGGGAGGGGAAGAGGCTTCAATCTATTTCTCCAGAGAGGGGAAGAGGCTTCCAACTATTGGCCCAGGGAGGGGAAGGAGGAGAGGGTCCTTGTGATTATTTGGCAGATGGACCCTCTTTCCACCTGCTGCAAATGCTTTTGGCCATTTTGCAAAGTAACCTAAGATCTGGGCAATACTAACACATTGGAAATTGTGGGAAAGTTATCTTCACTTTTCCTCCTTTGGGATAGCTAATTGATCCTAACATATGGATCCATTGCTGAAGATGTCATGTTTAATGAAATTAAAATGTCATGGAATGTGTTTGATGATACTCTCCTGCCTCTTTATACACGCTAAAGAACTTTTCTCTTGACTCCAACTACTGAAATTCCTAGATCAGGCTGTCCAATCGAATTGTCTACAAAGAGGGAAATATTCCATATCTATTACATCAATGTGGTAGATACTAGCCACATGTGGCTATTTTGAGCTCCTGAAATATGACAAATAAAGAGCTGAGTTTTAATATTATTTAATTATAATTTATTTAAATTTAAATGGACAAATGTGCCTACTGGCTACCTGTTAGCACAGTTCTTAGTTTCTATCTTTAATTTGTAATTTATTATCTCCATACCAGCTGCCAGATGCCAATTATGTTCCACTTCTTGTTCCTAAGTGGTAGTCTAGATTGATTCCTCAGTACATAGCTAAAAAAAGTGACTACAAATTCTTAAAACATTTAAAGCCACTGCAGAGGGAAAAAGGGGGTTACTGATCTAAAATGGAGATAATCCAGTAGTGAGAATACCTTAAATGAAATGAAAACAAAATGGACTGTAAACTCTGCCAAGGAAAATAGAGGTTAGTTACAATTATGGTCTCCCCCCAGGTCTACTTTAAGTCAAGGTTAAATCATCTAGAATCTGTTTTAGATGATTTAGTTGTTCTTTCATCAAATTACTCAACAATGGCCACACCTCTTCTATGCAGTGGTGCATTCATCATTGGATGTATAGTTGGGTTACCTGGAACCATATTCCAGTCTCCTACAAGCCTTCTTTTGTGGTGCAAAAGAAATGTAACTCTGACCAAGTGGCTGACAGCACCAACTTTCTATTTCCTGCTATTGCAACATCAAAAACAAAAGTCTTTCCCCAACTCTGTTGCATAATCACTATGGTAGCAGTAAAAAGAAAAATGAATCCCTGATGACTTCCAGATTGATTCCCCCCAAATGATTACATTAAATGCTGTGATTAAAATTGAGTGAAAATTTACATTTAGTAAATTCCCTTGTCTGGGAGATAAAAGCCATAGGCCATAGGTTTATAAACTGTCAGACTTGAAAGGAACTCAGGCTGGTTGAATGTCATTTCACAAATGAGGACATGGCCCTACAAACAAACTGAAAACAAAGCAAGGACTGCGGAAGGGGAAAGGCACACTTCATGAGTCTCTACTTTGTACCATGCCAGGGTATTTGCACGTGTGCTGCAGCCCCTGTTCTCACTCTGCCTAGCCATTAAGCCAGACACAGCACTTCCTCCTACTCACTGTTCAGGATCTACTCACCCTAAAGTATTGTTAACCAGTGTGAGATTTCTTGACGATTCTGTAGGAGAGATAGAGGCAAGCACTGTCATCATACGCCATACTTCAAACAATCTAACAAATGTTCCTTGGCCACTTCTCTTCTCCCCAGTGACCCTCTTTGGCCAAGCCAGTGGGAAGATAAGATAAGGGATATATTTTTCCCTCAACTGCTTTCCAGGATGCATCTAAATTACTCTATTTCCTGTTCTAGCTCCCTCATTCTTCCTTCCACACATCTAAATCCCTCTCGTTTTCTTATATACATCCATGGAATCATTCTTTTCAAATCTTTTCAATGGCTTCCCATTCCCTATAGGATATAATCTGAACCCCTTACCCGAGCCTCTCAACATCATCTGGGCCTTGTCTGCCTCTCAGAACTCACCTCTTACCATGCATCCCTCATTCTACTCCTGGTCCCTTGATCTTCCTGGGGAATTTGTCAAACATACCCACCTCATGCCCACTACAGAGTCTTTGCACCTCAGCAACCTCTGCCAGGAACACTCTTCAACCCTGAGTTTTGTACAACTTACTCCACCACCTCAGAAAAAGGCATTATCTGAGAATCTCAAAATGGACACCTTCTCTCTGCTACCCTTTCCATTATAGTCATTCTCCAACCCCTTCCCTGACTTTCTTTTCCTCATAGTACTCATCATTACCCGCATTATATGGCTTTTCTATTTGACTGTTTCTTTATTATCTGTCTTTTCCCAACTAGAAGGTAATCACCGTATCATCAGGGTCTTTATCTGCCTTGTTCATCTATATCCCAACTATCCATGTGTTGAATGAATGAGTGGAAGCAATTTAGCTCTATCTTAACTAGTCTAAACTTGCATACCCACCACCCATCAATCTAATAAACAAACAAAAAGTCTTTCAACTACTACCATCCACGCTTTCTTAGGTGACAGCAATCAATTACAAATAGAAGCTACTTTCCCCCAAAGATATCTCATTAATCATCACAGAAACCTAGTCATGGATATGTTATTGTAAATAATGAGCATGCAGGGACACGGTGAAGACGCAACTGAGCTTTCAGACTGTTTGACTCCAAAACTGGTGCTGTTCCCATCACAGCATGCTCCCTTCCAAGCCTTCTGAGGCAATATACCTGAGAGCTTTGGGGAAACCACAGAGCTGGGTACACATGGAAGGAATGCTATTCTTATATGCAATGTCTTTCACTTCCATTGATCTGTATATTGGTCTTTGCACAATTTCCAGCCCTGCACATAATGAAGCAGGTAATTTGAATTTGCTTTGAGAAAGACAGGTCTCATTGGGATTTTTCTGTCTCATTGTCCTTTCTGTCAAAGTGGCTCCTGCTGAAGGCACTAAAATACCCAGATTTTCAAATTGCAGACCTGGCTGAAATCTGGTCAGGATGTTATTTGTGGTACCAGCTCTGTGGCTGGGGCAGAATCAAGGCCGACATCATCTCATACATCTGCATCTCAGGCCAGAACAAGACACAGATCTTACCCTCTCCTCTCCCCTGACACACATGCCACATGTATGAATACTAACCCGCACCATGGTTAACTCCAACATTTCCTCCCTGAGAACAGGTGTAGGAGTAGAACATGCTTATTCTATTTCATAGTATAAAATTTTTCACAATGTTCAGCATTTCATAAATAATACTATTTACTTATAAATTATAAATTATTGTTTATAGTCAAGAAATACTACTATTAATAATTATAGCATTGTTAATAAATTAGATGTAACATAACTTACCCCTAATGTCCACTGAGGTAAAATATAATTAGGCAATCAGACTATGAAAAGAAAAGCATATTCTAATTTACAATTTCACTTCATTTTAAACATTGTAATTCACCATTCTTCTTGCCGAATTCAAAAGGTGGGTGATTATGCTAGCGTATTGGAGCCATGGCTAGTTTTTTCCTTCAGTTTACTTTCTTTCATTTTTAGAAGAGTAGGAAGATGAGATCAACAGGATAATGAATAGATTTGCTGAAAACTAAACTATTTTTGACAATTCCATCATTTGACACAGAAAAAAGCAAAAACATGTTCAGTATAAGTTGGTTCATTCATTCAGCCTTATTGATTCCATTATTTGCTGGCAGTAGAGATAGAAATGGAAACATTAGGAAAAAAAATCAGGAATTAAGACACAATCTCCTCTGTAATTACTTCAGAATAGTTCTGCATAGACATTGTGTGTCTGTATGCATACGTGTATATAAGTTAACTTCAATATACACTCCAGGTGTAAATAGATAGCATCTGCATTTCCTAATAAGAAATTCACACAATTCATGCTTCAGGATGGTTGGTTAGCATTTGACAGTCCCCAGTTGGAAAGCAAAGGCAAGCACTTCAGGAATAGTTATCTAAATCTACACCAGATGGTTTGTTAATTAGTATAAGGGATGTTACGTTATCCTTTGTCATTCCATTGGCAAATGAGTGCTATTCAAGATATGTTGTTGGTTAGAAAAACTGCAGACATTTCCACCTTTGACTGAGTAGGGAATATGCTCTAGTGTGCTCTGCAGCCTGTTAGACAGCTGGAGAGGTGTTAGACCTTTGGAGATTATCCTCATTCTCTTTTGTTACACATCCCATTGGCCTGAGGAAAGGGCGATTATTGTTCCTTAAGGACTCTTCTTATTCATATCCTAACCTTATAAATGGAGAGGAATGTGTTTAATGATTTCTAAGACACAGTGATTCCTAAAAATTGTCTTAGCTTTCTTAAGCCAAATCCAAACTATCAGAAGCACACTTCTGGCAAAAACACAGCAATCAGCAAAGACCAATTGTAGAATAATTTCTCACTTTATCAAACACAGAGGGTTAATGTATTTTCTTGACCAATCCTTGAATCCTAGCGATACAGCCTTGGGCAACATTCTAGAATGGATTGACATTATGCAATAGCCTATAAGCCCAGCAGAGAGGACCCTGCCAACTTCTAGAAATGGTTCGTCACCTCACAAAAGTAATTGATCTAGTATAATGCTTATGTTTTGGCTAAAGTCCAGCTTCTGGTCAATGTTCACCGCAGGACATTTATGAATTGGGATTTTGTTTGCACTTTTATTGTGAAGGTTTGTGTGTAAGATTTTCCTTATAGATTCCTGCTATGAATTACTAGAAGCTTGAAATCCATGTCTCCATTCCTTTGTGCATTCTGTTTCCTTGACTACAATTCTTTTTCTATTACTCCTCTCTCCTTTCACCAAGAGAGCCCCTATTCATTCTTTAACACCAAGTTCCAAAAGTCTCCTTTGCAAGGTATCTTCTGTCTCCTCAAAACATTTGCTCTCCACTTTAGCACATTTGTTGACTCAAGAAATAATTAGTACATGCTTGTTGTATGCAAACAATGTGATCATTTCTAGGAACTCAGCAATGAGCAGGACAGGTACAGTCCATGCTCTTTTATTAATTTGGAAGAAAATCCAGTTAACATTATTTAGGATCGACTTATTGCATTCTCACCCACAAATTTCACAATGCAAGTTCCTATTTTTAGGAGATAAAGGGTCCTCTGGGGCTGGAATGTATTTCCTGGCAGCCTAATTGCACAGAAATGTTAACAGGCCCTTCAAAGACACCAAACCCTAGCCTAGGAACTACCCTGCATTCTGGGAGAATATGCACCTTGTGTTTTTGACAGAAGAGCCTAAATGTATGCACCTTTAATTAATCCACTGTTTAAGCTGTAGTCTGTCATACTGCACTGACAGAATTATTTCTGGCCTCCTCTACAAAGGGATTGATGGGAGAAGTCTGATCATATTTATTTCTTCAATTTAAAACTGCCTGTGGAAGAGATCCAATCCTCATGATGCCTTCGGCTACACTGGCCGGTTTATGCCTGTGATCACCTGCACTTATGTTCTCAGAGAATTAAGCAGCAGTTTTAAATGTTAGAAAATTGTGTATTCATTTTAAGTGACCAGCACCCAGTTTGGGACATGTCAAGTTGGAGGTGCCTACTGGAGGCTCAGGTGGCCATGGGAGGTCAGTAGCAATGCACCTAGCACATTAATGGAGGAAAGGCCTTATGAGGAGTCACTCTCTGGAGAGCTTAACAGCTGCCTGCCTGTCATCTTTGATAAAGGGACCATTAGATAGCATGAAATATACTGCAGTAAAAAAATCTTGAAAGTGTCCTCATAGAAACTAAAAATTCCAACAGGATTTGAAAAAAAGTAGCAGCCAACAGAGACCAAAATAAATCTCATCAGGACTATCTCAGTTTAACATGTTGTTAAAATATCCCAAGACCTTTCTCAGCACATATATTATTCAAAGGTCAAAAAATTCCCTGTGCAAATACCTAAAATATCTACAGGATGTTTCAGTAAAATGCCACATTAAATTATTTCTCCAGTGCAATTCAGGGCTTAGGTTCCTGAATGAGGAAATAGGGGGTGAGTCTGACATACAAACCTCCATGTCCAGCCAGCTCACGGGGGCCATCATGGGGGTGGTATGTTTTTAAATTCAACCACAATTTTAAAAATTGAATTATTTTTCTACACATTCCTGAATTAAAACTTATCCTTTAGATAAGGTTATGTGTCTTTTCATTGGTAACATTAACTAAAACAATTTTAGATCAAGTAAAATTCTCAAGATTCCATATTAAAGAAGGACTGACAACCAAAGCTTAAGTGAAAAGGGTTGGGACTGATTTATCAAAGCCTCAGCGTGCAGGGATAGGGCTTGCTTCAATCACAACTAATTTCAGGGCTCACTTGCTGCCATCAAGATGAGATTTTTCTCAGCTCACTTCTTTTACTTCTTCCTTCTTTGTGTTGTGATCACTTTTCACCTGGAAGTAGGAACAAGATGGTTGCAGCAGCTCCAAGCTTCAAATCCTCTCAACTTCACACCGTTGATTAACTATGAGATGGAAGGCAAGGCAAGTTGCCAAACCACTCTGGGTCCCTGTTTCTACATCTGTAAAATGGGAATACTATAATGCATACAAAGTGCCTAACACACAGAAAATGCTTAATGAATGTTATTATCATAACATAATTCCCTAATAACAGTAAGGGCTGTCCATTTCCCTGATAGAAAGTTCTAAAAAGATATTCTAAGCTATCCAATCTGCAAGACCTTAACACGCTCTCACCTAGAATACCCTTGCTTCTCAAGAAGCTTTGGCCTAACATTTTAATCTAGTAATATAAACTGTAGTGGAGGGGACTCCAGAGAAACAGGCAGACTGTGTTGTGATATTTGAATTCCTGAATAGAAAGCCCTTGATGGAAGCTCAAGTGGTTTTCTCTGGGATGGACCTGGCACTGATCTAAAGGGGTAACTCTCAAATACATGTTTAATTTTTTTAGAAGAACATATATTTATTTAGAACAACAATTTAATCATTTTCAGGTAAACTGTGTTCCCGTAGCAAGGGAAGCATTGCCAAGCATGAAGCTGGGTACCTCAAAAAGAAAGAGATTAAAAACTTCAGTTATTTGCAAGTTCCTCTGAACATTTAAACATTAACTACCGTGCATGAAAAATATGACCATGGAGTGATTTGAGAGAAAGAGGTTGTAGTATAAGCTTTCACTTGGCTATTCTGCCTTTTATATTCTGTTTTGTCTCCAGTAGAATGGCTAGTGCCCATCAAATTCTGAATAAAGACTCATTCTTGATTATTGTCATCTCTACCTCCCTCACCATTGGCCACCCACATCCGAATTCCTATTCTCAGCTCCCCTGAAGAGATCATAAAGTATTTGGGGTTCCATATAAAATAAGATAATTTTTTAATGTTGTTAATGAAACTTAGAAATGATTTCTCAACTTCTTCAATTCCTGGTGAGGAAACAGGAATCGAGGAAAGTTAAATGATTTGCTCAAAGCCAGATGGCTAGAATCATAGAATCGTCTAATGTCAGGGTTCATTTCAGACCAATCGTGAACATAAAATTCCCTCCCAAATTATATTATTAGGCTCACAGCAATCCTGTAAAGCTGGTGGGGCAGATACTATCACAGAATACTTGTTGCATGCGCCCAAGTAACCTAAAAATTTTTACCAACAAAGGCCTGGCAAAGAAAGAAAGAGAATGGGAGGTTGGAAGGCAGAGAGCAAGAAAGCAGGAATAATTTAAGCAGAGAAGTAAAACACACTCTGATCTAGTTAGCAAGATTACTTGTCTGTTGACATAACATTTCTGTGATATAGTCATACAGTGCAATGCATGTATCCCAAAGTGTTTTTTCACTCTCTGTGATGGTTCATTGAGGTGGGTTGGTGAAATCTCAAGATCCCTCTAGATTATCCCGTCCAATGGAACTTTCTGCAATAATGAAAATGTTCTAAATCTCACTGTCCAATTTGGTACCCCTAGCCACATGTGGCTTTTCAACACTTGAAATGTGGCTAGTGTTGCTGCAAATTGAATTTAAATTTTATTTACTTTTAATTAATTTAAATTTAAATAGCCATGCATACCTAGTAGCCACTATATTGGACTATACAGTTCTAGATGAACAAAGCTTCCCCAAGCATATCAACTTGACTCGACCTACACACTTGTATTTCTTTGGGAGAAAATGCTATGATGGGTGTTGAAATCAGATTTCTATACACATACACACATATATATGGCAGTATCAAAAATAACCACATATTAGGGCATATTAGTGAGGATTCTTCGTTGAAAACAATGGAAAGCAAACATTTTAATGTAAGCAGGAAAAAGGTTTGCTAAAGAATGTGCAGTCACTCAAAGAATCTCTGAAATGGTCAGCAACCCAGGCTTGGAGGCTGCATGACCAGAGACAAGTCAGAGTCGCATTTGCAAAGCTGGTCTGGAGGAGACATGGCAGCCCCACCACTAAAGGCAGTGGAGAAGCCTCCTCTGCTGACCCGGCAGATGCTGGACACAGTGTGCCTCCATAGGGAGCCTCCACAGGGAGCCTTCCAATTGCTGCTTCTGAAAACTGGATGGATCAGCTGCCACCCCCACCAGACTGGATTCTATGCGGCACCTGCACTTTCAGTCACTAGCTTCTGATTCCAAGCCTGAGGCAGGGGCAGCTGATTGACTGAGCTCAGATCATATGTCTGTGCTCAAGTGGAAAGGAAGGCTGGAGTAACAAGAATCTGGCTGCTATAGAGGGAGGCAGACTCATGAGCCAAGGAGTTCCCCAAACAAAAATAAACGTCTGTTACATCTGCCACACCTGCCTTGTAGGGAAGAAGGCTAATGTGTTGAAGGTACTAGTCCTCCTGGGTGATGAGCAGAGCTGCAGAATTTAAAACATAGGGACAGGGTAAATGTTGGCATATGAAGCACTATGTGCTACCATGGGGAAAATAAAATATGTCAAAGAATTAGAAGAGGGTACATTAGCAAAAGGAAGTTTTGTGAGAGAAAATCAAATAGCTGCCATGATGAGAGAGACTGTGTGAAGTGTGACATTCCCTTTTGCTACTTTTTTATGTCACTCCAATAAAAACATTACTTTTTGAGACTCTTTGGAATTATGTATGTGTTGCATAATTGGAATTATTGTACCTATTATACATATTTCTGCTTTCTTATGTGCTCTTTAATGCAATATGGATATCTTTTCTTTTAAATATGCACACCTCTATGACATCATTTTTAATACCTGTATAGTATCCCAGTGTACAAATATATCATACTTTAACCAGTCTCTTAATGATGGCCAGTTAGATTGTTTACAACTTTTTCTTACAAATTGTACCGTAATGAGCATCTCTGTACTTATAAATCTGTGCACTTGACCAGTTATTCCTTTAGGTTAAATTCCTAGAAAAAGAATTGCTGTACTAGTAGTGGCTAAGCATACCTAAACATTTTTATTTATATTTGCAGACTGTCCCTCAAGGTAATATCTATTTTTCCATGCACAGTTGGGACTAAGATGACATGAGTGAGGCACTTTTCCTTGGGCACAAAATTTAATGTGGCATAAAAATACCTCAGTAATCAAAACAAATATTTAGATACAATATTTTTAAATCAAAATTCATGCAAGAAAAGTCCATGATGAACAAAATAGCAACATTTTAAGTAAAGGTAGACTCAATGTTACTGATTTTTCCTTTTACATCAAGCTCCAACTTTGATTGGCTTGACACTCTTCCTGCCATGTTCTTGCCAACCCTAGCCTCCTACTTTTCATTCTTACCATTCTGATGGGAGGAAAATGACATCTCATTTAAATTTTCTTTTTTTTTTTTTTGATTGCTATTGAGATTGAGCATCTTATATGTTTATTGGCCATTTGCATTTCTTCTTGTATAAATTGTCTTGTTCGTAATGATTCTTTTTCTATTTCAGTGTTCATATTTTATTGATGTGTAAGAATTCATTTTATATTAAGAATAGTATCCCTTTGCTATCTCATACTTCGCAAATATTTTCTTAGCTTTTCATTTTCAATTTAACACTTTTTTCAGGATCAATGTCTTAAATATTCATATAGTCAAGTTTGTCTCTTATGTTTTGAATGCCTCTGCTTTTTACCTGCAGAAAGACCATTTTATTGTGATTGAAAATGAAGGCTTTTGAGTCAGACAGCCTGGATGTCACTTACCAGTTCTGAAACCATAGGCATGTAGCATAATCTGTATGTGCTTTGTCATATATAAAATGGAGATAATAACAAGACCTCCTTCAGAGGGTTTTATGAGCATAAAATGAGTCATACAAAATGCTTAGAAAAGTGCCAGGCACATGGTAAGAACCCAATAAATGTTAGCTATCACCACATGCTAATTATATATAAGATTTGTTTTTAGATACTTGATTCTGTTCAATTTCTCTGTGTTCCTGCTCTAGTACTATACTGTTTCGGTTACCATGGATTTATTTGGTGACTTTTGATCTGGTTAAGCAAGCTCCTTTCTCATTTTTCTTGGTTTTTCAAGTTTTTCTTGGCTGTCTTCATTCACTTGTACATATAAATGAATTTTAAAAGCTACTCATCAAGTACCACAAAAACCCACTGGGATTTTAATTGAAACTCTATTAAATTTATATATTGTTTTAGGGAAGCATGACATCTTTCCAATATGAGCCTTCCTGCCCAAAAACATGATGTTGCTCTTTATTTAGTCTTCTTTTTACTCTTTTATCAAGTTTTATAGTTTTTAAAGATGTAAATCTTGTACATTTTAGTTTTACTTGGTGTTTTTAAATTTTTATTGCTATTTATTTTATTATTGGACATTACATATATGTATAAATAGATGATGTCTGCATGTTTTCTGTAAACCTTCACATTGAGCCCCTTTATGTACTTTCATTTGTTTTTCAGTTGATTTTTGTACCTATCCAAAATGAATGTATGACCTTGCCATTGAGCTGCCTAAAGTCCTTCAATAAACCTCTAGGTCAAAGTCCAAACTTCTGATCCTGACATACATTTACTAATCCTTTTCCAACCTTGATTTGTTTTCCTACACAAAAAATATATATTTAGTGCCTGTTCTGTGCCAGGCACTGTGAAGCACCCAGGATCCATCAATAAACAGACAAAAATCCCCGTTGCCGAGGAGCCTACACACAGGAGGAATTTTGTTTTAGTTCATGCCTGTGAACCCACCCTCACCACCTTTGCTTCTCTGCAGGTGCTGTATACTGCAGCTGTACTGAATTAGTTGGAATTCTCCTGAAACACCTTCTTATTAAATGCCTTTTTCTTTTTCTCACTTGTTTCCACTTGAAAAAAAATATATAGATATAGATATCCTCATTACTCATGTCAAGGACAATATCCTCTTAGCAGCCCTCTTGGATATTCCATGCAGAGTGCGGAGTTCTCACTTCCATGTTGCACTATCTTAGAGACCATTTCTTCAAGTACAATTGTGATTTTATTGGCCCATGAGTTCCATTATTGGCAGGAATTGGGTCTTGGTCATCTTTTTGCTATCTGGTAACATGGTAGCATGGTGGCGTTCACTAAATATTTGCTGAAGGCATAAATGTATTGTGTTGGTGGGTGGATATAGCATGATCACATGGGTCAATGTATGGCTACATAAGGTCGATGCTGGGGAGTGTGTCATCACAATGGGTTTATAGGAGCTCAGGGGAGGAGAGCTCCATGGCTGAATGGGTAGGCCTGGTTTCCTAGGGGAGATGGGCCTTTAAGTAGATACTGAAGGAGACTGAGGCCTTTGGCAGCTCTTCCAACCCCATTTATTATTTTTCCCTCCACAAAATGGCCTAAAATGAAGGATGTTGTCCCAACAAATTTTACATGCCCAGGGAATGCAAAGTGATAAAGGCTAAGTTGAGAGTATAGCCTGCGGCTAGAGGCGCAGTGCTTTTCCCGGAGGTCCCAGAAGACGTGAGTTGTGTAGAACTGGAACTAGAACCTGGCAATCTGGCTTTGAAAGGACCTAAATGGAACAATACATGAAATAGGGGGGGCTTGGTGGGCACAGCAGAGGGCTTGTACAAGGGAAAATGTGATATTCTGGAAATATGGCTGACAATATCATAAAAGGCACATCGTGAGGAGCCTTCAAATGCCAGATGAAGAATTTTAAAATGTAATGTGTTTTTGTTTGCTTATTTATGAGACAGGGTCTCACTTTGTCTACCAGGCTGGAATGCAGTAGTGCAGCCATGGCTCACTGTGGCCTCAACCTCATGGATTCAAGCAATACCCCCACCTCAACCTCCTGAGAAGCTGCCACTACAGGTGCATGCCTCTACACTTGGTGAATTTTTGTATTTTTTTTTTTTTTTTTTTTTTTTTTTTTTTTTTTTTTTCAGAAATAGGGTTTTGCCATGTTGCCCAGGCTGGTCTTGAACTCCTGGACTCAGGCAATCCACCTGCCTCAGCCTACCAAAGTGTTGGGATTACAGGTATCAGGCACCTTGCCTGGCTCCTATTTGTATATTTATCTGTAATAATTTACATGGCTCAAAAATCAAAGGTTCCCATGGTATATTATAGCGAAAAATTCCCCTCCCACTCCTATTCCCGTTACCCAACTCTTCACTCCGGAGGAAACTGATGTTTCTTATGTATGTGTCCAGTGACATTAAGTGTATATACAAGAAATTGGATATGCATATGTGTATATGTGGGTATTCTTTTTTCACAAATCTTAAATTTTTTTCTTTTACAGCATAGTTTATTATCAGTACATAAAGCATTTCCTTTTTAACTGTTGCATAGTAATCCACTGTAGCGATCAATCATAATTTATTAACAATCCCCAATAAATGGACAGTTAAATCACTTCCTGTATTTTGCTATTACATATAATGCTATCACAAATAATTTTTCAAATAGGTCATTTTGCATGTATGACTCTATTTGTAAGATAAACCCTGAAAGCAGTCATCACTAGGTCAAAGAATAGGCTAATAATTTGGGTTCCAATCTGTAATAGGGATGCATTAAAAGTTACTTGCCAAAGCATGCATGAACATACAGTATTTTAGGAAATCTAATTCATATATAATTAATTAGACATGACAGATGATGGAAGAGGAGGGAGTCTAAGGTCACTTTAAGTTCATTAATTAAAAGAACTGGCACAGCCCACACTTTAGCCATAATGGAGTATATTGTCACCCAAATGCTTTTCCATCTCCACTGCCATATAGGCTTTCCACCAGATTCCAACCAGACAATGGAGAAAGAAGTGGGTGTGTGTGTATGAACCGGAATTACTTTAAAGAACCAGAGAGATTAGAAACATCATTGGACGGATATTGATAGCAATAGAAAATTCTAAAGATGAAGTTGGCTAATTAGCCAATGAAAACCCAAAACATACCAGCCCCCAAATAAAGAAAATCTCTGATCTACTAATTATCTGAGAAAAAAATCAAGAAAAATATTAATCTAAGGGAAACAAAAAGATAGAAAGATAGAAGGTAGCTTTGCCTTACTTTCCTTGGAGCTGGAAGTCCTGGAGGTGGAATATTCTGACAATGGATTAAAATGAATTTCCAATAGAAAGTGATCTCTGCAGTCTTTGTCCTCAGAACCTGCCATCTCAGATTTGAACCATGATCTCTGCTGCTCCCTGTCACTCAGCCATGACATGTGAAGGGTGATCAGGGTCTTGCTGAGCCTTCGCAGTGTGAGCTCAGCCCACAGATGCCCAGCTCCTTAGGAATGGAAAACAGACGCCAGCTCAGCTCAGCTGACTGATTAGCTGGGAACTCCTCTAGGGAGCATGCTTTGGCTAGACTCCTGTAATTCAGCCATCCAGTTAATCGTTTAAGTGAATAAAAGTCAAATACAGCACCATGGCCAAAGCTGAGTTAGTGTGATGACAAGCAATCATTTAGGAAGACACAGGATCCTTGAGAGGTAAAAATACAGAGCCTGTCTACATTCTGTTCTCTCTCTTGGAGAGCAAGCTCTAAAGTATTTAGCGGTGTGTGCGGTGGTATGTGCCATAGTAAAACTCCACTAGGAGAGGAACTCGATCTTTTTTGCTCACTGCTCTATCCCCAGTGGTTAGAATAATGCCAGGAACACAGTAAGTGCTCAGTAAACATTGGTTCAAAGAATAAATGCATCCACTGTGAATGAGTAAATGAGTGAACAAATCCACAGCCTGTGAGTCCCCTAGCCTGCATTTGTGTATATCCTTACACCACACAAATCATATTTATATGTGGCTATCCATTGGTCTTATGTTTTTCACTTATGATATGACTTTAAATCACTTTGTAAGTAGCTCCAAATGAGCCCTATAGATTTTGCTAGCTCCTTCTCTTTGCCAGCTCCTTAAATATTAGTGTTCCCTTGAGCATCATCCTTGGCTTCTTCTCATTTTCCGTATTTCAGAGAAAGCTCATCCATGGCTTCAACTCTCATCTATATAGGCTAATAACTTCCAAAACCCTCTGCAGACCACAATTCCCTCATGACTTCCAGCTCTGAGGAATCATCTCAATATCTACATTCAGATGCTTCAGAGGTATCTCAGAATCAGTATGTCATCAACTGAATTTACCATCCACACCCTTCACACCATCTGTTCCCTCTCATTCATTCTGGATTTTTTTTTTTTTTACAAGAACTAAAGAATAAAAATATAGGCCCGGCAAGGTGGCTCACACCTGTAATCCCAGCACTTTGGGAAGCTGAGGTGGTGAATCACCTGAGGTCAGGAATTCAAGACTAGCCTGGCCAATATGGTAAAACTCCATCTCTACTAAAAATACAAAAATTGGCCTGGCACAGTGGCACATGCCTATAATCCCAACTACTCAGGAAGCTGAGGAAGGAGAATCACTTGAACTTAAGAGGCAGAGGTTGCGGTGAACAGAGATCATGCCACTGCACTCCAGCCTGGATAACAGAGTGAGACTCTGTCTCAAAAAAAAAAAAAAAAAAAGAATAAAAATATGAGGGCATGTTATCTTTAGCAGCTATCATGTTTATTGTGTTAAATGTCACTCTAGATTCTAGAGTAAATGCTGCTCCTAGTCAAGAGCTTCCTGACTGTTGGGCTAGCCTATGCCATTACTGAGTTATAAGTTGGTACCTGAGAAATCAATCCTCTCAGCCTTTGGAGGATCTAGGAAGAGATTAGGGAATCTACGTATGAGCCCTTGGGGGATCTGGCAATAGTTTAGAGAATCTAAGTATGCCCCAGGCCTAGGCATCCTCATCTGTTTACCCCTGTTGTCTAAGTGTGCCACATTGTAAAGCAGATTTGGAAGCACTGATCTTGTCTTTGATCCTCCAAGTACCCATTAATTCTCACCTATACTCATCAACACCATTGTGAACTCTCATACTGGTGAAGCTCTTCCACAGCAAGACCCTAACTGCCAAGTGAATAATCAAATGATACTCAGTTAAATGCCTGAGTGCTTAGGGAATTTGATGTTGTTATGGAATTAGCATCTAGAATTTGGGGAAATCTTGAGCCACTTCTCTGTCTCTGTCTCTTATTTACAAGTGCAGACATCAGAGCTTGAGATAAAGCTACTTGCCTTGGAAGATACAAAGCATTTGTTGTATAATTAGCCCGAGAAACTGGGAGTAGACTCTCAGCCCAGTGCTCTCATGCATTGTACCTTCCTAGCCCTCTCACTAGAGCCCTCTTTCACAACTGAGCTCTTATTTTAGAGTGAACACACAGTGATTGTCTATTAACCTAAACATTTAGACTAAACATGCCTTGGCCTTTTCATACTAACTAACAGAGCTTTATTGTTTTTGCTCCTTGATAGCTAATTTTCAGACTCAATCAGTGATGAATTAAGTAATTTTCAAAAATGGTTTATTTTTCTATGAGAGATGATTAAATTCCAGAGTTTGGCCTTGAATATGAAAAGTGAATGTTTTTATTTTACCCCTGTTAATATATTTTTCCTTGCCAGAACAATGCATTTTTTGCCTCTGTTTCAACTCTAGAAGTATGGAAAGAAATTATTTTGAAATAGTTTATTTTACATTTGGGAATGTAAATAGAGATGTGATAAATACAAAAATCAAATAAAAAAGGAAAACACCATTGGAAGAGGGACCACACGGATACCAAAGCCAAGGGTGGGAAAGTTCAGGCTCCCGGAGCTAGAAAAAACATCAACCTGAGTAGAGCATTTCTTCACTCCTGGAAGCCTGGGCATCAGAAGCACATTGAGCAGTTAGACAAGCCAATGTTCAGGGCCAGCACAGTCCACATCCAGACAGTGAGCTTTTCAACACTGTAATATAAATCAACTTAGTGCAAAATAAACAAGTAATGAATGCCTTATCGAAGTTGATAATGACATTGCAAATATTTTTGTGTAATATCTAACTTAAATATTGAAAAAGAAGGTAACTGGGGCCAGGCATGGTGGTGCACACCTAGTACATTGGGAAACTGAGGCAGGCGGATCTCTTGAGCTCAGGAGTTCCAGACCAGCCCGGACAACATGGCAAAACCCCATCTCTACAAATAGAAAAATTAGGCAGGCATGGTGGCATGCCCCTGCAGTCTCAGCTACTCAGGAAGGAGAGGTGGGAGGATCACTGGAGCCCGGAAATTTGAGCCTACAGTGAGCCAAAGTTGCACCGCTGCCCTCCAGCCTGGGCGACAGTGAGACCCAGTCTCAATAAAATAAAAAAGGAAAGAAAGAAAAGAAAAGTAAGGTAACTGGAGGTCTGGCAAAAACTAATCTTCAGAATTTTTAGTTAAAAGGCCTAAATCAGTGAAACTAAAGGCAAAAACCATCAATGTTTATGGCCTCTCTCTCTCTCTCTCTCTCTCCCCCCTCTCTTCCCCCCCCCCCACCATATCTCCTTTTAACTCTCTTACTATCTCTCTTTCACATCTACAAGATTCTCTTCTTTATTAGCTCTGGTGCCCACAGTGCTGGATTTATTTCTATGACTTTGCACAAGGCAAACGGCATGAAATGCAATCATTTGAGACTTCAGACTTCATGGAAACATGTGCTTTTCTGTCAGAGGCTTAGGCTGCCCAACCTGCAAGCTCTCCTCAGGGAAAGGCTTTGTAGGACAGGTTCCTGCTGGGCTTGTGAGCCTAGCCAGAGATCACACACAACCTTCAAAACCCTATCCCCACCTTCTGATAACTGTTTCTGCTTTTCAAAGAAAGAAGACCTTGTATGGCGTCTAGTGCTATCTTTATATGATGACTCATCTGCCTCCTTGGCCTGTACTTTCCTGTTTCAATCCGTCCTGCCTCTCCAACTGTTTCTGCTGCTCCTTCATGTGGTGTCTGGTACATTGCCTACTCTCTACCCCACACACCTTCCTAGCACAAATGAAGACAATTTGGGAGCTGCTCCTCCACCTTCCTGTGAGCTACTCAGATCTTGACTGTTTAGTCGATCTCATGGGTCTCCCATCTCCTGAACCCTGAGCCAGCCTGACCAATGCAGATAGGCCATGAACTGCCTCAACTCCACCCGAGGCTAGACCCAGAATCAAACAAGCTTCCCTAGAAGGATCCTTAGACTGCTGGGAGAAGCCTAGGAGTCCAACAGCTTTAAGTTGGTCTCTTCATTAACTCCCTTCTCCAGCCTTCAGCTTCTTTCATCATGGCCTTCTATGTTCTCCAGGCCCCTACTAGGTCAAGAGTCATGACACTTATCCAAACTCTTGCCACCCCTCCTTATGGGAGCCAGGCCTTTCTCCCACAACCAGCCTGCCACATTGGATCTCACTGAATTCCATAGCTTGCTCAAACCAAGGTCAAAATTGCCCTGTAACTTTCATTACTAGATGTTAAAAAAACCAGACATCCCACCAGGAGCTAGTCCTTCCGGCAAGCCAGCCCTGCCCTTCTGACTCCCCACAACCTCATCTTTCTTCCCTTACCCATAATATTGCTAGGATGCTCACATAGCCAAAAGCCAAACCTATCCGCATCACCCAGCTGGCTTTCTAGATATACACACGTGGGCCCTCTCTCTGTCTTGACCTCTAACTTTCACAGATCATTGGTTGGCCCACCTTCCTGTAATTGTTTCTGTTTTTCAAAGGGAGAAGGCATTTGATGGGACAACATACATTACTTTGACCTATGTGGCTACCACTAAAAAATGTTCCTTTCCCCTATCCCCGACTAAAGACTTCACCCATGACCTGGTTTCCTCCTTGGAAGGAGTCGTCTTTCCAGGTACCTGCCAGCTTACAGATGCAAGATTTAGCAAATGAAATACAGAATTTCCATTTATATTTGAAATTCAGATAAACAGCAGTATAAATATAGCCCATGTGATACTTGACAATTATACTGCTGTTTATCTGAAATTCAGATGTAACTGGGAATCCTGTATTTTATCTGTCAACTCTTCTCTAGCCTAATGAGTGGATCCAGACAACAGACAACCGAAATAGACTCCTTGGTTCTGGATGTATTGTTTATCTGTCTATTTATCTGGATTGAGTAGCTATGGGAATCATGCACAGTTACGCCTTCATCATGTAATTTTGACCCTCAATAATATTATAAACATAGGATGGCAGATTAACACTTTCTTGGGTATAATATGACATAAAGAGGAGTTACCACATAAAAGCCTGGTTATCACAATGAAACCTTTTACTTTTCCAGATTTTTACACAATGCTCACTCCTAGAATTGCATCATGGAACAGTTTGGGCTTATTTAAAATCCTACTTCTGCCTTGGCTGACATAAGAATCACTCACATAGGAAAACATTCAGGCATTTCTTCTATTATTTCCCAGCTGCAGATGCTAAAATGTTTTATCAGTTCCAGTCAATCTGGCAGAAAAGACCAGATCTAATGGCTTACAAAAAGCACTTCAAAATCACACGGGCACCACAGAAGTGGTAATAAATAGAGAAGAGTACATTTGCTTAACAAAGTTGGTTAACATTGGCATTCTAGGGTCTGTTATTCCAAGGAGCATTGCAGAAATATGACACATAGTGATGTCTTTGACACAATTTCAACCTTCTGGTCTAGGCAGCAAATGTGAGCTCAGGAGAAGTGGAGGAGGAGATCAGTTGCCCAGCAGGAGCTTACATTCTGGATGGCTCGTCAGAACCCACATCTGCTCAGGAGGGCAATGGGAGGACATTTTACCCTGCTCTTTATATTACTATAGAAGACAGAGACCATCACCTACAGTCCTCATGAGGACATAATATTGAAGGAACACTTCAGACTTGCACCCCGCCCCTCACTGCACCTGCTCCTCTGTCTGCCTGTGAGATTAAACTGATCTAGCTCTTGTTCTCTTTGGACCTGCCAGAACTCAAATAGGCTCTGGGTTATGACTCTGCTCCTACCCTTTGTAATAACCACACCAGCATCAGGTCCCAGATTTGAGGGAATGCATAGAAGACCAGAGCCAGCTTCTCTACATTAGTACCCAGAAACTCTGCATTTTAACATAAATTTAGAACTCCAGTCAGCTTCTTGTATCTTTTCTCAAATGATTCAGAACACAGATGAGAGGGCTTTCCTCAAGTAAATCTTCAATGTCACCAAAAGAAGCTTTCCAAGGCCAGGTGCAGTGGCTCACACCTGTAATCCCAACATTTTGGGAGGCTGAGACAGGAGGATCATTTGAGGCCAGAGTTCGAGACCAGCCTGGCCAACATGTTGAGACCAAAATCCCATGTCTACAAAAAATAAAAAAAAAAAATGAGCCAGGCATGATGGTGCATGCCTGTATTCCCAGCTACTGAGGAGGCTGAGGCTGGAGAATTGCTTGAACCAGGGAAGTTGAGGTTACAGTGAACCCAGATTGCACCACTGTGCTCCAGCCTGGGTGACAGAACAAGACCCTGAATCAAAAAAAAAAAAAAAAAAAAAAAGAAGAAGAAGAAGAGAAGGAGGAGAAGGAAAAGAAGGACAAGGAGGAGGAGGAGGAGGAGGAGGAGGAGAAAAACAAAAAGTTGTTGTCCAAATTCTAAGCCAAACCTCCAATGAATATGAAGGAGGCTAGAACAGCTGGGGCTACACTGAGTGTTTAAGTATTCTTTTTTTTTTGGAGACGGAGTTTCGTTCTTGTTACCCAGGTACCTAGGCTGGAGTACAATGGCGCGATCTCGGCTCACCGCACCCTCCACCTCCTGGGTTCAGGCAATTCTCCTGCCTCAGCCTCCTGAGTAGCTGGGATTACAGGCACGTGCCACCATGCCCAGCTAATTTTTTGTATTTTTAGTAGAGATAGGGTTTCACCATGTTGACCAGGATGGTCTCGATCTCGAGGCGGTGAATTCTTTCTCTGGAAATAGCATCAGAAAGTCCTTTCAGAAGGAGATTATTTTTTAAACCAAACTGAAAGGAATATGATGGGCATGGGCTGAGGAATGAGCATTTCAGAAGACAAAACAGGGCACACATGTAAGTCAGGGGCCAGACTGGGTTACCTTGCAGGGAGTGGATGGCAGGCTGAGTGGCTAGATTGGAATGGAACACTCATGTATAGACAGAAGAGCTAGTGAGGATGCATCCCTGGGAAGAAGAATGGAGATGATCAGGGCACATTGAATGACTGCCCAGCCCTTCTAACCCCACTTACAATATGTCCCTGCGCAGGGAGAAGTAAATGAGTCTGAGGTGAATAATTCAATGTCAAGTCATTTGTATTTCATGCCTCCCTGGTGCTGCAAACTGGCCCTCCCTAAGTCCCAAAACCTTTTTGACTGGGCCACTTTTGCACATTTCCAGTCTCTAATTCTTAGTATTCTCATCTGGAAAGCAGGCCTATGTCACAAGGTTGATTTGAAGATTAGAATTTGTATAAATAAAATATCCTAGAAGAGCACCTGGAACCAAGAAAGTATTTGACAGCAGGCAGCTATTATTATGCCTATTTTCGGAAGATGGTGTAGATCAGCGGACACAGCACAAACGCGGGGTCCAACTGACCTTGGATGCTGTTGCAAGGCTCATTCTCCACAAAGCAGATGCCCACATGGGATTTGTGCACAGGGAGATTACTGGGTGGCACACTGGGGTGCAAGAGCTGTAAGGAATTTAGGGAGAAGCTAAACTTCAATGCAGTCACAACCAGGGCAGCCCATACCATGGGAGCTCGTGCACTCAGTTGACCCTTCTGAGGTATCTTGCTTCATGGCTAAGAGGCAAGGCCCTTATTCCTCCTCATCCACCAGTCATCAAGTGTGGGCTGGACCTAGGAGGTGGCTGCCTTCAGTGAGGGCAATTCCTAGAGAGGGACTCACCTGAGAGTGCCAGCCACTGGGTGGGGGAATGAGAGCCTCATCTTCAGCATGTACCACAGCATCCTCCACAGGTGTTCCATACATGGTCATAATTATCTCTGTTAATTATCTTTGATGGATCAGCTAGTAGCTGATCATCCAAGTCCTTGTCCTGACTCTGTGGGCACAGGTAATATCCAGGTCTTTGACCTTTCCACCCACTTGGATGGTTGGAAACAGGCCTGCAAATTCTCAAGCAAAGAAGGAATGGGGTTAAACTGTATTCGAACCTGATTTTAACAGCTGTTGGTTTATGATCTTGGAATGGGGGAGAAATTAAAGATAATAAGACCATCCAAGAGGCAATCAGAGTCGCCCAGGCTTGGAGTGATGAGAGCTCCATGGCAAATTTGGGAAAATTGTGAAAGTTTGAGATTCTGGAGACAGTAAAGGGAGGGAGTAGATGGACAGAGAGATTTAGTCATGAACCTAAGGTGGTAAATTAAGGAGGAATAGAAGCACAACATTCTCTAAGGTTAGGAGCCCAAGGATCTCAAAGGTTAGCAATTGGAAGTAACCAGATAGCAGTACTCTTCTGTAGAGAAAAGTGACTAATCTGGTTTTTGATATAAAATGTCCCCCAGACAGATGGAGAAATGGTAGTGAATAAACAATCAGACTGGCAATTTGTCTAGCAAACTAATTTTTTTTTTAATTAATAGACTCTTTCTGCAGTATTAGGTTTACCAAAAAAAAAAGTGAACAGAAAGTAGAGAGTGTCCGTATGCCCTCAAGTTTCTCCTATCATTAACCTGTTGCATTAGTGTGGTACATGTGTTACAACTGATGAGCTAATATTAATACATTACAGTTTACTAGACCTTCTGTGCACTTTGAAAAATGTAATATGTAAAAATATCCACCATTATAGTATCATACAGAGTAGTTTCACTGCCCTACAAATTCCGTGCTCTGCCTATTCATCCTTTCCTCCTTCCAAATTCCTGACAACCACTGATCTTTTTACTGTCTCTCTAGTTTTGCCTTGTCCAGAATATCACATAGTTGGAGTCATACACCCACCATGTTGTTTCTTCAGATCTGTTCACTAATGAGGATTTTGAAATAGGCTTTGATTTGCTTGGAAGCTCATCTGATTTTCAACAAGGTAATGACAACAGCTTTTGTTGTACTAAATTTGCCTTTATTCCTAAATAACCTTACTTTAAAGCAGACTTTATATCACTAGCATATATAGAAAAATAGTATTGCCTGACATAATACAGGACAGCTATGAAATATATCATTTAGATATTTATATTTACATTGTAAAATGATCATGCATGTGGTATCTAAAAATAATCTTTCTCATCACCTGTTGATGCCCACACATTAGGAGACACTGACTTAGATATTTCCCAGCCCACACTTTCAGCTCCATCCCTTTGATCTGCAGCATAAAGGCTGGAAAGAAAGAAAACCAAAGGAAAACAGACTTGCTGCCTCCAAGTGTTTGAAGAGCTGCCAAGTAGAAGGAGGAAGGGAACATTCAATAAATGCCTGCCAAGTGCCAAGTACCATGATAGATGCTTAAAATACATTATTTGGCCCAAGCTCCACAATAGCCCAGGTGATGAGGATCCTGATCTTCACCTAAGAGATCAAAAAGCCAACGTTCTGAGAGATTCTAACAAGCTCTGCTACTTAAGTGATGGAGCAGGGTCAAACCCAGTATCTCTATCTATTCATCTGGACTGTGTGGACCATCAAGGTGAAAGAGATTTATTCTTTGTTGCTTTAGAAAGCAAAACTGGGACCAAATGTTACATAAGCATATTTCAGTTCAGCTCAGCTCACAACTTTTCTTGTGCTATCATGGTATAACAGTGGAAATAGACTGCCTTGGGCAAGTAGTGAGCTTTCTTTCCCCCGAATGCACAGAGACTATGGCTGGAGACAACCTACATGGTAAGCCACAGAGGGTACATCTCACCAAAAGAGAGATAGGTATGGGATCTCTATGCTCTTCTGGGCCACACATTCTTTACCTCCAAGCTTCTGTGCCTCCTTCTGCTAACACCTAAACTTCCAAAGAAGAAGTCATTGGCTTGTTTGAATATTAGCAGGGCATTAAATATGTCTTTGGAACACCTTAATCTTTCTGAAAACCATATTCATTCTGCAGCCTTTATTAGGGCACCACATGAAAAACAGAAGGCATCAATACAACTATTTCCAGATGGACCTGATAAGTTGAATCACCGGAAAAAACACGTCACTGGAAAGCTGACACACTTCTGGAGACCAGGAAAACTTATCCATAAGTCTATCAGTATCACCTTGGATGAAGATAAAACAGCCTCCTTGCAAAGAAATATGTTGAAACGTGACTTGAGCATCAGTTTGCTGTTTAGCAAAAAGCTGTGATGTAAATCTTCTCTTTTGTTAGTAGATATTACCACTGACTCTGGGATATACATGGATAATGTTTTAGCTAATCCTTTAGCATCTTCATTTAACTACCCATTAAGCAATGAACTTTGGCCTCAGAATTCCTGGTAATACTGACATGAAACATAAAGATATAAAAGACTCTTGTATTACCCCTGCTTTATTGCGTGAAAAAGTTCAGAGTTCTATAAAGTACATATATCTGTCAGTTCAAAAGGCACAGCCAAGTCCTTTAGAGGCCACTTTTTATGTGAGTTTCTCTCTCTCTCTCTCTCTCTCTCTCTCTCACACACATATACACACACACACACACACACACACACACAGGCACAAGACAGGTACATGTCACAGGGATATCTCAGGAAGTCACCATTCATTTGCAATGTCTTCATTAATAAGTCTATATTATATATGCAAAAAACAAAAGCAATGACTTTGCTCTCTCCTGCTGTGAAAGAAATGGAAGATCCTAGTTACTGAATAGCCTAACACCATCTCACTAAGGGCCCTGTTGAATCCAACAGAAATATGTTCAGAGTACCCCGAAGGATTTCCCTAGAGGGAAAAGCCAATGCCTGTTTAGCTCTCTCTGCCATAAGTGGAGCCTAAGTTTTCTTAAGGTGACTTTCACAGAGAGAAGGATGCTGCCTTTCTCTCTCCTGATAATTTCTGGACTCCCAGCTCTGTTACGTCAGGTGCCTGAGTAGCCCTTTAACCAGCACACTCAGGACCAGCCTTGGGGCCCTCATAATCCTTCAATTCAGACACGCTAACCACCCTCCAATGTCATATTGCAGTGGGTTTTTTTTTTTTTTAATAAAGACTTGGAGTCACTTTATTCACCCAATATCTATAATACAACACCAAAATATAATCAAATGAAAAATGTACACACTTTGTACATCTTATTAATTGATCTGTAAGACTCCAATAATTCTCTCATCCATGATTCATGAGGGTTTTATGAACGATCAAAATCTTCTTAATAGTGCATATTAATATTGTGTTTCAGCAAACTCTTCTGATTATGTTCAGAAGACATAGGCTGTCCCTATGCTTCAGGATAGCCTGACAGGCTCCACTTAGTGGAAAAGTATGAACTAATTATCTTTTAACCCAAGGCTACCACCACCACCTTTCCTTAATTTTTTTAAAAATAAAAACAAAGTCGGTCCCTCTTGTCTGGCAAGGGCAAGAATGTCCAAATATGGGCTCTTTCTCCACTTGACTTCCCATGGAGATCAACATGGCAGTTATAACACTTGTGCTAATCATGGAAACTGTCTTCAACCAGTTTTGCATGTATTTAGTGCTACAAACAGAATACATATGACGTAGATTTCAAACTGTGGCCACATTGGAGAAACAGTATTTATAAACTGTAGCTCTCGCTTTTTCCCTGCTCTTTCTTCTCTAGAATGTATACCAATTTCATTCTCCCTGAAAGGCCCATGAAACCAATGGCAAATACCATTCTCTGAAATTTCAAGAGGTTCCAAACATTTCTGAGCTTAAGCAAAGTTGCAGCAGAGTTCAGGTGTCCTTGTTGCTCCTGCAACACCAATACCAGTTACCCAAGGTGAGGAGAGGAGAGGGGAGGAAATAAGTATCTATTGACGACGGATGGGAAACCAAGCACTGTACTTTGACATCTGATCCTGAATTCAAGGGAATTATCATTCCCAAAAGGTGATAAATAAGTGCTACTTCCCTTCCCACCTCCATCTTACAGATGAAAAAACTGACGCTCAACGTCATACTAACTTGTAACAGTGTCAGAATCCCAGGCTTCTATCTGCCTACAGAATTCATTCTTTTCCTGTTACCAAATGCTGACTCCTTTTAATTCTTTCTGTGGACTTGGGCTCTGGTTGCTCAGTCTCCATCAGAGCCTTGATGAATCATGGTGCAGTTTGTGCCTTGCTCAAAGAAACCAGACTGCAGGGCAGGAAGGGCTGAAAGTTAGCCTGTGCTATACCCGAACAGCCATGTCTCCTTCTGGGGCTATGCATTACCTTCCAAAGTCTGCTTTAACAAATTACTGCAAACAGACTTAAAACAACAGAAATTTATCCTCTCACAGTTCTGGAGGCCAGAAGTCCTAATGCACTGGCAAGATTGGGTCCTTCTATGAGCTCTGAGGAAGCATTTGTTCCATGCCTTTCTCCTAGCTTCTGCCAGCTGCCAGCAATACTTGGCATTCCTTGGCTTGTTGTTATGCTCCTCCAATCTCTCCTTCCATCATCACGTGGCCTTCTTCTCACTATCTCTTTTCCTCTTCTAAGGACACCTGTCATTGGATTTAGGGCCCATCTGGGTAATCCATGATGATCTCAGTCTCAAGATCCTTAATTACATCTGCAAAGGCCCTTTTTCCAAGTAAGATCATATTCACAAGTAGCAGGATTAGGATTTGCACATACCTTTTTGGGGCCAACATTCAAATCACTACAGGTTGTATACACCTGGAGGAAAAGCAGCCTTTTTTTTTTAACTGTTCTACCCAAAAGCAGATGTGCTTTCCTCTTTAGCACAGGCACCTGTGGGCTGATGAAGCCCTGGTCTCCTCCTGCATTCCCTGATGCCTGTGTCCGTCAGTCTGGGTTTCTGACCCATTCTTTCTATTCATGCTTCCAAAGCTTTTCTGTTCTTTCATTCATTCTTTCATTCTTTTCTATTCATGCTACCAAGGCCTTTAACCCCTGCCTGGCCCCTGATAGCCTACTCAGCTCCTGCTACCCCTCTGAGGAGTAGAGCCTGGCGAAGTCAACATAGGATCAGGATCTGAAATTAGATCTGTTCACAGGATTGTGTGGAGGAAGACTGGCCCTGAGGGCACAGGCTTGACTTGGCAAGAGGCGGTAAAAGATAGTATTGATGGAAAGCCATGGCCTGAACAACAGACAGTGGCCCAGGTAAGCAAGCAGCATCCAGGGGAGTTGTCCAATGGGCTCAACGCTCATAGCAACAAAGATGGAGTGATAGCCATCTTTTTTTTTTTTTATTTGCAAACTATATATCTGTTAAGGGGCTAATATCCACAATATATAAGGAACTCAAACAACTCAATAGCGAGAAAGCCTGAATAAAAAATAGGCAAAGGATGTGAACAGACTTACTATTTCTCAACAGAGGACATATGAATGGCCAACAGATATATGAAAAACATGTTCCGCATCTCTAATCATCAAGGAAATACAAATGAAAACCACAATGAAGACAAGGTGTGGTGGCTCACGCCTGTAGTCCCAGCACTTTGGGAGGCCAAGGCAGGCGTATCAACTGAGGTCAGGAGGTTGAGACCAGCCTAGCCAATGTGGTGAAACCCCATCTCTACTGAAAAATACAAAAATTAGTGGGCGTCTGTAATCCCAGTTACTCAGGAGGCTGAGGCAGGAGAAGGTGATAGCCATCTTGAGAAAGTCACATGGGAGGCAGGAAGAAACATACAGAAAGAAGAGGCAAGTATCAGGCCTCCAAGCACTAGGCTGGGCCAGGATAATTACACAGGGTATCACATTCAGGGCCCAGAGTTAGAGCCAGACTCAGCAATAAAGGGAACATGCCATAGTGCCCCCAGAATGTGGGCTCTAGTCTCTTAAATCTCTCCTGCTAATGGTCAGGATCCATTTGGATCCCCCAGTATCCCTAGTTGAGAGAAGAGTAATACAAGGCAGGAGTCAGGCCAGGCTTCTCTGCTCAGCCCCTTGACAGGTTCAAGTACCGCTGTAACTGGCCCCGTCCCTGCTGACCAAACCTCAATGGATTGCCCTTGTATTCTAGGTCTACCCTTAGCCATTGTAGTCCAGTCCTCTGAATTCTTCTGCATAGCCTTCCTGATATTCATACTATCCCAGACCTTGCCCTGAGTCTAGGCTTCAAATACCCAATGATGGCAATAAGAGAAGCAAAGGAGAACTTACAAAGTACATGAGCTATCCTTGGAGGATTTCCAGTGTCGCTAAAGCAGGAAGCAGGCAGAACCTAATGATGATTTTATTTTTGGATTTTGTGCCACCCATAGAAGTGAGTAAGAATAGACATTCAAAGACTTTCTAAGAATGCTCATGTGCAAAAAGGCTTGCCCGGATTGATTTCAGAAAGCAAACCTAAATTCCATTCCAGGAATTGTACAGCCTTGCAAGCTTCTAAATGAAAATCCCTGAGAATCTAATAATAAAGTCTTGATGGTACACATGGCTTTGCAGTGTTTATATTTAGCAAACATTTTCCACTCTGAAATGATTTCCTGCCAAAAATATCACATTTCAATAGATTTTGCCATATGATGCTTGATGCTTAATTTATTGTTTCCAAAATCATAATTGTCATAGAATTTGGGGTTTATGATGGAAACATGAAGAGTGAATTCAATGTTTTGCCTTTAGTCTGCCTTCAGATAAAGGATGTTTATTGAGGTCCTGCTATCTATAGTAAGTTGAGTCAGACTAAGAGAAAACAGGACTTACTCTTTTGGCATGTGATGGGCTTGTTTAGAATTAGTAAGAGATATGGCCAGAGACAAAGGAGACATTGGATGTCAGCAGGAAACGCCTTGCTGAGGTCTGATCACCTAAACAACAGGGAGTCCTTATCAGCTGTTGTACAGAGGAATCAACAACACTCTTATGATGAACTAAGGCAGTGATGCCCACAACGATTTAAAGAAGAAAGATAGTGGAGGGAGGGAGGGGAATGGGACCTTTTGCTCAGTAAATAATGAGCGAGATGTGGTGTCAGTGAAAATGGAGAAGGGGCCATGAAGGGCTAATGGGAAGGGCACTGGGCTTGGTCTGGGTTTGAATCTACAAGCTATTCATTTCAAGGAGCCTGTTTCCTCATCTGTGAAATGGGAACTAGTGTAGCATTGGTGCCACTATGCTATTATGATATCATTTATTGGATGGCACAAAGTAGTCACTAAATAAATAAATGCTTACAGAATCTGAAGAGAAAGATACTAGAGACTGGGGTGAAAATCATCCTGCCTTGCTGACCGTATCAAGCAGGATTCTTAGGAACAAGCAGAGAAACTGAGCATGGAAGGAAAGGAACTGATTGGAAGGCTATTAATCAGCTCACACAATTAGTGGGAAGGTTAAAGAAACAGGCTTGGAAACAGGCAGGACCAGAAGACTAGTATTTAGTCACAGGCAAAATCAAGCCAAAAGTCAATGTGGTAAGATCCCTGCTGCTGAGCACTGTGGGGCCATGCTTTGCACTGCCTGGCACTGGACATGAACACTGTCCCTGGAACCAGGTTGGCTGTTGCCACTGCTCACCTGCCATCAGAATGGATTTCCCACTGTCCTTGCTTCTTTGTATCTGCCGCTAGTGCCTGACTTCAAATCTGGGGCTGGCTGGGGGCCTCTAAACTTTAGCAAGCAGGTCCCAACGTTTTCCATGTTATGAGAGGCGGCTGATCCACTCTACCAAAACTCATAAATGGTGGTGGTAGGGAGGCAGTTTCCTAAACTTGAAAATGGATTCAAATGCCAGCAGCCAGAAAAAATGTCATATGTCCATTGCCATCACTGACTGGAGAGTGAGGCCATGCAGGGAGAGAAGGCAAAGGTTATTTATTCCTAAAGAATAAAGCCCAAGGTCAGGGAAACTGTGACTCTATTTTCAAAAACTGGAGAATAATAAACTGATTTTTAATAGATTACTGAGATATAAATTTACATACTCTATAAAGTTCAGTGTGCTAGTCAATGCTTTTTAGTGTATTGAAAGAGTTGTGCAACCTTCATCATAATCTAAATTTAGAATATTTTTATCACACCAAAACGAAATCTTGTACCCTTAAGTAGTCACTTCCCACCCCAGCCCACATTCAGCTCTAGGAAATCACTAATCTAGCTTCTGTCTCTCTAGATTTACTTATTCAGGACATTATAAATAAATGGGATCACACAACATATACGCTTTTGTGACTTGCTTCTTTCATTTAGCATGTTTGTTAAGGTGCATCCATGTTGTAGCATGTATAAATATGTCATTCTTTTCATGGCAAAACAATATTTTATTTATGGACATACTAAATTTTCTTTTCCATTTTTCCATTGGTGGACATTTGTGTTGTTTCTACTTTTGGGAAATATGGATGATGCTGCTATGAACATTTGTGGACAAGTTTTTGTGTGAACATATGTTTGCGTTTCTCCTGGAAATATATCTAGGTAGTAGAATTGCCAGGTCATATTGTAACTCTATGTTTAGCATTTTGTAAAATAGTCAAACTGTTTTCCAAAGTGGCTGCAACATTTTATATCCCCACCAGTAACGTATGAGTATTCTGGTTTTTCCACATCCTTACCAATACTTGTTATTGTTAGTATTTTTCATAACATCTATCCTAGTGGATATAAGTTATAAATGGATTTTTAAGCTTGATAGTTTGCCATGATAGTAAATATCAAGAAAACATGTCCTGAAGTCAGTTAGCTACCATCATCATCATTATGAGCATTACGGAGGAATCAAGTTGGTGAATTTTAAAATGTGAAATCATTTTTATTTTTCTCAAAAACTGCAGTAAAGCCTTTTTAGTTCTTAACTATATCTTGAACATATCTCATAGCTACCCAGACATTTTTTTGAAAAGGTATTAAAATTTCAAACCAGTTAAACATTTCTATCTCAAATGTGACTGAAATCTCATCTCCTCCCCTCCCCTCCCCTTCTACACAATTTTGATCCCTTGCTGGGGAGACTTGAAGTGAAAGGGAAGCATGGTTCATTCCTTCTCTTCTTCTCTCCTCCCGTAATGCCGTAATGGGACTTGGAGCAGGCCAGAAGAATTGGGGAATTACAGTGATTGCTATTCTTAATAGTGGATTCATTTAATTCAATTGCCCTATGGAGTAAGAAACTTTTATTATCTCTATTTAACAAATGAGAAACAGAGGCATGGAGAAGTTAAATAATTCAACTAGGTCAAGTGACTCAACTAAAAGCATACGGTTAGTAAGTGGCAGAGGCTGGATTCAAACCCAAGTAGGCTAACTCCAAAAATCTGTGCTCTTAACCACCATGCTATTTTTGGAAAAAGACAAACACCACCTTACTTAACTGGGTAGTTCTGCCTCCCAAGAGTAAGTCATAGGGAGACATCTGGCTCCAACTGTTGTTGGCTCTTCTCAGAATGTTCCATTCAAAATCCTCTGGAAGCCCTTGGAGTGAATGGGTACAAAAGCAAAGACTGAAACACTGAGAACTGAACGAGGGGAGATGACACAGAAAGAAGTGGGGGACACAAGTGACACATAGTAGTGATGGTGCCAGGTCATCCAAGAGAGGGCAGCATTTCAGGCTACTTGTTTCGAAGTATAAAGTTTGCCTAAAGGCCAAGGAAGGTCCCAGGGAAGGTAGGATAATGATAACAACAAGGAGTCTGAGGCACACACAATGGCATCCAACAACACAGGTGTGTAGGTACATTTGGGAAAAGGTGACTAAGTGGAAATAGTGAGTGATATGTGGAAATCAGTATCGAGTAGTTGAAGAAGAATGCTAGGGGCACTTCATTTTTCAAGTCAATGAGGAGGGAATTGTTCACTCATTTGAAGGAAGGGTACCCACAGTGACAGATGACATTCATGGAGCCCTGTCCTGGTGGGCTAAGTTCTTTCCAGACATCTTTTTAGGCTCACAAAATCTTCAAAGGTTAAGATCTATTTATGATCATCTTTGTTTTCCAGATGTAGTTAGGAAATGCAACCCAGGTCCTGCAGCTGGTGAGTGCTGAGTTCTATCTGCTGCCTACACCTATGTTCTCACACATGTTGTTCTCTTGACTCTCACTCGGCATGTGGGACTGGCAGCTAAGGAGAGAGGAATGGTTTAAAGCAGCCTTTCTGGAGACCTGCCAGGGAGAAATGGAGAGATGTGTCGAGCACTGGTGAGAGCCAAGTCAAAGTGAATGGCAGCTTACAGGCAGCTGGGTGTTTATGGGTTTACGTTGTTCTCAAATCCTTTGGGGCAGAAGGGCAGCAATGGGGAAGGTATGGTGGCAGAGTGGGGTTTGAAGATTATCATGCATATGAAATGACACCAGTGGGTGAAAGGCTTGAGATGACGGGAAGGGCAGCCTTGAAACAGTCAGCAGGGTCCACCATCTGGCTCCCTGCAGCTTCACTGACCTCCCTGAAGAAGAGTTACTTAAAATCTGTAAGCAGAAACATTTTTCATCAGAAACTCCATTCTGCAGTATCCTCCCTCTAAAACCTTTTATCCCTACAATGAAGGGCCAAGGACTACTTCTTGCAACCATTCTCCATTTAATTGCATCCATGTCAATAATTTACACATTTATACGAGTGAATTAACAGTCCGTGGCTCATCTGATTCCAATCATTTATACATCGTGCATAGGGAAGTAATTCAGAGCCAGGGCTGGCTTAGCTGAGGCTTTACAGGCTGAAAAGTGGGGAAATTTGGAAGAAGCATGAGTCTGCTGACTTCATGGTCATGGTTGAGAACTTGCCATGGTTCTCAACTATGGTCATAGTTGAGAACTTCTCTGAGCACCAGCCCTCCTGCCCAACTGGTAAATATCCTGCCTGAAGTTCCTTTCCAAGAAGGGCATCTTCTGTTCCTCCCTTCAGCCCTTGAATACTTACTTTTTCTGCTCTATACTCCATTTCTCAAGCTCCCAGTGCCAGGAACTCATCTATCTATTCTCTTAGAGATTTCCCCTTGCCACTGTCCTATAACCACAAGGCTCACAGAGTGAGGTCCGAGACATAAGCCTCTGGCCAAGGAGCTTTTCAGAAGTGACCAGTGTGGACTGAAGGCAAGTGGATCCTTCTTCAGGGGTCTGAACCATGAAAGACCCCTTAATTTTTATATGACCTGCAGTCAGGGGAAGTAGAGACTGCTGAAAAAACAAAAATTGAATTTTCTTCAGACAGATGTAGAGGCTCAGAGAAGACTAATATAATTTTCAGGAAATAATATAAATTTTCTTATACCCAAGGATCGCATAAACTAATGTCCTCTGCAGATTAGTTAACATATTCTCAAGTAGGTGATTTTTTTTTTCACCTTGGTACCTGTCCATCATTTACAAACATTAAACTTCTATATCTAAAGTTTATATATGTTCATGAGACATCTGTGAAATAGGAACTAATGGTACTGGTGCCACTATGCTATTATGATATCATTTATCATGACCACGCTGCAGGATCTTTCACACTAACACCCTCCCCCTTTCTTTTGGAGAATGTGTTTATTTCTGATTTGATAAATAAGCACAATTATTCTCAGTGATTCTGAATTAGTCATTAAAGTTGACAAGAGGATTTGTCCAATTTCTATTTTTTTGGCATTGATCAAAGATGCTATTTTGAAAAAAGTACATACATGTGAACCTTGCCAAAAATTTTGCTATTATAAATACCACTCTAAGACATTTTCAGGACATAATAGAATTATCATAAAAACTTGTTGCCCAAAACATATGGAATATGCAATAAATATATTTTGAATGAATGAGAACCACTTTAGGATTTTATATATAGAAAACTTAGTAACAAAAATCCTTCTCTTTAGTCACAACAGAAATACATACCAAACTGAAACTGCACATACCAGATAAAGCCTGGAAAATACTTTTATGTTAAGTAATACTATGCTGAATACTTTTTACTAGGAATACCAACCTGAATACGTGCAACATTGCAAAAGATAACTCCAAGTTACACATATGTACATTTGAATTTCTGAATTCAACGAAATGGGAAATGTCTTTTAGAAATGGTTAAAAAAAAAAAAAAGGCCAGGCATGGTGGCTCATGCCTGCAATGCCAGCACTTTGGGAGGCCAAGGCAGGTGGATCACTTGAGGTCAGGAGTTCAAGACCAGCCTGGCCAACATGGTAAGACCCCATCTCTACTAAAAATACAAAAATTATCCAGGCATGTTATCAAACGCCTGTAGTCCCAGCTTCTTGGGAGACTGAGGCAGGAGAAATCGCTTCAACCTGGGAGGTTGCAGTGAGCAGAGATCATGCCACTGCACTCCAGCCTAGGTGACGGAGTGAGACTCTGTCTCAAAAGAAATGGCAAAATATATGTATGTATATGTGTATATATATATATTTTTTTCATCATCATGCCCAAGGATTTATTTTCTAAACATAATATCCTATAGTTTTGTCTCCATCCATAATTTACATGCCCCAACCTTACATTATCTTTTAAAAGTTAATACTTAATGCAAAATATTCTTGTAAATATTCCCTTTTCCAACTATAAAATGTTGCATTTCAGCCTTCATTTCCATGTCTATCATACGCAATATCCTGTACTTTGCTCTTGTTACTATTCCAATCATATCATTAACATAGTACATTTTTGCAAGCCACACTCATGTTTGACCTTCCAATGAAAGGATAATTTCATTTGGTGTTAAAATGAGCACTTTGAAAACATAAGGTGAGAGAGTGGCGAAAAAGGAAACAGAGAAATAATACATCTGCTTTCCTAGATTAAAAGGATATGATGCCTCCAAAGAACACCAGGTGAGAACACCAGCAAAAATTTTCAAATAAATATTCAGGGAGGATGCCAAGAACTTTTTAGAGTAAGTTTTTAGAAAGAGCCCAAGCTTTCCAGTAAGTCAGCAAAGTGTTATTGTGAACAAGAATTCTATCCTAGAGAAATTTTGAGATGTCATGGGACAGTTGTATTCAGAAAGACATCAGAAATCATGAAAACGAATCTGAGCAAAAAAGTATTGAAAATATTGGATGTAGTGCTGTATTATGCAGCTAATAAAGACATACTCAAGACTGGGTAATTTATAAAGGAAAGGGGTTTAATTGACTCACAGTTCCACATGACTGGGGAAACCTCATGACCATGGTGGAAGGTGAAGGAGGAGCAAAGTCATGTCTTACATGATGGCAGGGAAGACAGTATGTTGAGGGGAACTGTCCTTATAAAACCAACAGATCTCGTGAGACTTATTCAGTATCATGAGAATAGCATGGGAAAAAAACACTCCCATGATTCAATTACCTACCACTGGGACCCTCCCATGACACATGGGGATTATGGGAGCTACAGTTCAAGATGAGATTTGGGTGGGTACATGGCCAAACCATATCAAGTGCAGAATGAATTTGGTAGTATTTATATCTCTTCCTTCCCATTTGGAACAATATTTTAATATATTAAAGTAATGGCTGCTCACAGTTAATATTGGAAAATATAGGAAAAAAATGGAAATAAAAATCACTCCTTATTTAATCGCCTATGAATAATCATTCTTAATATTTTGGCTTCTTCTTCACTGTCTATGTACATATTGCTAACCATTTGGGTTCTTACTGTGTTGTCATGCTTTCTCCATTTAATATACTTTCTGTTATTTTTACTCTGAATATATGGATTGTAATGGTGGAATAATGTTCCATTCTATAATTTTGTCAATAAATTTAATCATCTAATTTTGGAATTGATTGCTTGTAATTTTTCATAATTACAAATAATGCTACAATAAACATCCTTATACAAAAAAAGCTTTATTTACATCTGATTATTCTCTCAATATACAACTCTGAAAAGGGGAATTATAGACTCCAATGGTAAGAACTACTTTCAAGCTTTTGATTTATACTGTCTGTTTGTCCACCAGATAGGCATCAGAAAGGAGGTACCAATTCTATTAACAGCTGTGTTGAATCTTTTCAACTACATTCTTGCTTTATAAGGTAGTACAGTTACAACATTTTGCCAGTTCAGTGGGTGGAAACGGTATCTTGTGGTTGATTTAATGTGATTATTTAATGTGAATCATCTATTTGTGTCTTTTGCCCATTTTTCTTTTGGCCCATTTGTCTTTCTGTTATTTTTAAGCGCGACTCACTCATAAAAATGTCCTATGTGCTGAGATAAAGTTGTCATCTTTAGCCTTTCAACTTTATTTCTTCCATTTTTTGTGCACAGAATTTTTTAATGTAGTCAAATTATAATTATACATGCATATAGCATTACATTTTATAGTGTTTCCCTTGCCTTTTTGTACATTGAAGAAATATTTGCTTACTCTCTGATTATCAAAAGTAAGCCCAAATGCCCATCGACGATAGACTGGATAGGGAAAATGTGGCACATATACACCATGGAATATTATGTAGCCATCAAAAACGATGAGTTTGGGTCCTTTGTAGGGACATGGATGAACATGGAAACCATCATTCTCAGCAAACTGACAGAAGAGTAGAAGATCAAACACCGCATGTTCTCACTCATAGGCAGGTGTTGAACAATGAGAACACATGGACACAGGGAGGGGAGCACTACACACTGGGGTCAGTTGGGGGGAAATAGGGGAGGGGCAGTGGGGGTGGGAAGCTGGGGAGAGATAGCAAGGGGAGAAATGCCAGATGTAAGTGATGGGGAGGAAGGCAGCAAATCACACTGCCACCTGTGTTCCTATGCAACAATTCTGCATGTTCTTCACATGTACCCCAAAACCTAAAATACAATAAAATAGATAAATGGGAAAAAATAAATAAATAAATAAATATCGGAAAAAAAAAAAAAGTAAGTCTATACCCCTCAAGGCTAGATACTATATTCACCATGGCTTGTTTTTTGTTTGTTTGTTTTCTAGCACAGTGCCCGACACATCACAGGAATCATTAAATGTTTATTGAATGAAACATGTAAACAAACAAATGACCATCACTGCCACAAGATGCATTCATACCAGCCTTCCTGCCCTGTATTTCCTGTGCCATCTCTGAATGGATATACCAATGTGGCAGGGGTGAGAGGCAGGGAGGGAAGACAATAGGGTGAAGCATTTTGGATGTGTGTTGCCTGAGGCGTGGTGGCTCATGCCTGTAATCCCAACACTTTGAGAGGCTGAGGCGGGCAGATCACTTGAGGTCAGGAGTTCAAGAGCAGCCTGGCCAATATGGCAAAACTCCGTCTCTACTAAAAATACAAATTATTAGCCAGGCGTGGTGGTGCACGCCTGTAATCTCAGCTACTTGGGAGGCTGAGGCAGGAGAATCACTTGAACCTGAAAGGCGGAGGTTGCAGTGAGCCAAGATCGTACCATTGCACTCCAGGCTGGGTGACAACAGTGAAACTCCATCTCAAAATAAATTAAAAAAAAAATGGAGCACTCATGAAGGCAAAGGGTAAGGCTACTGAGGGCTGTTACACATCCTGGTCTCATGAAATGGACAGTGAAAGAAGTATGAAATATCTTCAACCATGTCTCAGGTGAAAAAGGTTTTTCATATAGTCATGACCTCTGTTATACGAGGCAGAGACAATATGTAGTCTCACGTTTCAGGACTGTGCATTGACATCATTCTGTGTTGAAGCCCCAAGTCCAGTATGTTTGATCCTTAATAAAATCTACAATTCACAGCAGATATGTGTGTATAATTTGTAACCAAAGGCCAACAGCACTAATAATGATGCAATGTCTATGTGGTCAAAGGTATGAAGGAGGCAGGAAATTTATCATAATTAATGCAGTAAAATGAATGGTAATTAAATTCAGGTTAAGAAAAAGCACATTCATTTACATGAAGATATACGGCAATTCATGATAATTTTTAAAGAGCCAGCTGGAAGTTGCAATGGCATTATCTATAAGGGAAGTGTTTACCAAGAAAATTAACAGAATCTTTAAGATACAGATTATGAGATAATTTTCTGCACCCTCTAGGGACTTCAAAAACATTTTTTTCATTTAGAGTACTGACATGCTAATTTTTTTAAATGTAATTTATTCCTTAGGTCAGGAGAAAAGATTTCTGATAAATGAAGTTATCCTAAACTGAAGTTATTTGATAATACTAATGCTTTTTTGCTTTACCACTATTGAAATCATATAATTTAATAATTTATTTACATAGTAGAATATTAAAAAGGTAGAAAAAGTATGTAGTGCAAAATACACTCTATCTTCTTCTTTCTAATTTCATAGACCCCAGTTAGCCTCCCCTCTGCATCAAGCAAACACTGTTATGCAGTTGTTCTATGCAAGGAGATATTCTATGAATATTCAACTACGTTTGTAAATTGCCCTTTATTTTAACATAAATGGTAGAATATTATTCATATTAATCTGTAACTTGCCTTTTTCACTCTATTTGGATACTTCCATGTCAGTCTATAGAGAATAGTTGGCTCTCTCTTCTTAATGTCTAGGCAGTACTCCATTACATGGAACACCGTAATTTATTTAACCAGTACTCTGCTGATGAATGTCTTGGGCTAGATTCTCGAGAAGCACAGCTTAAGGACACTTTCACGCAAGTGATGTATCGAGAAGTGCTTTCAAGAGAATCTTATATAGAAACCACAGAGAAAAGATAGGCTGGGGAAGAAGCTAAGCAAAGATGTGGTTTTAGTCAAGTCAAACCTTAGTCTGTTCCCATGGGGAACACTGGAGCATGCATGGCAGCAGGAAAAGGTGTTGCATTTTTGTACCACCATATACAATAGACATTGGCTTTGTATACTGCTAATATACAGATAAATGGCTGTCTGGGTAACCTCACAGCCACTTCTAGATAAGGAAGTTCCTGTTCAGTTGAAGGTAATTCTCTGGAGAAGGGTGAGCTGTGAGCCATCAGCAGCCAACACTCACAGTGGCTGGAGATGGGTGCACTGGCCCAGGAAGGGGATGCAGGTGGAACACCACATTGGATATTAGGTCCTTTACAATTTTGTAAGGACAAGCAATGCTTATACCCTTGTAGATATATGCCTTTGTATATGTGTGCAGTACCGCTGATTGATCAATAACTAGAAGCAAAATAACCAGGTGAAAAGCTATAAATATTTAAAATTCTGATAGATATTCCCAAATTGCTCTCCAATTTATACTCTGACCCAAAACATATGAGTTTCTGTCTTCTCACACCCTTGCTGAAAACACATGCTCCTAAAATGTTTAATATTTGTCAATCTGATAGACAGAAAATGGCATCTTGTTGCAATTTTAATTCACATTTCTCTTGCTATGAGAAGTTCTGAATATTTTTAAATCTGTTTCAAAGGTATTTTTATTTCCTTTTCAATGAACTGATTGTGTCCTTTGCCTATTTTTAAAATTTGGTTACTGGCTTTTTTTTTTTTTTCCCATTTATTTATTTTATTGCATTTTAGGTTTTGGGGTACATGTGAAGAACATGCAAAATTGTTGCATAGGAACACACGTGGCAGTGTGATTTGCTGCCTTCCTCCCCATCACCTACATCTGGCATTTCTCCCCCTGCTATCCCTCCCCAGCTCCCCACCCCCCACCGTCCCTCCCCTATTTGCCCCCAACTGACCCCAGTGTGTAGTGCTCCCCTCCCTGTGTCCATGTGCTCCCATCGTTCAACACCCACCTATGAGTGAGAACATGCGGTTGGGTCCTTTGTGGGGACATGGATGAACCTGGCTTTTTTTTTTCTTGCTGAAACATGACTGCTCTTGAATCAATGATATTAGCCCTTCTTTGTCAAAATTATTCAGTTTTTTCAAAGTGACTTTTCTATGTCTATTTGATAGTTATACATATTTAAGGGGTACATTTGATATTTTGATATATTTATGCAATGTATAATGGTCAAATTAACGTAGCTGGGAATCTATCACTTCAAATATTTATCTGTTGTGTTGAAAACATTCCAATTCTTCTCTTTCAGTTATGTGGAAAGATACAATAAATTATTGTGAACTATAGTCTCCCTACTGTTCTATCAAACACTAGCACTTATTCCCTCTAGTTGTATGTTTGTACACCTTAACCAACCTCTCTTTGTCACCCCCATCCTTACCAACCTCTGGTAACCACTGTTCTACTCTATCTCCACAAGACCTACTTTTTCAGCTCCCACATTTGAGTGAAAACATACAATATTTGTCTTTCTGTGCCTGCCTTATTTCACTTAAATAATGACCTCCAGTTGTACCCATGTTGTTGAAAATTACAGTATTTCATTCTTTCTTATGTGGAATAATATTTTACTGTGTACATATAACATATTTTCTTTACTTATTCATTCATTGATGGACATGTAGGAAGACCTGAATAAACATTACTCAAAAGAAGACACACAAATGGCCAACGGGTGTATGAAAAAATGCTCAACAACACTAATCATCAGGGAAATGCAAATCAAAACCAGAGTAAGATAGCATCTCACCCCAGTTAAAATAACTATTCTCAAAAAGACAAAAATGAATGCTGGTGAGGATGCAGAGAAAGGAGCATGCTCACACACTTGTTGGTGGGAATGTAAAGTAGTACAACCACTACAGAAAACAGTATGGAGGTTTCTCAAAAAACTAAAAGTAGAACTGCCACATGACCGAGCAATCCCACTGCTGGGAATACATCCAAAAGAAACTAAATCAGTATACAGAAGAGACATCTTCACTCCCCTGTTTATTGCAGCTACTATTCACAATGGCCAAAATGACTTTTGACTTTGCTTATGGCATTTTATAAGACAATTTTAAAAATTCTAATAGTCAAGTGTTATTCTTTTTAATGACATTTCGTGTCATGCTTCCAAAGTCTCCAAGAGTATAAAAAATTCTTCAGTTATTTTTGTCTTGGGTCTATGGCTTTATTTTTAACATTAAGATATTTGATCTGGCTGGAATTTATTGTGGTATAAGGAATAAAGTAGGAATCCCACTTTTAAAAATACTTATTTTCCAGGTAGCATCTCACTTGTCCTACTAACATGCATTAATTAAGTAATTTCTCCACTAAAATGAAAGGGTGTCTTTGTGATAGAGTAAGATGCTATAAGTATTTGGGTGAATTTCTAGACTCCCTTTCTTTTTCATTGATCATTTATTGTCTAAGTCTGACTCTGTACTACAGAGTTTTAATTGCAGCAGTTATAAACTTGAACACATGGAGGGCTAGTCACCACTGACTATTGGTCTTCTTTTTTGGAATCTTCCTATCTATTCTGGCAGATTTATTTTTCCTGATACACCTGAGAAAGCTTTAGTATTTCTTTTGGCATTAAGTTTGTGGATTAATTTAATATGAATAGACAACTGATAACATTGAGTATTCCTTCTCAAGAAATAGGCATTTATTTAAACTTTCGTATCTCTTAACATTGTTTTGAAGATTTCTTTACGTAGATCTTAAATAGTTTTGTTAAGTGTATTCCTAGATTTTCTTTAATGTTGCTATTGTAAATAAGATCATTTTCCATTATATTTTATGGTGATTGTTGTTTATTTTTCCTCTCTTAATTCTGTAAATAAATTTTGACAAATGAAGTGGGTATTTTCTTGAAATCTGAATTTTACAAGTAATTGTGTGTGACATAAAAATTATTTTTCTTGATGGCTGAGTTTTTAGGTAAATATGTACATGATGTAAGTTTTCACATTTTTTATTCTAACCAAAGAGGAAAAATTTTTAAATATACATCTGAGCCATAAGTCTAGCCTGTACATAACTTCTAGTATGTATATTTTCTTGATGTTTTAAGAAAAGTTCCTGAATTCATCCATTCATTTATTTAATCATTCAGGAACTGGAATACTGGGGTAAACAAAACAGTCAAGCTCCTGCCCTCATGGGATAATCATTCCAGCTGTAGGGTGGGGAATGGGGAGATAGGGGGAACGGGGAGATTGGGGGAACAGAAAGCAAGCCAAGTAAATAAATAAATCTATAATATTATATCATATGGTGGTAAGTGATGTAGAATGAATAAAGGAAATCTGCTGTGGTAATGAGTGAAATGAGGATGGGAATGAAGGGAAGGGAGAAACTTCACATTCCAAGGCAAAGTAAGACTTTTTGAAGGTGTGATATTTGATCTGAAGCTTAGATAATAGGAAGGTGTCAAATATCTCAAGACAAAGCATCCAGGCAGAGAAGCCAGCACGTGCAAAGGCCTGAAGTCAGAAAAAAGATTGGTGTGTCTGAGGAACAGAAAGGTCACTGCATCTGGAGTTAGTGGGGAGAGAGTAGTGGAGTAATAAAGGTGAGGTCAGAGCCCCAGGCAGAGCCAGTCCACAAAAGTCCTTGAAGCTCATGTACAGTGCACACATTGGTTACTCACCCAACATCGATTCCCCTCCCCACTCTGAAAGAACTTCACATGTGTAGACAAGTTCCAACTTTAGGAGGACTTCTGACTAATCGCAGTCAATGTGCACATGATATTCCCCATTGTTCCTGGGATGTTTGCATGTCTTACATTGGACTGACAGATTTCTGTCTCTTGCTGGAGGAGAACAGAAAGTATGTAGCCCAAAGGCTGGCAGCCATCTCCTAATGAGGAAGGGAACCAATCTTAAAATGAAGCCAGCACTGAGAAAGGCAGAGCCCAGAGACAGGACCTGGATCTCTGAAGACATCACTGGGCTGCTTTTTGGTGCCAGTCTGGACCCTGACCCACCCATGGACTTCCAAGTTTAGGACACAAAACATTTTCTTAACACTTAAAGCTATGTTAGTTAAGTTTTCATTTACTTGCAGCTAAAAGGACTCAAATGTAGAAACCATGGTAAGGAGTCTGGATTTTATTCTCTGTACAACGGAAAGTCATGGGAGAATTTTTAGGAGAATGACATGATCTCACCTATTTTTTTTTTTTTTTTTTTTGAGACGGAGTCTTGCTCTTGTTACCCAGGCTGGAGTGCAATGGCGCGATCTCGGTTCACCGCAACCTCCGCCTCCTGGGCTCAGGCAATTCTCCTGCCTCAGCCTCCTGAGTAGCTGGGATTACAAGCACGTGCCACCATGCCCAGCTAATTTTTTGTATTTTTAGTAGAGACGGGGTTTCACCATGTTGACCAGGATGGTCTCGATCTCTTGACCTCGTGATCCACCCGCCTCGGCCTCCCTAAGTGCTGGGATTACAGGCGTGAGCCACCGCGCCTGGTCACCTATTTTTTTTTTTTTTTTCTTTTTAATCACTCCAGCTGCTATGCAGAAAATGAAGTACAGATGGACAAGAGTGGAAGAACAGGGTTAGTCACACATATGGGAGATTGAGTGAACTGTTAAGGTAGCTCTGGAAAGTGAAAGAAATTGACAGAATTAGGATACATTTTTCTCCAAGCTTTAGCAAAGGGCACTATCAGAGATTACTAACAGTATTCAACACCAAGCAAAGGACTCTGGCCCAGTCACTTAAGCTTCAGCTTCTTTATTTGTAAATAGGGATGGTGTCCTAAATACTACACTATTGAGAACTATATATGCTAAAGAAGTAATAAGCCTATACAAAACAGTACTCAAATTATCTAAAAGGAAATATATTAAGATTCATTACTATCATACAGTACAAACTGTAACTTATGTCAGCTACACCTTGACATACATTGACAGTCAGTTTGGCACTTAGTTTATATCAGTCTTCTTGTTCAACTTTTAAGTTTTTTACTAATTTGTACTTAATACACTATATAAAAGATTATATCTTATTTTTTATTAGTGTAACTAAAAGTCAATAGTATTTTCCAATTGACATTTTTCCTATGTTTATTTCTCAAATGTATATCTTAGAAACTTCCATAAATGTCTCTAAAAATTTTGATTCAGTCTCCCAATTTCAAAATAAAATGAGACATTGTTTAGACCATTCACTGTAAGTAAAATCCCCTCCTCATGCGCAACAAAGTTTCACATGTGTTACTTTATCCTTGAGTGAGGTCTCAAGTTCACAGAAAAAAACAGTAAACTTGAAAAATAGGGGCTCTGTCTTTGCAAGCTAACTAACCAGAAAAAACCACAGTGCAAATACATCCAACAGTTAGATTCAGTGCTACATGATTGCAGTGGAGCTACAATAGTTTATGGGTGAGAGGAAGGAAGGAAATGAGAATAAGGGAAAATTAGTTAATTTGGGTTAAAATGGGTAGTCATTTGCCATAATTACCACGAAATTTCAGGTTTCAAAATGAGGCAAACTACTGCAAAATAGATCTTTGTATTTGATTATAATCAAAATAATTTTATACATTTAGTTTCAGGAATATTAAGAAGTCCAACCCACTTGCCCCTGTTTAAAAACAGGAATGGTGCTAAGGAAAGGAAATAAGATAATATTCAGATAAAAGCTTAATCATTTGCCTAAATGTTATAGTTCTGTTTCTCATCTTGAGAATTAAAAATGACTTTTCAGACAAGTATTTGGGCCAACATGGAACTAGTGTATTTCAGATTACTAAAATGAGGATTTTTTGCTTTTAAAAAAAGCACTTCTTCACAGGATAATAGAAATAACAACCAAGTAGTATTGAGGTAAGGAAAAGAAAGAAAGCTTAGTGCAATTATAAAAACATTAAAGTTTAAAAATTGAAGAGTGATTTTTGCTTTCATCTAAGATGGAGTGACATGGTAAGATTTGTCCTTCTACCTTGAACAAACTAACAATACATACGAAACAATGGTGTTTAGATGTTGGTCAACAGGTGGTGTAGGACTGTGTTCTATCAGAGGAGGATACCAATAAACATAAATCTATTATACACCAGCTAACTGGCTGGAGGCATAGGCCAAACAGAGTCTGGAGGCCTCACTGAGCTAAGGATTCTGGGAAACCAAGACAGCTAGAATTTGCATGATGGAGAAGGTAGCTGCACAGAGAGTAAGTACCAAAGATCTGCTAAGGGGTCACTGTGACTCTTTGAGCACTGAGCTAACATTCTTGAGAGAACGTTACCCAAAGCCAGATAAAGAAATGAAAAAGAAGAAAAGAAAAGAAAAGAATTCCTAGATGTTACATATGGTTGTCTAATAGCTTATGGTCCCACCAAGCCAAATGAAACGTCTTTGGGTAGAATACTGAGAAAGGTGTTGCCTTAGAAGTGGGACCAAATAAGCCTTAAACAAAATGCTTTAGACATACTCCTTAAAAATCTTAAAATCAAGTCTTAAAATGAGGCTTGGAATGGAACATCAACTGACTTCATGTAACTTAACTATAAATACTATTTAAAGTAAAACAACTAAATCCAAGAACCAACAACAAAAAAATTTGTAATGTCTGACATCCAGTAAAAAATTATTAGGTATACCAGTTGGGTGTGGTGGCTCATATCTGTAATCTCAGCATTTTGGGAGGCTGAGGTGGGCAGATCACAAGGTCAGGAGTTCGAGACCAGCTTTGCCAACATGGTGAAACCCCATCTCTATCATAAATATAAAAATTAGCCTGGTATGGTGGCACATGCCTGTAATCCTAGGTACTCAGGAGGCTCAGGCAGGAAAATCATTTGAACCTGGGAGGTGGAGGTTGCAGTGAGCTGAGATCACGCCACTGCACTCCAGCCTGGCCAACAGGGTGAGACTTTGTCTCTCTCTCTGTATATATATATCTACTATTAGGTATACAAAGGCATAGGAACATATGGCCTATAACCAGGAGAAAACTCCATCAGTAAGAATCAATATAGATATCTCTGAGGTGATGCAATTAGCAGAAAAGTAAGCTAAACAGCTTTCAAATTTGATTAAAAAAATAAGCCTACAGTCTCACAAGTTTCAACGAACCCCAAGCAGAATAAACATAAAGAAAACCAGGCTAATGTATATAATAATTAAATTGCTAAAGCAACCATAGAAAAGACATGTTATATACAGATCAAAGATATGACTGATATTTCATCAGAAACTATGAAAGAAGACAGTAGAATTGAATCTTTAAAATATTGACCAGCTTGGGCAAAATAGTGGGACCTAGCTCTATTAAAAAAAATTTAGTTAATTATCTGGACAAGTCAGTGCATGCCTGCATTCCTAACTACCTGGGAGGCTGAGGTGGAAGGATCACTTAAGCCTGGTAGGTTGAGGCTACAGTGAGCTGTAATCATGCTACTGCAATCCAGCCTAGGTGACAGAGTGAGACTGACCCTCTCTCTTAAAAATATCTAAAAGAAAAAATAAAAGCCAATCAAGAATTTTTTAATGTTGAAAACATCTTTCAAAAATGAAGACAAAATAAAAACTTCTCAGATAAACAAAAGCAAAGAGAATTCATTGTCAGTAGATCCACACCACAAGAAGTACCAAAGGAAGTTTTTCAGGTACAATAAAATACATTAGATAAAAATTTGGATCTACACAAAGGAATGAAAAAATGACAGAAATGATAAACATACGAATAAATATAAAAGATACTTTTCTTATTTTAACGATCCTTTTAAAAGATAGTTGACCACTTATAGAAAATACTAACAGTGTATTGTGGGGTTAATATCATATTTAGAAAAATATATTATTTTTCTAAAATAAAATAACAATAGAAAAAACTGATCAACAACAACAGCTCAAAAATTGGGAGGAAGAAATGATAGTTATAATGTTCTAAGGTGTTGCATTATTTGTGAAGTGATATAATATCTGAAGGTAGAATGTAATAGGTTAAAAATGTGTGTTGCAAACACTAGAGCAACCACAAAAAAGTAAATGTATTGCTAATAAGCCAATATGCAAGATAAAATAGAATCATTAACATCAGTTAATCCAAAAGAATGAAAGAAAAGAAAAAATATTAAAATATATATGAATCAAATAGAAAACAAAAATCATGGTAGAAGATTCACACCAACCCATATTTATAATTATATCAAACATCAATATTCTAAATACCCAAATTAAAAGACAGATATTGTTCCATTGAATTTTTAAAAAGCAAAAACAATTTCATGCTGGAAAAAAAACACACCCAAATGTAAATAGAAAGACACGGATGAATTAAAAGTAAAATAACGGAAAAGATGTAACCTGAAAAAACTAATCTAAGAAAGCTGAAGTGGCTACATTAATAGCACACAAAGGAGACTTTAGAATAGAGGAAAGCCCCCAGGGGAGGAAAAGGAATGAATTCAACAAAAGAACATAACAATGCTAAATGTGTATGCACCAAATAACAGAGCTCCAAAATACCTGAACCCAAATTTATTGATATAAAAAGAGAAATAGGCAAATCCATGATTATTGTTTAGTAATTTCAGTACTCTCTCCTCAATAATTGATAGAATAGCTAAACAGAATCAACAAGGATATAGGATACTTGAATAACACAATCAACTACCTTGACTTAAATGACATTTGTAGAACACACTACCCAGTACTGGCAGAATGTATATTCATTTCAAGTATACATGAAACATTTGCTGAGATACTATAGTCTAGTCCATAAAACATGTATCGACAAGTTTAAAAACTGAAATTTTACCAAAATGGAATTTAACTAGAAATGAGTGTTAGAAGAGTATCTGGAAAAGTCTCATATATTCAAATATTAAATAACATATTTCTAAATAATACATGAATCAAAAAAGTAATCACAGAAAAAACTAAAAATATTTAAAACTGAATGAAAGATAACAGTATATTACAATTATGAGAGACAGCTAAACTAATGACTAGAGAGAATTTATAGCACAGAATATTAATATTAGAGAAGATAAGTTTAAAATCACTGATCTAATCATCTACCTTATGGGACCAGAATTAAAAAGTAAATTAAACCTAATGTAAGTGGAAGAAAGGAAGTAATAAAGATAAGTAAAATATCTTTTAGAAGATGTTTTTGCTAAAATAAAAAACCAAGAAAAATAATAAAGTAAATCATTATTGTTCTTTGAAAATTTCAGCAAAATTGATAAAACACTAGGTAGACTGATCAGAAAAAGAGCAGACACAAATTACCAATATTAGCAGTGAAAGAAGGAAAACTGCTCAGAGATCCTACAAACAGAATAATGAAAGAATGGTAAGAAAACTTTGTGACAACAAATTTGACAAAGATTAAATTGGCAATTTTTTTGAAAGATATAAGCCACCAAAACTCACTTAAGAAATAAATAAATAAATGACTTGTATAGGCCTATATCTATAAATAATTTCAGTTCAGAATTGAAAACATTCTCACAGAGAAATACCAAGCCCAAATGGTTTATCTAGGTAATATCTACTAAGCATTTAAGGGAGTATAATGCCAATTCTATGCAAAATTTACGGAAAACAGAAAAAAGAGGGATATTTTGGGTTCATTTTATAAGGCCACCATTATCTTGAAAAGGAAAGAAGGAAGGAAGGACTGATGGATGGATGAGAGGGAAGGAGGAAAAATGAGAAAGGAAGGAAGGAAGGAAGGGAGGGAGGGAGGGAGAGGGAGGCGGGGGGGGGGGGGGGGAGGGAGAGATGGAGGGAGAGAAGAAGAGATGGAGGGAAAGAAATCGCAGATCAATATCCCTTGTGCACATAGATGCAAAACTTTCAATTTTTTTAAAAAATCAAACCAACATAGAAAAAGAATAACACATCATGACCAAGCGAGGCTCATCCCCAAAGGCAAGATTCATTTAACATTTTCAAACTAATTTATTAATGTAATTCACCATATGAACATATTTTAAAAGGAAAACCATATGGTAATATCAACAGGTGCAGAAACCATTTGACAAAATTAAATATCCATTCATTAAAATAATTTTCAGCAAACTGAGAGTTGAAGGAAACTCTATAATTTCATAAAGGGTATGTATAAAAAGCCTATAGCTATATGACACCTAATAATGAAAAACTAACTGCTTTCTCCTAAGATCAGGAACAAGGCAAATATGCTTGCCGTTGCTACTGCCATTCACCATTTTAATGGGAGTTTAATAATAATACAAAGTAAAGAAGTAAAAGATAAATATAAGAAAAGGATAATTACATTTTTCAATGATTACATGATTTTATAGAAAATCCTATAGAATGTTAAAAAAAAAAACACCTTATTAGAACTAAGAAATGAGTTAAGCAAGGTCTCAAGATATAAAGTCAAAATGCAAAGCTCAATTGTTTATCTCTATAATACCAACTATGTATACTATATATAATTGGAAATTTAAATTTAAAACAATTTTAAAACTATAAAATAGTGATTTTTGCACAACTTTATGAATACACTAAAAAACATTGACTTATTTAGTTTACAGGGATAAATTTTATGATATGTGAATTATATCTCAATTTCATTAAATACTTAGAGATACATTTAACTAAATTATGCCAGACCTGCACATTAAAATGATTAAAAAGCATTGCTGAAGCAAATTAATGAATACTGAGATAGATGAATATATATATATATATATTTGTGGATTGGAAAATTGATATGAAGATGATAATTCTCCCCTGGAAATACCACTTCTAGCTATGAGCAGTACTTGAATATAAGTATGAGTGGGGTAGGGGCAGGCAAATTGTAATATGAGAGATTACTTCCAACATCTAAGAGTCTTGTGAGAAGGAGGGGTTGGGAGGGGACTAAATTTAGTCTTTTTGATTCCTTGCTTCCAAAAGACTGAATGAAGACCATAGAATAGAAATTATGGAGAGAGAAAGGTCAAATTTGATATGAGTTTTCTCATCATGAGCAGCATCTACAAAGAACACCACTGCCCTTAGCATTTGGGAGCATCCCATTCCTAGACCTGTTCAAATACAGGTAGGAAGCCCAAAATTTGAAATGCTAGAGACAGCATTCCTAAACTTGGTGGGAAATTAGACTATCTTCCTAAGCAAGGTCCCTTCCATCTCTCAATAATCCATGAGACTATGTTGTAAATAAACATAGGTAGAATATTCAAAGAGGAACGAAAAAGACTGGAAGGAGATTCTCTACTTTATTATTAAATCAGATACTGATTCTCACTCCATCCCAGCTATTGTGCTGACAGATTACAGTTCACTGCAGGATATATGAAGCTGTGTGTGCACACTTGTGTGTGTGTGTGTGTGTGTGTGTGTGTGTGTAAAATTCAAAGTAACGCAACATTGATACTTCTCAGAGATTGAAGCACTTTGGAAAGAGAACATTTGCAAATCTTATATTGTGGTTATGTTTTAACCTCCTCTGATTTAGTGCCAATAACGAATTCTTCTACTGCCCCTTCAACTTTCCCCCCCTCTGTTTCTTTCAAGATTTTCCAGACTTCTTACAGGGCATTCAAAATCCATTTTTACAGCTTTTGTTCTGAAACATACACGTCCATTCCTCATGCTGAGAAGTGACCAGTGTGTATATGCTGAAGTTAGGAGACATATCACAGACAAGCAGAATTGCTGTCACAGAATGTAAAACATGTAAAACTGAGATCTTGTTTCATCTTTAAAGGTACAGGATGTGATCCAAACTTCATAACCAGTTCCCATGAGTATTGGGTACACATAAAGGGAGAGAGTCTATATAAGTCTTGTAAGCTGCCCTTATTCAGCTTTACTTAGTTCTTTGAAACATTTAATTCCAGGTCTCCATGTACCCTAGGTTAATTTTATCTTTGAATTCAGTTTGAGAAGGGAAAAATCCTAAATGTGTATACAAGATCAATTATAATTGCATATCTATTACAAATTAGGAGCCTTAGGCAATCTTCCTGATTGCATAGTATTAAGCTATAACAACTATAGGAAAATAGAAGACCGTTTCAAAATTATAAAGAGTTTCAAAGCCAACTGTATTATTTGGGATTGAGACACATACATTTGGAGCAGAGAACAGATAGTCCTTTGGAGGAAGGCAAGAAAGAGGTAGAAAGAGAGAGAAAGAGACAGAGAAAGAAAAAGAATTTTCAACCTCGCTTTTTAGCCAAAATCCTGAAAAGAAAAAGATTTATTCCTCTAACTTCATAATTATCAAGATATATTTACCTACAGCCAATTTCTTTCAAGATCTATACCAACAATTATAAATTTTCAAAGTACATGTTTCTAGATGGTGAACTAAACTGAAAGTATTATCTTGTATATAAACCATGGCAAGATACTGTGCTGGTGAGCAGTGGCTGGTATGGTGAACAGCCTCTGACCCACTGATCCCCTCTGGCAGGGGAAAACCACTCCCTAGATAAGCACAGGCTTAGGAGTTAGGCCTGATGGTTTAAGGGGAAGGAAAAAAAAAAAAAAAAGCTCTTCCCCATTCTTGATGTCTCTTTCTCTATGGAAGAATCTATTTCCCTGACATTCCTGACCTTGTTCCACTTCTAGCTCATACTTCCCCTGGGAGTCATTCAGTTGAGTGGTGAACATGACGGCATAAATTTAACATGCATAATCCTGCCTCTTCCTCCTCGGAAGTGGGCCAGACCATAGAGAACATGCAGTTTACCCAGCTCCTCCGGAGACAGGGGACCCTGTCCCCACAGCAGGGTCCAATGTGGCCTGAGAGTAGAAAGGTAGGTCCTCCCCAGGCTGGGATTTACAGTCTCATGTGAGTCTCACACTGAGCTCATCTTAGACTTTATTAACCATGAATGTGATACTTTCATTTTCCATCTATTGATTCTTTTGTCTTACTTCTCGATGTGTTCAGAACTCAGGCAAGTAATGGGAGTGCTATTTATTGTGTTCTCTTAAAGGCATATATTACATCCATCTCACATTGGGACCTCAACAAGGCTTTGAAGAAGGTATTGTTTTTGCCCATTTTACAGATGAAAAACTGAAGATCAGAAGAATCAAAAGACCCAGAACCAACCACTGAACTCAGTTCTTATTACCACTAACCTTATGGGAATGTGCTCCTTTAGAGTCTACCTCCACCCTGAAGGTTAAACATTTATCCTCCTACTTACTGATGGTGGGGAAGTGTGGAAGAACTGCGGAATCTTCCCCAAATGATGATAACAACCGGAGTCTCAAACTCATATAACCAATTATTGCAGAAAAATACATTTGGCATAAAAAAGGTTACAATGGAATTTGCCTCTCCTTTGAGAGTTTCAACCTTTTATTATCTTCTCTGCAGGGCCTAATTTCTTGGCAGGTTGATGAATTGGACCATTATGTACTTTTTAGAAGCAAGCATTTATTTGCCTTTCATTCAACCTATAATTATTTATTAGCATCTACTTTCCATAAAGTATATCTCCGCTCATACTGCAAGCTTAATCTTGCTTCCCCTTTTCAGGGGGGTCAAAATTATGTCTTCTTAAAAATTCGTGTCTGATGGCCTTATCATAATTCAAATGGAGCTTAAATATCTATTCTTGGATTTTATTTGCAGCCAAGCAGACATCCAACATGGTGTTTCCAAATATGGGCCTAAGCAGCTCTTTCAAACCCTCTAAAGGACTATTCTGAAGGATCATGCTGCTGTCTTGGTCCTTGAGCTCAAGTCCTTGATAATAACCTCCTAAGACACTGGGCCTCAAGATAGAGCAAAGCTTTGAATGCCAGGTTATAGGTGCTCCATCATCTAGTTCAATGCTTCTCAAAGTTTGATTCACAGACCAGTGCTGGCTTACAAATGATTTATTGTTCATCTGCAACATGATACATACAGAAGTCAAGAATGCAGGCATACCTTGTTGTATTGTGCTTCATAAATATTACACTTTTTACAATTTGAAGCTTTGCAGCAACACTGCAATGAGTCAATCTATCAGCACCATTCTTTCAACAGCTTGTGGGCACCTTGTGTCTCTATGTTGCATTTTGGTGATTCTTACAATATTTCAACCTTTTCATCTGTTATGGTGATATATGATCAGTGATCTTCAATGTTACCACTATAATTGTTTTGGGGTTCTACAAAACACTCACATATAAGAGGGCGAACTTAATGAATGCTGTGTGTGGTCTAATTGCTCCACTGACTAACCATTCCTTTGTCTCTCTCCTTCTCCTTAAGCTTCTCTGTTTCCTGAGACAAAGCAATTTTGAAATCAGGCCAATTAATAACTCTACAATGATCTCTAAGTGTTCAAGTGAAAGGAAAAGTCACATCCCTCGTTTTGAATCAAAAGATAGAAATGACTAAGCTTAGTAAGAAAGGCATGTTGAAAGCCAAGACAGGCTGAAAGGTAGGCCTTCTATGCCAAATGGTTAGCCAAGTAGTGAATGCAAAGGAAACATGCTTGAAGGAAATTAAAAGTGCTACTCGAGTGAACACATGAATGATAAGAAAGTGAAGCAGTTTATTGCTGATATCAAGAAAGATTTAGTGGTCAAACCAGCCACAACATTCCATTTAGCCGAAGCCTAATCCAGATCAATACTCGAATTCTCTTCAATTCTACAAAGGCTGAGAAAGGTGAGAAAGCTGCAGAGAAAAGGTTGGAAGTTAGCAGAAGTTCATTCATGAGGTTTGAGGAAAGAAGCCATCTCCACAACATAAGAGTGCAAGACAAAGCAGCAAGTGCCCTTGTAGAAGCTTCAGCAGGTCATCCAGAGGATCTAGCTAAGATAATGAATTAAGGTGGCTACACTAAACAACAGATTTCCATTATAAGGACAAAACAGCCTTCTATTGGAAGAAGAGGTTATCTAAGATTCCTGTCAAAATATTACTGTTCCTTGACAATGCACCTGGTCACCCAAGACTTTGATGGAGATGTACTTTCAGAGCTACAGAGAAGTCAGTGCATGACTTCAACATTTCAAAGGACAGGCTGAGTCTCTTGTTAGGGGCTAATGCAGCTGGTAACTTTAAACTGAGGCTAATGCTCATTGACCACCCCCAAAATTCTAGAGCCCTTAAGAATTATGCTAAATCTACTCTGCTTGTGTTCTATAAATGGAACAACAAAGCCTGGATGATAGCACGTCTGTATACAGCATGGTTTACTAAATATTTTAAGCCCACTGTTAAGATCTACTGCTCAGAATGAAAAGATTCCTGTCAAAATATTACTATTCATTGACACCTGGTCACCCAATACTTTGATGAAGGTTTACAAGGAGATTGATGTTGTTTTCATGCCTACTAACACAACATCCATTCTGTAGCCCATGGATCAAGGAGAAATTTCAGTTTTCAAGTCTTATTGTTTAAGAAATACATTTTTGTAAGGCTATAACAGTCATAGATAATTATTCCTTTGATGAATCTGGTCAAAGTAAGTTGAAAACCTTCTGGAAAATATTCACCATTCTAGATGCCATTAAGAACATTCATGATTCATGGGAAGAGGTCAAAATATCAACGCTAATGGGAGTTTCAAAGAAGTTGATTCCAACTCTCGTAAATGACTCTGAGAGGTTCAAGACTTTAGTGGAGAAAGTAACTGCAGATGTGGTGGAAATAGCAAGAGGACTCAAATTAGAAGTGAAGCCTGAATATGCAACTAAATTGCTGCAATCTCATTATCAAACATGAATGGACAAGGAGTTGCTTCTTACCAGAGAAGCAAAGAAAGTGGTTCTTTGAGATAGAATCTACTCCTGGTGAAGATGCTATGAGAATTGCTGAAATCACAGAAAGAATTTAGAATATTACATAAACTTAGCTTATAAGGCAGTGGCAGTGTTTGAGAAGATTGACTCCAATTTCAAAAAAAAATTACTATGTATAAAATGCTATCAAACAGCATTGTATGCTACTGAGAAATCTTTCATGAAAGCAAGAGTCCATCAATGCAGGAAATATCATTGTTATCTTATCTTAAGATAGCCACCCCAACGTTTAGCAACCATCACCTGATCAGTCAGTAGCCATCAGTATCAAGGAAAGATCCTACCACCAAAAAAATTATAATTCACTGAGGGTTCAAGTAATTGTCCACATTTTTTGGCAATATTTTTTAAATTAAGGTATGTGTGTATATATATATATGTGTGTGTGTGTGTGTGTGTGTGTGTGTGTGTGTGTATATGTACATGTAAGTGTATATATGGCAGAATTCTATTGCACACTTAAAATATTACAGTCTTTAGACTATAGTGTAGTTACAGTATAGTATACTACAACTAGTATAGTATAGTATAGTTGTAGTATAGTGTAAACATAAACTTTATATGCATTGGGAAGCCAAAAAAACTTGTATAACCACCAGGGCCTGCCAGGGGGTGGGGGTTAGAAGACGGATAGCACTGGGAGAAATGCCTACTGTAGACAACAGGGTGATGGATGCAGCAAACCACCATGGCACATGTATACCTATGTAACAGAACTACACGTTCTGCACATGTATCCTAGAACTTAAAGTATAATAATAAAAACATTCATGTACAACTCTTTGTATGCTTATATGTTTTCATTTCTCTTAGGTAAATACCTAGAATGGAATTGCTAGTTCATATAGTGAATATATGCTTAACCTCTTTTCAGTAATTTGACAAAATGATTTATGTCTGTTTAAAGTAATAACTAAAAATGTACAGGTTTTAGTTTGTGTGTGTTTTAAATTTTTTTGTAGGTAATTCATTCATGAGGTATACTTATCGGGTATAAGTAGAATTTGTGTAATTCATTTTTTATTCTATTTTCCTAACATATCTATTTTAATATAGCATTCTATTTTATTAACATATAATAATGAGCTTGGAACCAACCCAAATGCCTATCAATGATAGACTGGATAAAGAAAATGTGACACATACACACCATGGAATACTATGCAGCCATAAAAAGGGATGAGTTGGATCCTTTTTCTAATTCATCAGCTGTGATGGATTAGAAATTTTAAAGTTGGTAATTCACCTCAGTTAGAAAAACTCTGCCCCATTTAATGGCTCCTATTTCCTTGTCTGCTTCCTGCAGTTTCTCAGATTAGAAACTCCAAAGACGTATGTTACCTGAACCGTAATTGAGCCTTTTTCCCTGTGGTCACTAAGCCTGTTCTATTGAAAACTCTCTGATTCAAAGGGGTCTAGAGTGGGGCCTGGACATTAGCCCATCAGAAACCAAATGGTTCCAGCGCATAGCCAGAGATGAGCACCACTGCCCTAGATGTTGCAGGGAGAGAGTTTCTCAAGGAAGGTTCATCAGGGCCAAGGGCTGCTGGGACCGTGAGAACCCACTGGTAGAAAGGAGGGCAGAGCCCATGTATCAGAAAGGACTAACTTTCTACATGGAGTTTGCCACACCACAAGCAGCAGCACATACTCCATCCATCGGGTTAGGAACTACTTATGAATCCTCCTTCTACAAGCAAACAAGTAAGCAAAAGAGGCTGGCAACATTATAATAGTATCAGTTCACATTATGAAATATTTGTTGCATCCAGGCCCCATGCTAAGCACTAATATACATTGTCTCATTATGAGACATACATTGTCTCATTATCTCATTTTTTTAACTGTAAAATGGGGATTGTTATCAGTTATACAATATACTATATAATGTATACGTTACAATGTATAATTAATATACATTATCATAACCAATAGCAATCCCCATTTTATAGTTGAAAAAACTGAGTCACAGAGTAGTAATCTAACCTACCAGCCTCATAGATCCAGTCATTGCGGGCACAAGAATATTAACATGAGTCAGCTCCCCTCAATGCTCACACACAGGGCCTCTACAGTGCCCAGTCCTCAGTGGGGCCCAAGGCAAATGCCTTATGAAGTGTATTTGATTCCTAGGGCTGCTGTAATTAATCACCACACACCAGGTGACTTAAAACAGCAAAGATGTATTCTCTACAGTTCTGAAAAGCCAAAGTCTGAAATCTGGGTGTCAGCAGGTTTGGTCCTTTTGGAGATTATAAGGAAGAATCCATTCCTGCCTTCTCTTCTTGCTTCTAATGGAGGTCAGCAATCCTTTCTGTTCCTTGGCTTGTAGCAAAAGAACTACAATCTCTGCCTCCATTTTCACATGACCTTCTCTTATGTGTCTCAAATCTCTCTCTATGATTCTCTTCTAAGGATACCTGACATTGGATTTAGGGCCCACCCTTAATCAAGAGTGATCTCATCCCAAGATCTGTATTAATCCATTCTTGCAATGCTATAAATACCTGAAATTGGATAATTTATAAAGAAAAGAAGCTTAATTGGCTCATCATTCTGCAGGCTGTACAAAGCATAATGGTGTCTGCTTGGCTTCAGGAAACTTACAATCATGGTGGAAGGTAAAGAAAGAGCAGGCACTTCACATGGTGAAAGCAGGAGAAAGCGGGGAGGGGAGGTGCCACACTTTTAAACAACCAGATCTCATGAGAGCTCATTCACTAACATGAGAAGAGCGCCAAGGAGACGGTGCTAAACCATTCAAGAGAATCCACCCTCATGATCCAATCACCTCCTCCCAGCCCTGCCTCCAACATTGGAGATTACACAAGCAATTTGGGTAAGGACACAGATCCAAACCAGAGCAAGATTCCTAACTTAATTACATCTGCAAAGACTCTTTTTCCAAATAATGTCATGTTTACAGGTTCTGGGGATTAGGACAGAAATACATTCTTTGGAGGGCCACTATTCAACCCACCACAAGAAGGACATTCAGAAATAAAGGTAAGAAGTCAAAGGAGAGGAAAGGATGCCTCACCAATGACATCATCTCTCCACTTGGTGCAAAATACAAAACAGGACTTGGCCAGAAGGTCCTGGAAACCTGACAGAGAAAATAATGTTATCATGCAGCATAAGGTACTCCAAAAAAATAAAAGATCAAGTGCCCTAAAATCTACTTAACGTGGGGCAAATGTGTGGGCCTGGGTCCTATCCCAGGTCTACTAGTAAAGTGTCAAACAGCCTTTGTTAAGTTGTTTCTCTCTCTGGGCCTCAGAATCTTAATTGTAAAATAAGGCAGTTTTGATGAGAGATCTTTTAAGCCCCTTTCTACTCAAATATCACATGACTTTACATATTCAAAGGCCAAATATGTACATAAACAGATGATTCTGGGAGAAACATATTTTCAGTAGGAGATGCAACTGTATGATTACCTAATGCATTATGTACCAGGCAATATGTTTCTTAGAGTGAGTGAAGCAAAGTGAACAAGAAACATCAAAACAGCATATATTCTGAGAAGCAGTTCCATTTATGCCATTCTTATGGCTAAGACTCTGGTCATTAGAGTTTACAAATTATGTTTTGAGCTACATTAAGCTGCCAGCTTTCATTATCAATCTGGGTGCTTCTCATTAGGATAAACAGAGGCATGGCATGGATGGTGACTCCTTAATTGTCTTGACTGGTCGAAGAGAATAAAGTTGGATCCAATTACTACATGTTATTAATCTTCTAAAACTTTTGATTTGGAAAAATTACCAGGGACCACTATTATGAGGCTTAACCACTGAGTCCAACAGCAAAGCAGGGCTTCAGATTAGCATTATTGGGTTGGTAACAGATGGTATTTAAATGCTTCTGTTTCTGTGAGAAATCCATGTCACCTGAATGCTTTGAGCAACACTTACATTGGCATTGGGGAGAGGGGTACTGATTAAACTTCATCTGAAAACATCAAAATTAATTATGGTCTTCTGAGGGGCTCCTACAAAATCATTATCATCTGGTGTACAGTGATTTGGAATGAGAAATAGCATTGGTATACGGTTTGAAGGAAGCAGTAGTATTTTTGAACTATCCATATAATAAATCTAAAATACTTAGCTCTGCAATTCAAATCTCAGCCTATTCAGCTTTCTCTGAAAAACCCATTGTAAAAACAAACACTCCATCCTGCCCCAGTGTCTTTTGTCATGCTGATCCCCTAGCCTGCTCTCATTTACCTTGTCTCATAATTAGGCATATGCATGTCTTTCCACCCTATTGGACTGTATGTTAACTGCAGGCAAGAACTGTATCTTTTTCATCTCTATATCCCCACTGTAACATTGTGCCTAGTGCAATGCCTGCCATGGCTTACTACACATAAACCCTCAATGACATTTGAATTGCATCAGTGAAATGGAATAATGTATATTGCAAGCTTATTGTAAGTATTAAATGACATTATATCTTTGACTTATAATAAATAACCAATGGCAGCTATTGAATAGAATTCTGCCAGAAATTTGTGAGAGCTCTCTCTTTCCTATCTAACAGGGTATTATAAAGCTAAGCAAATGATGTGTGGGCAGTTAATATGTCCTCAACAAGCTCATAGACAAGTGGAAGAAAAAGGTAAGTAGATGGATAATTACAATTCAAAGCAATGTTTTTGTTAATTTCTTCAAAAGATATTTATTGAGAGAAGACTATATGAAAAGCTGTGCTAATCACTAAACTGAAACACATTTATTGTTATTGGTTTGAAATATAATTAACTTTCAGATAACTGCATATTTAAAAATATGACTTTCCTTATATTTTCCTTATATTTGCCTTTTCTTCTATTTTCATTATTGTCTAACTCTGGGATCTTTACCTAGGATGGAATCCAGGGGAATCTAGGAACTTGGATAGGAAAAAACTACATATTTACTTTCATTAATCTCTAACTGAAATTTAGCCTTTCTCTCAATTGCAATTGTAGATAACAAACCTCAGAAGGATTATCAGTATCTGTGACCTTGTCACCAATAGAAATCACGGGTACTTTCATATTATATTACACTTTTTGTAGATATGTTAAAATAACTATTATGCACATCGCAGCTTTTAAATTAGTTATTCTAGTTGCTGCTGGGCTTTGTATTTAGTTCATGAATAAAAAATACATGCCTTGGAATAGCACAGATTTGTTTTTTAAATATTTTAATGACAAAATTTCAATATAATTGCTTTTTAAAAAAAATTGTAATCCTAGATATTTTATAGAATTCAAGGAGCCCATGGGTTCACCAAACTGCCAAAGAGATCCATGGCACAGAAAAAGTTTATGAACTCTTGATCTATGCCCTGAGAGTAGTATTCTCAATTCTTAACACACATTTGAGATCTTTCTCTGAGCTAATGTCCAAAGACAGAGCTGAGCTTTGGGTTACCTGTTATGGAATAGCCATATGTTGGGAGCAGGTGAGACACTATGCATCTATGCACCTCTCATGACTGTCCTGCTCTAACCACCCATGAGATAAAATTGACCCATCTGCATGTCTGTCTGGGCTTGTCTCCATGTGAGCCTGAGCTTCATTACCAGAGAAAGGAGTTTAAACATAATCTGCACCATTTGAATCAAAACCAAACCATATATATCCCAGGTGGGAAGAAATTAACTGGACAGCCCCAGATGTAACCAGAAGCACTTGGGAATCTTGGTGCACCACAAAGAAAATGTGAGTCATAGATGAAAAGTGGTTAGTTCCCAGAATAAATGTGAACAAAATATAAAGTAACAGTAGCACATAAGAGTTGAAAAATCTCTCCTTTTTACATGAATCTAGAGAGGTAGTATTATCATTCCATTTTGGAGATGAACAATTCAGAATGATCAAGGTAATTTACCAAGTCACACACCTAATAAATGAGGCATCTTGCCAAATTAAATGATACTATCTATATTATCTTACTTCCAGCTCCAGTAACCATGTTTCTTACAACAAAGAGCATCTCCTTGTTTAAGACTAATGAAATAGTCTAATAGTCAACCAGAGAAGTTTCTTTACCCTTGGGGAGAAGAGGAGATTTTTTTTTTTTTAAGTGTGGGTCCAATTATGATGGAGAGCTCTTACCCCTGAGCTCACATACCTGGGACTAGACTAAGCCAGATGACTTTTGAGCTTTAGAATTCTATGCTTTGAGTGTCACTACATCTCCCATTGGGGTAAGAAAAAGCCAATATTATTAGTTTAGATCATACTCAAGAGGCATCTGAAGCCCAGAAGTTCAATTACTTTCCAAACATCATATTATAAGTCAGAGTTTTCAATGGCAAAACTCAATGATTGAGATCTATGGTATACTTGGGCTCTCTTCTTAAAAGCGAAGTGGTAATTTACTCTCACCTGGTGAAAGACAAGGTCTATATCCATAGAACAGAAGAGAACAAGGTCATCTGGCTAGGGAAGAAACCAGATCCAATTTCTTCTGATGGCTTCTTGCTCTACACATTGACTGCTCTCTCGTTCTTATACCACTTGTCTCTTTGTAAATCTTTGCTCTTACTTTTGCAACAGCTGCCTTTGAGAATGCCTTCCCTCTAATCTGGTTCAGCTCCAAAATAAAAACACTGTCATTTAAGTTGGTGCTCTCGACAGGAAGCACAGCCACAGCCTGGCAATATGTAATCTGGAAAACTCTTGAGAAGCAGCACCAAACAGAAAGCTAATGTAGTTTCAGACACATAGAGACCTTGTCTCCAGTAACCAGAGGCACAGCTTTTGGTGCATGAAGATTTCTAAAATAATTCTCCAAAGACAAGGGTCTACCAGGGCACATCTAAGCCCTAAACATGAGTTTGCCTATTGCATTTATCAGAGCTCTCACCTCAAAGGAAGATGAAAAGCTTTGCATGTTTTATCTCACACTTAGATAAAATATTCCAAAGCAAACATGTTATTATTTGCTGAAAAAAAAGTATTGATTTTCAGCCACCTATGACTTATTATCCATTACATTTATCACACCAAAACTATCAGGAGTGTAATTAAATTTTGGCTTCCCTCAACCAGGAAAAAAGAAAAAAGAAAAAAGAAAACAATGCTGTAACAGTGGGGCTAACAATGATTTCCTCTTCCCAGAATTTTAATTTCCTCTGTGGGTACCTTGTCTCTGCTGGGCACTAGCAAAGGCCCATAGATTGCCCCTCCTAGATAAGGATGTGCCTCCAAAAACAGCATCTATGTGAAAATCTTAGTGATTACAAATGAAACCCAATGCCGTTATCTCCTAGTAACAAGTGCTTCGCTTCTCTCGCCTTGAAAATAAAGCGTGGTCAACAATGAGAAAGGCAATTGAAATTAAGTCAATTTTTAAATCAACTTTATTTCAGGAGTTTTAAAGAAAATGAAAATTAAGAGTGGAACACTGGACAGAAGTTGTTTGAGGAACAATTCAGTTTAAGTAATAAGACCCATTAAAACTGCCATGTGTGTTCCTATGCAACAATTTTGCATGTTCTTCACATGTACCCCAAAACCTAAAATGCAATAAAATAAATAAATGGGAAAAAAAAAAAAGAAAAATTTGTGGAAGAAAAAAATAAATAAATAAAAGTGAAATTTCTAGAAAGATTTTTGTGAGCCTTATATTGCCCCTCTCATGCACTCAACTCACAAGAATCTCTTCTACCACTACAAAAACATTTCTCTGAAATGTTTTTGCCAAAGATAACCAATGACTAAATAAAACTCAATTACAGCAATCACTTCCCAACATTCATCTTACATGCTCTTATTTAATATTTGCTTAATGCATATATACGGCTTACATACTTACTTAATCTGAAGCATTTCACACTGTGATCTATTCCTTCTTTCTTGAAACACTTTTCTCCCTTGGATTCTGAGAGATCACTCTCTCTTTAACTTGTTTCCATCTCTCTTTGCCTCCCTAACTTAGCCTGCTCCCTTTTCTTTGCCTAAATTTAAAGTTGGTGCATCTTGGGGATTTATACAAGATCTTTTCTCTTTTCTCATCCATATCCATGGTTTCAACTATGACATGTCTTCCAAATTCCTTAAAGTCTATTCACCTGGCCAAGTTCCTACCGATAATTTCCCCTGATTCTATTTGAAAAGTCTTAATGATGATAAAATGTGAAGTGTGTCAAGTCTCAATGATTATAATAAAACACGCATATACAAAACTGAAGTAATTGTATTTCATCCAAATTTGCTCTTCCCTCCCATGTTCCCTATCTTAATTAAGGTGCCACCATCCACCCTACTGTCTTTTCCTCGTCCTGGATTACTTTTCTCATTAGCTACACTCCAAGATTACAGTGGACAAAAAATAACTCCTCCCCTATTTTCTTTTCATATAAGATCGTAGAATACATGCCTTGAAATGAACACAGATAAAGCTGCCCAATTTTTTGGATAATACATATAAAGGAGCAGAGCGTGAAGAATCGAGGAACTCTTGTTCTACCTCCTTAAGTAATGGGAAGCTATTCTCTTTCCTGAAGCAGAGCATGGTTAGGACACTGACTGCTTTTCTCTGCCCAACTCCAGGAACTAGAATTAGTGAAAATTCCTTCTAGAAGGTAACAATAGGTCATTTGTGTCAATTTGGAGTGTTGAAAAATGTTATGGTTTTGGTATCTTTGGATATTTTATTAAGAAATTTAGCATGCTTTAAGAGCTCTTAGGATACCACTTAATGCCATAGTTTTCTATCATCATTCAAAAAAACTTCTATAAATGTGGTAAAGATAAAGAGAGTCATCAAAGGGGGACAAGGCATAGGTGAGTGTTGACTAGCACAACTGGAGAAGAGGTATGTAATATGCCCAATTGTGTCCAGACAATTGGAGACAGTATGGGCTAAGCAAAGTCTGATGGCAAAACGTTCCTGTCAAAGATGTACGGACACTTTGTTCTTCTACTTTATAATCAAAACAATGATGATTGGGATGCTAAAGTAGAAATATACTTGGTTGTCTGCAATGTTAAAGCCGAACAACCCTGTGCCTAATTAAAAGGCAGGATTCTGCTAACATAATGAAGAGATATTTTGTTAATACATAGTAAAAAGAAAAAGAGATGCTTTAAAATGTAAATACATAAACAAGTATGGAGGAAACTTTTGCCTACTTAGAACTTTTCCAATTATTATGTGATCAGATTAGCATTTAGCCTATCAATATACAGCCTCTCAATTATTATCAAAATTGGTAATTAACTGCTAGAAAGATATACACATATTTTCAGAAGAAAATCTAAGTATCTTGGTGTCTTCTAATAGATAATAGGCTTAAGGTGCTTGAAAATATTACAAATAAAACATAAAGCGATTGAAAGAGCAGTGGGCTTGCATTCACCCATCAAATTTGAACATGATAAGTTTTCTATTTGGGTTAGAAAATAGAGATACTGCTTGTCTTGCATCAGAGTTTCATCCCAATAAACCTATCATAAGTGAAAATATTGTAAGTCAAAAATGCGTTCAATACACCCAGCCTCTCAAGCATCATAGCTTAGGCTAGACTACTTCAAATGTGCTCAGGATACTTACATTAGCCTATATTTGGGCAAAATCATCTAACACAAAGAATATTTTATAACAAAATGTTGAATATCTCATGTATTTTATTGAATACTGTACTGAGAGTGAAAAACAGAGTGGTTATATGTGTACTTGTAATATGGTATCTACTGAATGGGTATTGCTTTTGCATTATCATAAAGTAAAAAAAACTTATAAGTCAAACCGTCATCTGTCAGGAACTATCTGTATTTGATTTTTAAGATGTGGGATTGCCTCTATTCAGGTACTATTTATTTTATTCATATTCTCATAAATGTTTCTTAAAAACGTATGTGATTAAAACAAACAACCAAGCCAAGCCTAGGGCCTAAATGGAATAGGAAGTAGCTGATGTGGGAAGACACCCTATAATATAATTACATATGTTCTTGCCAATTACCTATATAAAGGGACTTGTTGAACACCTTGGACTTCCCATTAAAGCCCCCAAAGGGCCACACATTTGGAGAAAGTGTACCCTAAGCCTGAGAGCAACATTGGTCTAGGACAGTCTAACAAAGTCTAAAATCAATCCTCCACAGAGCTAAGGGAGGCCACCAGTAACTTAACTGCCTGATAGTTCAACAGTCTTCAGAAGAAAATGACTGAATCTTGAATCTCTTCAATATATTATTTACAATGTACAGACTATAATTAAAATCACTAAACATATAAAGAAAGGAAATATGACTCATATCCACAAAGAAAAAAATAGTAAACTGAAACAGACTGACAGTGACCCAGATACTGAAATTAGCAAATAAGGACTTTAGAATAACTATGATAAGTGTGTCAAGGAATCTATAGGCATATACGGATATGATGAATAAAAGATAAGAAAATTTAGGAAAGATATGAAATCTAACAAAAAAACAAAAATGAAATTCTAGAACTGAAAAATAAAGTATCTGGAATCAAAAATTGAATGAAATTAATAGCAGATTGGGCAGTACCAAAGGAAAAAAGACCACTGAACTCAAAGACAGGTCAAAAGAAATTTTCAAAATGGAAGACCCATTGGTATTCTCTCTTCAAGAGGCCCATCTCACATGAAATGACAGACATTGGTTCAAAATAAAGGAATGGAGAAAAATCTACCAAGCAAATAAAAAACAGACAAAAGTAGGGGTTGCAATCCTACTTTCTGACAAAACAGACTTTAAACCAACAAAGATCAAAAAAGACAAAGAAGGGCATTACATAATGGTAAAGAGTTCGATTCAACAAGATGATCTATTTTAAATATATATTCACCCAACACAAGAGCACTCAGATTCATAAAGCAAGTTCTTAGAGACCTACAAAGAGACTTAGATCCCCACACAATAATAGTGGGAGACTATTAAAACCCTGCTGACAATATTAGACAGATCATCAAGACAGAAAATTAACAAAGATATTCAGGATCCAAACTCAGCACTGCATCAAATGGAATTGATAGACATCCAGAGAACTCTTCAACCAAAAACAACAGAATATACATTCTTCTCATTGCCACGTGGCACATACTCTAAAATAAATCACATAATTGGAAGTAAAACACTCCTCAGCAAATGCAAAAGAACTGAAATCATAACAGTCTCTCAGACTACAGTGCAATCAAATTTGAAATCAAGACCAAGAAATTCAGTCAAAACCATACAATTACATGGAAATTGAGTCACCTCTTCTTGAATGACTTTTGGGTAAATAATGAAATTAAGTCAAGAATCAAGAAGTTCTCTGAAACTAATAAGAGCAAAGATACAACATGCCAGAGTCTCTGGGACGCAGCTAAGTCAGTGTTAAGAGGAAATTTATAGCACTAAATGCCCACATAGAAAAGTTAGAGAAATCCCAAGTTAACAATCTAATATCACCACTAAAAGAACTAGAGAACTAAGGGCAAACAAATCCCAAATCTAGCAGAAGACATGAAATAACCAAAATCAGAGCTGAACTAAAGGAGATTGAGACACACACAAAAAAACCATTCAAATGATCAACAAATCCAGGAGTTGGTTTTTTTTGAAAAACTTAACAGGCTGCTAGCCAGACTAATAAAGAAGAAGAGAGAAGATTCAAATAAACACAATCAGAAACACCAAGAGGGATATTACCACTGACCTCACAGAAATACAAACCATGATCAGATAGTATTATGAATACCTCCATGCACCTATACTAGAAAATATAGAAGAAATGAATAAATTCCTGGACACCTGTGCCCTCCCAAGACTGAACCATGAAGAAATGGAATCCCTGAACAGACTAATAACAAGCTCTGAAATTAAGGCAGTAATAAACAGCCTACCAACAAAAAAAAGTCCAGGACCAGAAGGATTCACAGCCAAATTCTACCAGATATACGAAGAGTAGCTGGTACCACTCCTACTAAAACTATTCCCAAGAAATGAGCAAGAAGGATTCCTCTCTAACTCATTCTATGAGGCTAGCATCATCCTGATACCAAAACTTGGAAGAGACACAACAACAAAAAAAGAAAACTTCAAGCCAATATTCTTGATCAAAATCAATGCAAAAATCCTCAACACAATACTGGCAAACCACTCTAGCCGCACATCAAAAAGATTATCAGTCATGATCAAGTAGGATTTATCCCTAGGATGCAAGATTGGTTCAACATATGCAAATCAATAAATGTAATTCATCACATAAACAAAATTAAAAACAAAAACCACATTATTATCTCAATAGATACAGAAAAGGCTTTTGATAAAATTCAACATTGATTCACGTTAAAAACTCTCAGTAAACTAGGTATTGAAGGAACATAACTCAAAATTATAAGAGCTATCTATTACAAACCCACAGCCAATATCATACTGAAGGGGTGAAACCTGGAAGCATTCTCCTTGAAAACCAGCACAAGACAAGGATGCCCTCTTTCGCTACTCCTGTTCAACATAGTAGTGGAAGTCCTTGCCAAGGTAATCAGGCAAGAGAAAGAAATAAAGGGCATCCATATAGGAAGAGAGGAAGTTGAACTATCCATGTTTGCAGACAACATGATTCTATAGCTAGAAAACCGCACAGTCTCAGCCCAAAAGCTTCTTAAGCTGATGCTGTTAAACAACTTCAGCAAAATCTCAAGATACAAAATCAATGTGCAAAAATCACTAGCAGTCTTATACACCAACAACAGTCAAGCTGAGAGCCAAATCAGAAATGTACTTACATTCACAATTGCCACAAAAAGAATAAAATTTCTAGGAATACAGCTAACTGTGTTAGAGTTAAAAAAAAAAAAAAAAAAAAAAAAAAAAAAAAAACTCCAAAAAGAGAACTACAAAACACTGCTCAAAGAAATCAGAGATGATGTAAACAAATGGAAAAACATTCCATGCCCATGGATAGGAAGAATCAATATCATTAAAATAGTCACACTGCCCAAAGCAATTTACAGATTCAATTTTATTCCTATTAAACTACCATTGAGATCCTCCACAGAACTAGAAAAAAAACTATTTTAAAATTCATATGGAACCAAAAAAGCCAAGGCAATCATAAGCAAAAAGAAAAAAGCTATAGGCATCACATTACCTGACTTCGAACTATGCTACAGGGCTATAGTAACCAAAACAGCATGATACTGGTACAAAAACAGACACATAGACCAATGGAACAGAATACAGAACCCAGAAATAAGACTATACACCTACAACTATCTGTTCTTCAACAAATCTGACAAAACAAGCAATGAGGAAAGAAATCCCTATTCAATAAATGGTGCTAGGACAATTGGCCAGGCATATGCAGAAGATTAAAACTTGATCCCTTTCTTGTACTGTATACAGAAATTAACTCAAGATGGATTAAAGACAAATGTAAAACCCAAAGCCATAAAAACCTATAAGACAACCTGGGCAATACATTCAGGACATAGGCACAGGCAAAGATTTTATGATGAAGACACCAAAAGCAAAAATTGACATGTGGGATCTAATTAAACCTAAAGAGCTTCTGCATAGCAAAGGAAACTATCAACAGAGTAAACAGACAACCCACAGAATCAGAGAAAATTTCTGCATACTATACATCTGACAAAGGTCTAATGTCCAGCATCAATAAGGAACTTAAACAAGTTTACAAGAAAAAAAAATAACCCCAGTAAAAAGTGGGCAAAGGACATGAACAGACACCTTTCAAAAGAAGACATACTTGTGGCCAACAATCATATGATAAAAGGCTCAACATCACTGATTATTAAAAAGCACAATGAGATACTATCTTATACCAGTCAGAATGATTATTATTAAAAAGTCAAAGAATAACAGTTGCTGGTGAGGTTGTGGAGAAAAAGGAACCCTTATACACTGTTGGTGTGAGTAAAATTAGTTCAACCATTGTGGAAGACAGTGTGGCAATTCCTCAAAGACCTAAAGAGAGAAACACCATTTGACCCAGCAATCCCATTATTGGGTATATGCCCAAAAGATTAGAAATCATTCTATTATAAAAATACATGTACACATATGTTCACTGCAGCACTATTCACAATAGCAAAGGGAATCGACCTAAATATCCATCAATGGTAGACGGGATAAAGAAAATGTGGTACATACACACCATGGGATATTATGCAGCCATAAAAAAGAACAAGATTATGTCATTTGCAGGGACATGGATGGAGCTTAAGGCTATTATCCATAGCAAAATAACACAGGAACAGACAACCAAATACCTCATGTTCTCATTTATTAGTGGGAGCTAAATGATGAGAACACATGGACACATAGAGGGGAACAACACACACTGGGGCATATTGGATATTGGAGGGTAGGAGGAGGGAGAGGATCAGGAAAAACAACTGGATAGTAGATATAATACCTGGGTGATGAAATAATCTGTACAACAAACTCCCATGACGAGAAGTTCACCTATGTAACAAACCCGCACATATACCCCTGAAATTAAACTTTTTTAAAAATAAAATATTTCAAACTAAATGATAACTAAAATAATACAAATCAAAATTTGTGGCATACACTTAATGCACTTAAAAGGAAATTTACGACTTGAAATATTAATATTAGAAAAGGAGAAAGATGTTTGAATGGCCTAAGTTTTTAAGATGCTAAAGAAAAAATTAAAACCAAAATGCATAGAAGAAAAGATATAAAAAAGAAAAGAATGGAAATGGAAGAAAAACAATAAAAAAGTCAATAAAAACAAAAGTTAGTACTTTGGAATAGTTAATAAAATTAATAAACCTCTTAAGATTAATAGAAAAGAAACCAAACAAATATCAGGAATGAAAGGGGGCATCAGCATAGATTCCTATGCACATTAAAAAGATTAGGAGGATATTATGAAAAACTTTATGTTAATAAATTTAACAAAGTAGATGATATGAACAAAAATTACCTGAAAATGAAACTTATTGAAACCAATACAAAAAGAAATGTAAACATCTGACTGGTTCTACATCTATTAAATAAGTTGAATTTGTAATTAGAAAGCTTTCAAACAAGAAAAATTTCACTAGTGATTTTTATCAAACATTTAAAGAAGAAACAATAACATGTCTACCTAAACTCTTCCAGAAAATAAAATATGAAGACACCCCTTCCAGCTAGCTTTATGATGCCAACATAAACTCTGAACCAAAATCTGATAGAGATATTATAAGAAAAAAAATTACAACATTTTTTCATGAACATAGATACAGTAGCCTAAACAGAGTATTGGCAAAGGGAATCCATATGATTGTCTCATTAGATCTAGAAAAAAGCATATGACAAATGTAACCTATATTCATTGAAAAAAAAAAGAAAGCAAAAAATCGCTTTCAGGAAACTAGGAAAAAATGGGAACATTCTGAATATGATAAAGAGTACCTATGAAAAACCTATAACTAAAGTTCTACTTAATAGTGAAAAGGGCAGGTCTTTCACCCTCCATAAATGTAGACCTATTTTTAAGCTTACCCCTACTTCGCTGAAGTATAGGTGAGCTTTCTTCATCAACTGCAGGCCAAATCTTCTATTCCAGTGCTAAGCAGACTTGAGGCAATGATTTTACCCATGATGTCTGGTTTATACTTTTCTACCCCATAGAACTTTATTCTAGGAATGCAAATCAGTGATGACCTAAGCTTTGAGAATATCAAGACAGGTCCCAGCTGTTGATACTCACATGGAATCTGCACCTTAGTGCTATCTGGAAAGTAAGGTCTAGGGACAGGGCTTAAGGTACAATCAGAAAATGGTGCAGATCTGGCCTAACCAAGGTGGAGGCACCAATGGAAGGAGAGAAGACATTGAAAATCCTACACCCTCCACAACTAAAATCACAACACTCTCTGGAAGCCCTCATATAAAACTGCCTTCCCTAATTACACACCTTCTTGATAGTGTTGGTTAGCTAATCAGTTTGCTCGCAGACCAAATAAAAGAAAAAAAACAGAGACAGAGAGACTCTGCGTGCCCTAAACAATGGATTTTTCCTTTTGTGTATCCTGCACTCTGCTTTACCTTTGCCCAGAGACACAATCTATACATAATTAATCTCCCAATACATAATGATTAAGCTTCAGCTGTGCTCTGACTAGAAGTCTGAGTTATGCTTTGACAGGCCTCTTAATAGAGAGCATGATATTTTCCAAAGCGATAAAACAAAAATGTGCTCTGTTTCTTTTTCTTTGGGATGAGCTAATTGAAAGCCCTCCTGCTAGAAAGAAATGGCAAATTAAGTTTTCCTATATATGCAAATGACAGTTTTATAAACAGATTAGTAGCAAGTTACCAGTTTTTCTCTCTAGTTACTGGCAGAAGGATGTATAGCTCAATTACTTTAAAACCAAAGCCATCATTTTTAAAGGTGTTCCCAATAATTCCATGCATATTACCTCATTTGTTTATATTTTGCAGCTAACCTATTCTGAGCTATAGGCTTCTGGTTATATTTATTTTGTTGTTGTTTGTGTGAGACAGGGTCTTATTCCAATGCCCAGACTAGAGTACAGTGGCACAGTCTCAGCTCACTACAACTTCTGCCTCCTGGGGTTCAAGTGATTCTTCCGCCTCAGCCTCCTGAGTATCTGGGATTACAGGTGTGTGCCACCATGCCCAGCTTATTTTTGTGTGTATATATATATATTTTTTAGTAGAGATGGGGTTTCACTATGTTGGCCAGGCTGGTCTTGAACTCCTGACCTCCAGTGATCCACCCACCTTTGCCTCCCACAGTGCTGAGATTACAGGCATGAGCCACCATGCCCAGCTGGGTTATTTTTAAAAGGTCTTGCTTGTTTGTTTGCTTCATTTTGCTTTTAGAATAAAATTATTGAACCATGATCTCTGGTGTAGATATTTGGGCCTGAGTTTATCTTATCTTTATGTATTAGCAAAAAATCCAAAAGTAATTTTTGAAGAACATCTTGGCCTAGCCTACAGGTAGGTACTCCTTCAGGTCATCTCTGGGTGTCAGTAGGGTCGTGTCTGTGTCTTCCTTTAGGGGATAGCTGTTCTTTTTCTCTATCCATCATCATTTCCTTTTCTTTTAGCAACACAGCTCACATTTTCCTTGTTCTCCTATTTCTCTCTCTCCTCCTCCGCTCTCCCTCTGATTCCAGAGGAGGGCCTATGAATGTTGAATTGAGTGGCTCAGAATCTGAACATTGTGGGAGGTTGTTCATTCCAACTGTGGGTCCTTGAAGAACTATCCACTGAATCCTGGTACTTAGCTACCTGGAGTTGCCTTGTCTTCTGTCCTTCCCAAAGACTGGTGCTTCGCCTCTTCCTTCAGGGCTGTTAGATCTCTGACATCCTTTCTAAACATTTCTTTTCTGCATAAATTATACAGAGCTGGTTTCTGTTGCTTGCTTCTGTTGCCTGCACACACAGAAAACAATCTAACTGCTCTGTTCCTCTTGTGCCTCTTTGGTGGGCTGGCTCTTATGCCTGATTCTTCTCTGGGTCACCACCATTGTCCAAATTTTGTCATTTTTTTTTTCCTCTGGTAATCCAGCCTGGTTATTGATTGGGAGTGTTCTGCTGACTCCTAAGGCTTCTTCTAGCAAGGGTGCCAGATGCAAAAGAAACAGACACACCCGTAATGGAAAATCCAAATAGCAAGTGGGAGCCTGGACTTCTAGAACCAAGAGCAATGGCATAAAGGATAGAGTCCGCCCACCAGAACTGAGAGTGGGAGAGAAGTGAAATTTACTATAACCAACAAATGCAAAATACATTTAACTGTTTGGGATTTCATCTCTGGTTTCTGTGTAAAATAATAGCATAAGAGCATTTTCATTCATTCACCTGGGCTTATACCCTTCCATTTAATGAAAAATACAGAAAGCACTTGAGAGCTGTTTTTCCAAATTGAGATTTATCAAAAAGAGGCACAAAGGACCTACAACTTCATTTGAAAAGATACTTTCCTGGGGTTTATTTCTCAAGAAACCACTCATTTTTCTAAAAGAGTTGTCTTTGGGTCAGGCGCAGTAACTTATGCCCATAATCCCAGCACTTTGGGAAGCCAACGTGGGAGGACTGCTTGAGCCCAGGAGTTTGAGACCAGCCTGGGTAACCTGCGAGACTCCGTCTCTACAAAAAATTAGCTGATTGTGGTAGCGCGTGCCTGTAGTCCCAGCTTTTGGGAGACTGAGGCAGGAGGATCGCTTGAGCCTGAGAGGTAAAGGGTGCAGTGAGCCATGATCGCACCACTGCACTCTAGCCTGGGCAACAGAGCAAGATTCTGTCTCAAAAAAATAAATAACATTTGAAATAGTTTTTCTAAGTGCACTTAATGTATTTGTATTAATGCACAATTGTATGCTTTGTGTTAGCATTTTATCTGAATTTTCTATAAAAAGTTTTTTTTAGTGGAACAATATGAATTTTAGTTAGAATACAATCTGTATAATTTATAATCATGGATACATCATTTTACTTAGAGCTGACTCACATCTTTGCAAAGTGTTAAATGTTTATAAAAATTCTACTATACAATGAAATATTACTCAGCAATAAAAGACCTGGAGTACTGAGAGTACACTATGGTGTAGAAGGACCTTAAAAACACTATGCTAAATTAAAGAAGCCAGTCACAAAGAACCACATATTGTATGATTCCATTTATATGAAATGTATAGAATTTAAAAATCTATATAGACAGAAAGTAGTAGAGTAGTGACTGGCTAAGGCTGGGCAGATAGGGTACTGGGAGGTGATGGCTAAGGGAGCAGGGAGTGATTCTTGGGCTTAAAAAAAGTGTTCTAAAACTGATTTTGATGAACGACGCCTGGGCAATGTGGCTTTGTGGATGGGCTTTCTGGGCAACTTTGTGGATAAACTACTAAAAGCCATCGAATTGTATTCTTTATAAATGGATTGATTGTATGGTATTTAAGTCATCTATCCAAAAAGCTGTTTAAAAATTCTGCTTACTTTAGTTTAATACATTCTCTGAAGAATCCCTCCTTCTCACACATAAAAATTCCATTACATAGTATTTTTTACCATGTTTAGGATATAAAATACATATTTTGGACATAATGAAGAGAGATTGAGCATTAATATCTTTTTCATTCATATCTCATGTTTGTTTGGAAGATTTTTGCTTTATTTATTCTCAAAGAACAATTTTCTGTAGAGATACATGGAGTGAAACAATCTGTAAATCTACTAAACTTTATTTTTTCATATAAAGGTCCTGCATGTTTATGTTGTATTTATTTAAAAGTACTTTTCAGGTTTTGTTATTATTGAAATAGTATTTCTTTCTTAAAAATTAGATTTTCTACTTATTATGGGATTGTAGAAATGAAATTGATTTTTTTATATTCATCATGTATCTTGCAACCATGTTAAAGTCTCACGAGATCTAATGGTTTTATAAGGGGAAACCCCTTTCCCTTGTCTCTCATTATCCCTCTTGCCTGTCACCATGTAAGACATGCCTTTTGCCTTCCACCATGATTGTGAGGCCTGCCAGCCACGTGGAACTGTGTGAGTCCATTAAACCTCTTTTTCTTGATAAATTACCCAGTCTGGGGTATGTCTGTATCAGCAGCATGAAAGTGAACTAATACAATAATCTTTCTTCTATTTCTAGTTTGCTAAGAGTTTTTTAATTATGTACGGACATTGATGTGCTAAACCCACTATTCCTAAATTCCCTTGAGACATGCCCATATTCTTTATAAATATGCCACATGCATTTTTATAAGGTTTTTGGAGAAGTCAGAAGAGATATTTATAAAATTGGCTATATTGATACAGAGAATGATAACCTGATTACAGAATACTAGAAAGTTCTGCCTAACTACTTGAATCTTGTCTCTGTCTATACTATTTATATTCAATACCAAAGTGATCTCATTCATCCCATGGCATTAAACACCATCTATGGACTCATGACTCCCCAACTGAACTCCTGAACCTCTCTGAACACAAGATTCATACAGCCAACCACTCTCTCAACGTTTCCAACTGAATGTCTAATAAGCATCTCAAACTTCACACACTCCCAAACCAAATCTTGCTTCCCCATCCCCAAACAAGGGTTCCCTATCTCAGCAAATGACACATCATTTACCTACTGCTCAACCCAAAATACCTTGGCCTCCTCTGTAAGTGCTCTCTTTTTGCCACAATATACATGCAACCTGTGCACCCTGCCCCCCCGCCACACACACACAATCTGTGAGCTCAATCTCCAAAACTTATGCCAAGCCTGACACTTTCTCATCTCTCCCAGGAATGACATGCCACTCCCTGGCTCCCAACCATCCTCACTTCTTGCCTGACTTCCTGAGACCCAAAGAAAAACTGCTCTGAGCAGACAGAATTCAGGTTCTAGCACTCAGTTACCTAGTCTCCTGTTCCCCCAGCAAACACCCAACTATCATTCCCTCTACCTGAGCCTCTCTGAGGATTCAAACCCCCAAGCCCTATCATTTAACTATACCAACTCCCTCCCTCAATGCAATCAACCTGTCTGTCTTTCTGTTTGTTTCCTAGAAATGTGTTTTCACTGTATGGGTATGTTCTTTTTGTCTCTGTCTGCCTGTCTGTCTGCCTCTCTTTGTCTTTGTCTCTCTCTCTCTCTCTCTCTCTCTCTCTCTCTCTCTCTCTGTGTGTGTGTGTGTGTGTGTGTGTGTGTGTGTGTGTGTGTGTGATCCTCTCTTCCTCTGTATTTCTCTCTCTGTCTCCCCTGCTCCCAGGACTCTCCGCTGATTTTACACACACACACACACACGCACATGCACATGCACACATCACTTTTGCTCTCAGAAAACAAAGCCACCACACTAAACAACTGGCTGATTCCTCCCAAGTAAAGCTTCCTTCTTAGCCCCCAGATGTACTGGTTTGGAAAGTGTGAACATTCTCCCTCCTCAAAAAACCAATCAGTCATGATATTTCACAGTCCAGATGAAAGGCCATCAAGCTGGTGCCTGAAGAAGCAAACAATCATAAATTGCAAATGACAAATGGTTGTTTTGCTCCTGAATCTGAAACAATCTCATAGTGGTTGAGAATTTTTTTCTTACAAAATGTGTGGATAGGACCACAAAGATTCTGACCCTGGGGCACCTCTGACCTTTAATGTAATACACGGACATCTCTTTCACAGAGAATACATTTTTCAATGTCAAAGCTTTTAGCCAAAAGAAGGTATAACTTCAGTTGAGAAATAGGTGTTGGCTATAGCCAAGGTGAATATCATACAGCTTCAACAGAGTTGGGAGGGAACTCTTAGCTCCCAAATTCAAATGACTGACAATATTGCTGCAATATAATGGTGAGACCAGGGGCTTGAGAAGGCTACGATGAAAGGAAGAATCCTTCTCCTCAACCCCATAAGTGTGTTCGTCTGTCAGTCTGTCATTAGTGGTCCCAATTTTGAATTCTCTCTCTAGAGACTATTGTCAAATCTGACCACTTCTCACCATCCTGACTGGCACAGCCCTCAGCCACACCCATCAGCTCTCACCTGTAATAGGTCTCCAGCCTCCTCTCATCCTGACTCCTCTTTGCCCTCGATATGCCATTCATCGCACAGCAACCATAACCATCTTTCTCATACACATATCAGATCATGTCACTTCTCTGCTTAAAATCCCCCAATAGTTTCCTTTCATCATACAAACAAACGCCAAACTCTTGCTACAGGACTCAGAGGCAGGTCACTGTGAACACAATGAAGCTTAAGAGCCACGGCCCCTCATTTGGACAGCCCCTGAAAACTCTAGAAGGGACCTAGTAATGTGTTTTCATTGGATGGATATGTTTTTGTAAAGCTTCCAAAAGGAAGATACATTTTTATTTTTCTTCTGTAAGGGCCTTCAAAATTGCATGAACTTTGAGCCTTGTGACACCTGGACCTAAGTGGCTTAGAAGGTCTGGCTGACCTGGTCTCTTACCTCTTCTCCCCCAAAACCTCCCCCAGTTGCCACCCTCCAGCTCCTTCCACCACCATGGTGCCTTCCAGCTCAGGCTTCACACTGGCCATTTCTTTTGCCTAGAGCTCACCTTCCCCCTGTGTTTTGGTGAGGCTGCCCACACCCACTTTGTGCCCCAACTTCAGATACTCTAACCCATTTTTAAATTTTCTTTTTCTGGTAGGATTTTATTGGTACCTAAAATAGCTTATTTATCATTCTTGTGTTTATACAAGGGCTGGGACGCTGTCCATTTCCTCTGTAGCCTCAACTTCTAGAAAATACTGCACAGGCTTATAATAGGCTTTCAGTAAATACCTATTAAACCTTATGCCCAAAAGAATATAAAGCTCAAACACACACCTGTACACCAGTGTTCAGGGCTGCACTATTCATGATACCCAAAAGGCGGAAATAACCCAAATGTCCCTCAATAGATGAATGAATAATAAAATGTGGTATAGCCATACAATGGAATATTATTCAGCCTTAAAAAGGAATGATATTTCCACTTACAAAGTGTCAGAGAAAAAAAAAGGAATATTTTGACACATGCTACAACATAGATGAACCTTCAAAATATTACACAAAATGAAATCATCCAGACACAAAAGAACAAATACTGTTTGATTCTATGTATATGAGGCACCTAGAGTAGGTAATTTCACAGAAACCAAAAGTAGAATAGGGGATAGAGGGTGAGGAGACTAGGGAGTTGATGTTTTATGGGCAGGGAGTTTCAGTCTGGGATGATAAAAAAAAGTTCTCGAAATGGTGATGATTGCATAACATGGTGAATGTACTTAATGCCACTGATTTATACACTCACAAATGGTTACTGTGGTAAATTTTATGCTATTTTACCACACATGAAATACATATATAGAGAGAAAGAGACTCTTTATCCATATTTTGTAAGATGGACTGTAGAAATCTCTGTTGCTTGTCACCCAGGGGGCCTATGGCTGCCCTGGACCAATCTTGGGAAGCAGGCAAATGTGGGGAGAGAGTGACAAGTGCCAAAGCTTTTCCAGAAAATTGGGGATTTTGATCTTAGGAAACCTTTTCCAATTCCCAAAAGATGGTTGAATGGGGAAAGAGAAAAACTACCAAAATAAGACACAGATAGGCGTATCTGAAAGATGACATTTTAGAAGGAGGCTTAAAAAGCATAAAGTTTAATACACACACACACACACACACACACACTACATACATACACGCATCTCTAATTTGTGTTATTCCAGGGTAGAACACTCCTCCTCTACTTGCACTGAAGTCCTAGGCACACCATCCTGATATAAAAAAGTGCTTTTAATTTCAAGATTTGGAGTGAAACTAACAGGAAAGCAAATTGTGCAGCTGATGAAGGCTGGGCGTGAACATCGAGTCCTTAGAAACTGTGCTTTAACTCACCCAAATGTAATTAGGTTTGAAGAGCAATCACTTTACCAAGCAATCAAGAATCCATAACTGAAACTTGTTCTGTGCATCTAATTATCAAATATGCATTGTCTTTATAATGCTTAGCTCCCATTACAATGAAAGAGTTTGGGGGATAATTCTCATCTCCCACAAATGAAGACACAACTTATAACATGTTTGAATTATCTTTTACAAAATAAGTTGCTCTTCCCTTGCTTTTTATAGTAAAGATTGCAGAGTTTTTTTAACTTGTTCGGAAAACTAGCTTCTTGGGCATAACACATCATATTCATATAATCATAACTGAAGACTTATACTAAGATATAATGGTTTGCAGCCACATGAGGCCATAAATAATTAGATTCACTATTTTTTAAATATTAAGCAACTGACCAAAGAAAAATATTTTGAGAATTTAAATTATTTATGACCACAAAAATTTTCAAATTCATATTTTAAAAGATAAGATTGCATTTATCTATCCCATATACACTTTTTGGCTAACTCCTACCCCATTCTGATTTCCCAAAAAAATAGAGACTTTGCCTATCCACATGGAACTGCTAAGTTATGCCAATTAAAATGAAGAGCCAGGTTTTGCTCTTTGTATTTCCCTGTTCCACGCGCAGATTGCTGAACTCCAATTCGTCATCGAACTCACCTGCTATGAAAGTGTCTCAGGATGGGAAGTGTGAAAGGATGAGGACCCCGCACACACACCTACTTCTTGTGCTATATGAAGCCCTGTGCTCTATCTTTACACTGAGAACATTGCTATTCAAAGTATGGTCTGCAGACTAGCAGCATCAGCATCACCTCCTGAGAAGCTTCTTGGGGACACAGGAACCCCCCAGCTACACCCCATATCCACAGAATCAGGATCTTGCTTTTCAAGGTAATCCCAGATGATTCAAACACACATTACAGTGGGAAAAAAATGCTGTCTTAGAAAAGAGATCTTATTATTGACGTCCTTGATTTTAAATGCTACACCTCCCACTCAGAAGTAAAGAAGATAAGAAAAGTATTGGAAGGATGGAGGACTTCAAAACTGTTTCTGGACCAACTTATTTAATGCTTTTCTGGATGGCTCATAGGTGCAGTTGGGCAGCTTTTAATGCCTTTCAGAGGTTCAGAGGCTTTTGATGTGATTTCAGCAAACGTAACTAAACCCAAGTATCTACAAAGGGTTTAGCAGTGCCCAGCAAACCTTCATATCCTTTTGTTTGTTCTGTTTCGGTTTTTGTTTTGTTTTTTGTTTTGTTAGTGATCCCACTTTGCACCATCATCTGAAAGCTGAGTTTCTGATTCCTCAAGGGGGCAGGCATTCTCCATAATGCTGCTGCACCCATGATGACGGAAGCAGCATTAGTCATAGACTCGTAAGTGCAAACAAAAAGATTTGAAGGTTAAGTCAAGTATTCAAACTAGTTTTAATACAGGATTTGGGTTGCTAATTTTTTAAGAAAATGACTTAACCAGTTGTAAGATGACTAGTCCAGATATTAAAGCTATTTTTATGCTAAATTAATTTCAAGGGCTCAGATTTGGACCTCATCTTAAAATCCCTGGACTCCTAAAACTCATTTAGGCTCGGACAGGTAGTATTCCCTCAAACCTTTCCATTGTATAACATTTACCATGTTTTATTATAATTGCCTGACAAACTATGTTAGTTTCTCATTAGACTGTGGCCCCTATGAAGGCAAAGACAATGTCTTACTCCTATTTGTATCACAGGTACCCATAAAAAGTGTCTGGCACATAGTAGGTACTTAATAATTATGAGTTGAATGAATTAATAAATTAACAAAATAGAGAGATTGAGATATTGAAAGCAGGGCAAACAGTCTAAACAACAGCTTACTTTTCAAGTATGAAATACTTATTAGTCTGTTTTGCATTGCTATAAAGAAATACTGGAGACCAGGTAATTTATAAGGAAAAGAGATTTATTTGGCTCACAGTTCTGCAAACTGTATAAGAAACATAACGCCAGCATTTGCTTCTGAGGAGGCCACAGGACAGTCCTGCTCCCCTTCACTCATGGTAGAAGGTGAAGGGGAGCAGGATGGCCACATGGCAAGAGAGAGGGGAGGAGGTGCCAGGCTCCGTTAAACAGTCAGCTCTTGCATGAACTAATTTATTACTTCATGGGAGGAACCAAGCCATTCACAAGGGATCTGCCCTCATGGCTCAAACACTTCTCACTAGGCCCCACTGCCAACACTGGGGATCACATTTCAACATGAGATTTAGGAGGGACAAGTAGCCATACTATATCAAAATACTATATACAAGTCAGTATATTACAATATATTTAATTTATAGCCACGCATTTTCATTAGACTATATTTTATGCTTTTGTACTATCTGCGAAGAAGATTACACATGATGGTACAGACTTAATTGAGTTGGCAGCAATTTGGGTAGCATCTGTTTATATACTATTAATAGGTTAAATTATCACATGTTTAAACAGTACATCAAATACTATAAAGATCTATTTACAAAAACAGAATTTTGACCAGGAAAGTTCTTTCCTATAATGAAGAGAAATAAGATTTCAATTCTTTTTTCTTTTTTTTTTTTTTTTTTTTA
>NW_022436986.1:15704787-15856328 GCF_009761245.1 Sapajus apella | reverse complement strand
TCTCAATCTCATGATCTGCCTTCCTCAGCCTCCCAAAGTGCTGGGATTACAGGTGTAAGCCACTGCGCCCGGTGATTTCATTTATTTAAATAAGATAAAATTTTGATTACGCCTACTCATAACTGAGATTGATCTTCCCGCTGAGGCATCAAATTTGGGGAATTTTTATTATTTAAGAAAACGACATTTTCAATGGTAAGTAAATTACCAATTCGCTATCTGGAATAGGAGTGTCTCCTTCTTAAACATTTGAATATGCACATAACAACACTCAACTCTCTTCCCTATATTAGAGCCTTGAGGTCCAATGACAAGAATGTATGAACAGAGAGAAATCACCAGGTTTCATCCCAGTAATAAGAAGGGTTATCGTAAGACTTCCAGTGCTTCTGTCCTTCGCATACTGTGTGAGCTAGGATCCAGTTGAAAGCAGATGGCATACTCCAACTGGATAACTGAAGTGAGCTTAATAAAGAGACTGCTTTACAAAGGCAAAGGCAGAGTTGACAGTAACCCACAGTGATGGTGAAGCACCCAGGGACTAACAAAGTAAAGAGGGGAGCCATTGCAACATCAAGTCCCAGAGGAGCAAAGGAAGGAAGTGGCTATCAGCAGTGGGAGACAGCTGTAGCTATAGCTGTAGGAGGGGCTGCTGCAGCCTTCAAAGAGGAAAGATGCCCTGGCCAACCCACTGCCCTGTAGGAAGAGAAACCATAAATTAAACCGTACACTGACCTCACTCTTCTCCCATCTGTGGTTCTCCTGCTGGTGCCTTCCATTGATCCAAATCAACAGGAAGCCAAAGAGTAAGACAGGCAAGCTGAGGGAGTCCATAGAGGTCAGCCTCATAGGGCACAAAGCCCAGCCTCATGAGGCACATGGCGGGGGAGGATAGAAAATGAATTTGAAGGATGAGATTGAGAACATCGCCAGGTACACCCTTTCCAAAATACTTCCACTACAAAGTATTTATAATCTTATTCATAAACTCTATTTTTTGTTATATACATTCCTAAGAATTGAGAGAGAACAAAGATATATAACAACAGATTCATTAATGACAATGACATCTGGTAGTTCCTAATATTATTTTCATAGAAACACAAGATTCATTGATATCATTCACTCAAAGACATGGTAAAGTCTTCTCTGTATCTCTCTCAAAGCTGCTGAAATGCACTAAAAGAAGGAAAAATTGGAAAGAAAATTTTATCTACTGTGAGGCTAGGTTATGGTGGCTCACATCTGTAATCCCAGCACTTTGGGAGGCTGAAGTGGGAGGATTACTTAAGGCCAGGAATTTGAGACCAACTTGGACAACATAGTGAGAGACTGTCTCTACTAAAAACGAGAATAATTTAAAAATTAACCAGCCATGATGGTGTGTGCCTATAGTCCCAGTTACTTGGGACCCTGAGGCAAGAAGATCTCTTGAGCCCAGGAAGTCAAGGCTGCAGTGAGCTATGATTGTGTCACTGTGCTCCAGCCCAGATGACAGAGCAAGACTTCATCTCTAAAAAGCAAATAAAAATAAATAAATAAATTGATCCACTATGAAACTAGCAAAGAGCTACAATTCTCATATCACAGGCTATAAAAATTGTCTGCCAGTGTATAATTTTTATTAAATCAGTGGATAACTCTAAAAGGTGATATATTCCTCTACAGATCTTAACTGGCTTTCAGATTTCTCTCTAAGTAAGGAGAGAGTACAGAGAAGCCCAATGTTAGGTGGTGAGGACTGGCAAAAAGTGGGGGACATCTGTGCAAAGGGGCTGGTTCTCTACCAGAACGAGCTGATGGAGAACGTGACCCCGATGGCAGTACTATGTGAATCCTTCATTTTTACTATCTGCAAAACTCTAAAACTGAAAACCTTAACATGGAGGAATCATCTGGAGGCAAGAGATGTAGGAAAATAGAAGGAAAAGAACAATTACCTTTTCCCTGCCATTCTTTTCATAAATGCTGAACCAAGTCAACAAGTAGTGGTAAAGCACCAACTATCTGTCTACCCTCCCCCAACTCACACTCAGTAAGCTGGGATATGTGATCTGTCTGAGTGATATGCTCACTCACTACACAACTTTTTTGAACAGAAGACATTGCAGAATTGGAAGAATTTTTTATGAGACAAAATATCCAATCTAAAGCTAATGTCTTCCCCAAATCACTGTCTCCATCCACTCTACCTATTCTTGGGCAAATAGTAGGTTCGGATAGAATTACTTCTACTCGAGAATGGATAATAAATGCAAAGCCATTAACATCCATAGATTCTATATGCATAGCTTTTATTTTTACAAAAAGGAAAGATTTACCAACAAATGGCAGATAAATACATTTCAGAAAAATAGCACAAGAAATACAGAAAATTTTCTGATAAATTATTTTCTGTACATGCAAAAAATTGAATACATGAACTTTTATTTTAAAAAGTCCAAAATAAGCTAGCCAAATAAGAAAATAATTTAAGATAATCATAAAACCATTTCAGAAGTGAACCCTACTTAGAAACTGTTGCTTAAAAAGAGAGTCAACTATCTACATGACAGACTTTTAAATGTAAGGAAACACATGGGAACATCAGGGAAAAAATGAAAAAAATTCAGAAATAATACTTATGGAGGGCAATGGGTAACAGATGTCCCTGTAGTAGATAACAGATCACATAGATTCTTCAATTGAAAGCCACAAGGAAAATATCTTTACAAAAAAATAAAGGAAAATATGAATCTTCAGATCAAAGGAATTACCATTTTCCAGAAAGAAAAAAAAAAAAACCAACACAGTGACTTACAGTGAGAAATATCAAAGAGAAGTTACCAAACTTTCAATGTTTAAAAATAACTTGATTGGCATCAAAGCCAAAAAAAAAAAAAAAAAAATGCAGGAGTAAGAGGGATGGGAGGGGGCAAGCCATCTACAAAGAAAAAATAGTCAATCTAGCCTCAGACTTTTCCAGAGCAAGGGCCAATGCCAGAATACAACAGAATGACATCTTACAAAATTATGAGGGGCAAAAGCATAATTCTATAATTTTATACACATTCAACTTGTTTGTTCATAGAAACAACCAAAAGACATTTAGAATTTAACACACTTGGGCCCTGTTTGGAAACAAACCCTTTTAACCAAACACTCAATCAACCTAAGATGCTCAAGAAAGAGAATGTCATTGATGAAAAGGCTGGTGGTGATCTGACTGCATTTAGATCCAAGACTAACACTCAGCCCACAAAGCATGGCCCTGCCTCCGGACCTTTGCAGCTGCTCTTCCTTCTTCTGCATGTCTCACCCTCTCACCTTGCTCAAGTTTTGATCCAAACTCACCACTTCAGAAACCTGTTCCCTGATGATGCTATCAAAAATAAACTTCCCATCACTCCAGTCTCCTAATGTGCTTATTTTTATTGCTGCCTGACAAAATATATATATGTATGTGTGTGTATAGATAGATAGATAGATATAGATATAGATACACACACACACATACATATATAGTCTGTCTTGTCTAGTACAATGTAAGTTCCTTTGTCTCTTTGACAGTTTACTGCTGTATTCTCTGTGCTTGGTGCAGTCCCTAGGATGAAAAGGGCACTCAAAAAGAATCTGTTAATTGAATGAACTAAGGGAATTATGTTCAAATTCGCAAATGCTAAAATCTTTTGAAAATATAAAACCAACACTATGTATTAGTCCATTTTCACACTGCTATAAAGATACTACCTGAGATTAGGTAATTTATAAACAAAGAGGTTTTATTGACTAACAGTTCTTCATGGCTGGAGAGGCCTTAGAAAACTTACAATCACGGCTGAAGGGGAAGCAGCCATGTCTTCCATGGCAGCAGGAGAGAGAGAAAGAGCAGGGGAAACTGCCACTTTTAAACTATCAGATCTTGTGAGAACTCGCTCACTCTCAAGAGAACAGCATGGGGGAAACCACCCCCATAATCCAGTCACCTTCCACCAGGTACCTTCCTGAACACATGGGATTACAGCTCGAGATGAGATGTGTGTAGGGACACAAAGCCACACCATATCACACTATAGCTGCAAACAACGGTGAAAGAAGGGCTAAGTGATGTGTGCTTATTTCCTCAACTTTAAGAGTAAGAAATCTATCAATAAAGTCTAAATTTGACAATCTGTAAAACAATCACTTGATCCCTTTTAAAAGTCAGTAAGATACTTTAAGCTTTGTCTTTGTAAGTGATTTTCATTATCTTCTGAATGTTTGCACCTTGTAACTTACTAGGGCTCTCTGAGAAAATGACAAATAAAGCACAGACCATGACCAGTGACACTGATGATGTATATCAGGTTAGACTAGTCAAACATAAATATTCAAATACAAATATATAACGTGGCTAGAGTTGTCAAGGGTTTGGGGAAATGGGGGCTCTCAAACATGATGGATGGCAATGTAAGTGATACAACACTTTTGGAAGCACCTGGGCAATATCTAGCAAAGTTTATGATGTGCATATTCACTCACCCAGCAATTTCATTTCTAGGAAATTGTATGCAGGTTCATTTGCAAGGCAGACAAGAATGTTCATCGTAGCATTGAAAATAATAGCAAAGAGTGGGAACAAGTCTAAATCTCCATCAAAAAGAACTGGTTAATGATATTTCAAAAGTAAATACTAAGCAATTTTACAAAAGCGAATGAAGTAGATGCATATATTGATATTCAAAGCAAGTGCTCTACCACCAAGCTACACACGCTGACATATATTGATATGTAAAAGTATGCAGAATATATGAAATGGAAAAAGCAAGCTTCAGAACAACATATGTGGTATGATTTCATTTATGTAAAAGAAATATTTAAACCTATATATATAAGTATGTGTTTCCAACTCTATGATGTTTGCATGGAAAATATCTGGAAAGAGTTTTTCCCAAGTGTTCATGGTAACCACCTCTAGGAATAGATATAAGGGAAAGAATGGAAAATGGAGAGATTTACTTCATAAACTTCTACAATATTTGAATTGTTTTAAAAAGCATACATTACTTTCATCACAGAAATTAACTTCTAAAAGTCTTACACATTTCTAAACATATTTATTAAATGCCATATTTGTATGCTGAGAATACAAAATGCCACATTTTGTGTCATCAGAAGACTGATTTAGCAAGAAAAATAGTTCAACCTCACAAAGTATCCATAGTCACACATAGACTAAACCATAAGCTCCTTGAAGACAGGGTAAGGCATGTTTTCTTTGCTATTTATCCCAAGTACCTATCACAGTGCTTTCTACATAGAAAACATTCACTAAATATTTGCTAACTAAATGAGTTACTCAATGAATGAATGAAGGCATATGTTATGAATCTGAAGTTATCTGTAACTCAGTGACCCTACCAAACTTATTCTTTCATGAACCTAGATTTGTTCATTTGCAAAATCAAACTTCTGATGTTTTATGATCACCTGTGGATTCTATAAACCTAAGTCCATGTGAGAACAGGCATCTGACTGGTGATGGGGAATGTCACTTCTGGTCCGAGGCTGCCACCCACATTGTCAGAGCCCCAGGGTTTACAGGGATGGCAACAACTTAAAGAGTTCTCATGTTATGTTTTTTGTGTCTTTTTGATCCCATACTGTTTTGAAGACAGTTCCAGAGAAGTATGAGTCAAAATCTATAGGTGTGATATCAAATTAGTAACTGCAGGTGTTAAAAAGTGCATTCCTGCAAACACTTGGATCTCATATCCAACCTACCAAAGAGGGCAGCAAGTACCTGCCATGCCTAATGTTTCATGTGCCACACATGAATACTGACATGGTACAGAACATGACACCAATCCCACCTTCTGGTTTTCCAGTAGGTCTTCTCTGCTCTACACATCCAGTACAGAGCACTTCACTAAGAGAAATTTTAACTTTGATCAGTTAGTACCCTCTTTTCTTGTTTATTACCTTGATTTTTTTCTTTCTTTTATTTCTTTTTCTGCTTACTTTGGATTTAGTTTGCTCTTCTAGTCTCTTAAGGTAGAAATTAGAACCTTCTTCTTTTCCAAGACAGACCTTTTGTAAATTTTATTTTAGATTCAGGGGGTACACATGTAAGTTTGTTACGTAGGTATATTGCATACCATTGGGGACTTGGCTTCCAATGTACCCATTTCCCAAACAGTGAACACTATACCCAATAGATAATTTTTCAACCCCTGTCCCATCCCACCCTACCCTGTTTTGAGGTCCCCAGTGTCTATTATTTTCATCTACATGTTCATGTGTAAACATTATTTAGCCCTCACTTATAAATGAGAACATGTAATATTTGGTTTTCTGTTTGAGTTAGCTCACTTAGGATAATGGTATCCAGCTCCATCAATGTTGCTGCAAAGGACATGATTTCATTCTCTTTTATGGCTGTGTTTTTTTTTTTTTTCTTATTTAAACTAAGAAGCTCTTATTTTACTAAAACCAATAATGCTTGTGAAAAAAAAATAACTGTATATCCTGATTTTCACTAAGTTTCATTTTAAATTGGCAACCTTGGTGTTAGGGTTTAGCTCTGTGTCCCCATCCAAATCTCATCTTGTAGCTCCCACAATTCCCATGTGCTATGGAAAGGACCTGGTGGGAGATGACTGAATCATGAGGGCAGGCTTTTCCTGTGCTGATCTCATGACAGTGAATGGGTCTCATGAGATCTGGTGGCTTTTAAAATGGAAGTTCCTCTGCACATGCTTTTTGCCTGCTGTCATCCATGTAAGATGTGACTTGCTCCTCTTTGCCTTTCACCATGATTGTGATGTTTTCTCAGTCACATGGAACTATGAGTTCACCATTAAACCTCTTTCCTTTGTAAATTTCCCAGTGTTAGGTATGTCTTTATCAGCAGCATGAAAATGGACTAATAAAATTGGTACCAGTAGAGTGGGGCACTGTTAAATAATATTTGGAAATGTGGAACTTTTCAACTGCGTAACACACAGAGGTTGAAACAGTCTGGAGAGCTCAGAAGAAGACTGGAAAATGTGGTAAAGTTTGGAACTACCTAGAGACTTGTTGAATGGCTTTGACCAAAATGCTGGTAATGATATGGACAATGAAATCCAGGCTATGGTGATCTTAGATGGAAACGAGGAATTTGTTGGGAACTGGACCAAAGGTGACTCTTGTTATGTTTTAGTGAAGAAACTGGGAGCATTTTGCCCTTGCCCTAAAGATTTGCAGAACTTTGAACTTGAGAGAGATGATTTATGATATCTGGCAGAAGAAATTTATAAGCAGCAAAGCCTTCAAGAGGTAATTTTGGTGCTTTTAAAGACATTCAGTTTTATAAGGGAAGTAAGCTTAAAAGCTCAGAAAATGTGTAGCCTGACAATGTGATAGAAAAGAAAAACCCTTTTTCTGAGAAGAAATCCAATCAGTATACACACACCTGTGTTTACTGATTTAACATCTATCACTCATCAGACAATCAGAATCACGACTGTTTTGTTGACCAGTACTAATCTCAACAAACATTTGTTGGTTAAATTAAAATACAACATAAGTGAATTTTCTTCCCTCTTGTAATAAATGTTTATAAGTTGGTTAGAGTAAGTAAGGGGAATGGAGTCCCTATTTCACTCACATTCAAAGTGGGCTTTCCTACCTGGGATGAAATTTGAAAAATGTTTAGATTGAAGGGAAGGGTCAGTATTTGGCACAAGAGAAATGTTGTGAGACCCAAGGTGAGACAGGAAAAGGTAATATTCTAAAAGGAAAAAAGAGAGAATGAAAAAGCTAATTATATTAAGTGATGTAGATTGGATTTCCCCTCCAGATCTCACATTGAGATGTAATCCCTAGTCTTGTACGGGGCCTAGTGGGAGGTATTTGGCCCCTGGGGGTGGAATCTGGGGGTGGAGCCTTGGTGCTGTTCTTGCAGTAGTGAGTTCTCCTGAGACCTGGTTTTTTAAAGTCTGTGACACCTCCCTTGCTCTTGCTCCCTCTCCTACTGTATGACTTGCCAGGCTCCTGCTCCACTTGTCTTCATGAATGAAAGCTTCCTGAAGCTTCACCAGGAGCTGAGGTGACTCCTGTACCACACTTCTTATACAGCCAGCAGAATCATCAGCCAATTAAAACGATTTTCTTTATAAATTACCCAGTCTCAAGTATTTCTGCATAACGGCCTGCATTGAGGAAGCAAAGGAAGTAGGGCAGAAAACAGATTTGGAAATTGGGAAGGTTAACCAGGAGGTGAGAACTTCAGAATGTCACTTGGCAATGGGAAAGCTGAGGCCAAGTTGATTAGGGAGAAGGAGGCTGATTGAGGCAGCAATTTTGATCCTGTGGAGGGAGAAGAATGTGATGAAGAAGGTCTTTGTTCACAAGGAGTTCCAGGTGTGAGGTTAGCGCACCTGGAATGAAACCTTAACTGGGGGAAATGAGAGGAAATGTGGGAAACAGCTGAGGACCTTTGTAAACTTATCAATCCTGTATGCTGATTGAGCACCCAAGTGCCAAGTCTAGGAGGAATACATCAAATATTAGATTACTCATTTGAGAGCATAAAGATGAAAGTTGCTGCCCTGGCAAACAACCAGGCCGTCGTTTAGCCCTACCCACTGAGATGACTACATCTATGTTGAGTCTCTTGTCAAGGACAGTCTCCATGTCTAAGAAAATGACAGTGAGAAACAAGAATGAAGTGCGCATTAGGTCGAGTCTGTTCTGTATACCCAAGCCTGCTGTGGGCTTCTTGCTGGTTCTCACAGCTGTAATAGTGTCTTGGGAATTATGTTATTCTCAATTGCCCTTCAGGCATTATCTTTCCCTTTCTTTCTTTTCTTCCCTTCTTCCTTCCTTCCTTCCTTTTTTTGAGATTACGTTTTGCTGTATCACCTAGTGCAGTGGTGCAATTACAGCTCAGGGCAGCCTCGAATTCCTGGGCTCATCAAGACATCCTCCCACCTCTATCTTCAAAGCACTGAGATTACAGGCATGAACCATCACACCATGTATTTCTTCATAAATTTAAAAAAAAAAAGACTGGGTGTAGTGGCTCTCACCTATAATCCCAGCACCTTGGGAGGCTGAGGCAGGAGGATTGCTCGAGTCCAGGAGTTCAAGACTAGCCTGAGAAACATAGGACAACCCCATCTCTACCAAAAAATAAAAATTAGCTGGTTGTGCTAATTTCATGGTTGTGCATGCCCCTAGTCCCATTAGGAGGCTGAGGTGGGAGGATTGTTTGAGCCCAGGAGGTCAACACTTCAGTGAGCCACAATAGCAGCACTGCATTCCAGCAGCCTGGGAGACAGAGTGAGACCCTCTCTAAAAAAAAAAAAAAAATAGCTTGGTGCTAATCCAAGACCTGAGACCCCACTAAATGCTGTAGACTGCAGTATTAGGTTGGTGCAACAGTAATTTTGCCATTGAAAGTAATGCCAAAAACTGCAATTACTATTGCATCAACCTAATAATAGATAATATTCATAGATAACAGATATTTATTGAGCTTACTTTATGCCAGGCTCTGTTCTGTATAAAAACCTTATGTATATGTATGAACTTATATGTATTAACTTCTTTTATGTTCACAAGAAGTACACAGAATAGTTACTATTATTCCCATTTTCCAGATGGGGAAAATGAGGTCCAGAGAGATTAACGTCATTCAGCAAGTGTCAGAAGGCTCAAACTAGCCAAGCTGACTCCAGAGCCCAGCTCTTCATCATGACACTAGTTTCTTAAATTTGTATGTATCTTACAATTTACAAAGCCCTTTGGAAGAGATACAAATATTACATGATCCTCTCAATAATGCTTCAAAGTGAGTAAGGAACATCTTTGTTTTCATTGCAGAGATAGGGAAACTGAGGCTCAGAGACATTAAATTACTGAGTAGGAAGTCAATAACACCAGTATCAGGCTAGGTGGGGCCTGAAATCCACGACTCCTGACTCCTACAATGCCACACCATCTCTTGCTTCTGCTTCAGCAGCCTTCTTAGGATTAAATTGCATCTACACAATCAAATATGCAGAGTGATAAAGGCTGCATCTAGGGTTTCCTGGGTTTGGCACAAAAGTCCTGATGTCTGAAAACATGACTTTATCTCTAACTTGAAATATAATTTCAGACAGCCTCAATGTCAAGGAGTAGCGTGGGAAGAGAACAGGAAAGGAGAAGCTGACCAAGTGAGCAGGATCTAATAGCTGCCTCCAAAAATGACCCTTCCTTGGAATGGCTGGCTACTGCCCGTCAGAGTGGCCCTGCTGCGGCAGCAGCTCGAGAGAGTGTCCAAAAAGCAATGCAGGGATGCAAACACGGAGAATAGAGCAACCCTAGACCAGACCCACAACCAGAGCCCTTTAGTATGCCTTTTCTGGTTAACGCCTCTCTGGTCTCCATGCCTTCTCTTCCCCACCCCTCCATGCCGTGCCCACGGTGCCAAACGTTGTAATTCCACTCTGGGCTGCCGCCGGTATGTTTCTGTCTTATTTCTCCAATACCCCAGGAACAAATCCATTCTTTTGGAGTCTTCTGATGGTTTCTAGTAGCCAGGACATTGCAGCCCTGGCTCATATTACCCACTAACTCATCATCCTTCCATTGCACGCTTCACACCGAACCGCGTTTGCTTCCGATCCGCAGTGACCCCCCTCCCTCTTTTTTAACTGCAGTCCAATAATGCTGACATGGTTAGGAATCGGAAGTCATGGCTATCGCGGTCAACTCCCCGATAAGCGGAAGCTTGGGGCAGGGACTGTAAAGCCTAGAACGTGCCTCCGTCCTTTGCAACATCATCTACTTCCCTCACTCGCCCCCCAGGCCCTGCTGGCCAAGGGGCAGCCGCGAAAACCGCGCAACCCGGGGATCCTACCCCTTGCCTCCTGCCGCTGCGGCGGCTGCTATAGAAACACCAGGCGTACACATGGGGCTGAAATTAAACACCCATCCTGGACGCGGACCCGAGCGGGATCTGCCTGCCGCCGCGGTCACCATGGCAACATGCCGAGAGGCGGGCAGCCGGCGGCGAGGCGCGGGGATACTCACTCCATGGCTGGGCTCGGCGGCCGGGCGCGCTGCTGCGGGGCTCACCGGCGCTGCTTGCCTCTGCCGGAGCGGAGCGCTCTGGCCGCGCCGCGCGCGAGGTGGAGCTGGGAACCGTCTCCCCTCCCAGCCCGCACCCCCTCCTTCCCTGGAGGGTTGAAAGTGAATGCTCAGGCTCTCTCAGCTCCCAGCCTGCGAATAAAACGGGAAGCAATTGGATAATGTTGTTCGCTGGGCGCTAGACAAGCAGCTCCACTTAAGGGTTTCGGGGAGGGAGGGCGCTGGCAGCTGGGGTCGGGTGAGGTGGCCACCAGCGCGCAGTGCCGCGCGCCCGAGGCGCCAGGTGCACCGGCGGCTCCCTTGGGATTGGCAGCGCAGCGCGGAGCCTGGGGAGAAGGGTGGGAGGGGGAGCAGTGCGGCTGTGGCGGGTGGCACAGCCCAGAGGGCGTAGGGAAACGAGTGAGTCATTGGCAAGGTGGCAGCTCTCACCGCTTAGAAGTTGCAAGAAGCGTCTGGCCTCTGCTAACAGCAAGGACTTCCCCCAGTGGGCTGGGTACGGGTTCGGAAACGCCATTGTGCCGGCCCGGCGAGATCCCTGTGAGTTTGCCAAGCAAAACTCCAGCTGTCTTGCGGTACCTTAATGCGGCGTTTCACCACCTTGGCAACCCCACGCCCCTTTTCCGTTTCACTCTAAATTCTGCGTGTTCCCGCCTGCCAGGAAGACATTGTCCAGGGTCAGTTTCCCTAGTCTGTGATTTGAAAACAATAGCTATATTGAATATGGTTTCCCAAATTACCCCATCCCCACCCCCGCGGTAATAAGCCACCCTGGAGCACGTATTCCCTGCCTCCTACCCCTCTGAGACTCTTCTACTCTTAACGGCTTCCAGAGCAGGGAACCTGGTTCTCATCCAGGTGTCCTGCATCTGCTACAATGAAGAGTAGATGGGACAGCTTCAGGCTTTTCTTATATCTTGCAGCCGGGTCCCTCTGTGAGTCAGTGTCTGCCAGGTGCTGAAAACGCTGCACCAGGAATAGGCATGGCCATCACCAGTCCCTGTCTGCCCTGCAGGAGCTCACAGGTTAAAGTAGAAACGCAAAGCACAGATAAAGACAAAAATAAACATATCGTCACAGCTGAAAACATTGCTATAAAAATTAAGTAATAAGATGCTGTCATGAAATGTTCTAGAATTAATTTCTGGTGATGATTGTGCAACTGAACATACTGAACGCTATGAAATTATACACTCTGGGTGAATTTTGTGGTCTATGAATTATACCTTAATAAAGATGTGTTTTTTAAAAAAAATACTCTGATGGAGAATAAAAGGGAAAGTGGATGTGCTTAGGTAGGTGCGCACAGAAAGCCTCCCTAAGGGACTAGGGTTGAAAGGGGAGAGGGCTCAGATATGCAAGCCACAGAGCTAGGGCTTTCTGGACAGCCAACAGCTTGTATGGTGGCTCTAGGTGGGAGACAGCTCCACATGTCAAGGGGCTGAAAAGAGAACCATGCAAAGTGTTCTCAGTGGATTCCCTGCTCCTGCTTTCCCTCTAGAGTGAGCTACAAAGCCAAACCCAGAGAAGATTCAAAGAGCTGTTTTGTAGAAGGAGATTCTGGATTAACTCCAGGTTTGCCTTCACAGATAAATTCAATGTGAATTCAGAGATCATAAACCCTGCCCCTCTAATCCATGTCCCTTTCCAGTTGCATATAGGATTAAGTTCATGTGTGAATAATTAAGAGGCTTAAACAGGAAAAAGATGTGCTTTTCTGCCCAGAGGTAAGCTGTCCTGGGCCAGTTTATTAGCTCTACTCCCAAAAGAGTAAAGAGATCCAGGCTCCTCCAAAACGTTGCTCTATTGTATGTGGTCTCCTTTCTACAATTGTTTCATGGTCCAAGTTGGCTGCTCTGGCTCTAGCCATCATGTCTGCATTCCAGCCAACATAAGTGTGGAAAGAGGAAAGAAAAATAGGTAAAGGAAGCATGCCAGCTGCCTCTTAAAAAGGGCTCCCAGAAGCTGCCTCAGGACACTTACATCTCCTCGGCCAGAATTCAGTCACATGGCTACATTCAGTTACCAGGGAGACTAAGCAAAGCAGTCTTTACTCTGCATAGTCATGAGCCTATCCAAAAGTTGAGACTTCCATTCCCATGTAAGAAGGGGAAAATGGGTATGGGGCACAGACAACCAGTAATCTTTGCCATCCTCCTCAATGCTTAGCGTTCTGGCTTCTGCCTCCACATACAACTGCCACTGCTCCCTGCAAAGTCCCCAATGCCAATTCAATTGACATGTCTCAGTCCTCTTCTTATGTCATTTGTAAGCTGTATTACAGAACATTTTAACAGCTTACCCTCCCCCTTTTTTTTTTTCTTTTGTACTTGACGTCAGGCTTATTCAGGTATAATTTATGTGCAGTGGACTTCACCTTTTGTAGGTATACAGGCCTATGAGTTTAGATACCTTATGCAGTCATGTAGCCACAACCATAGTCAAGATACTACATTACCATCACCCCCAAACAGTTCTTTCAAGTCTCTTCATAGTCAATCCACTCCTCCTACCTCCAGCCTCTGGCAACCACTGGTCTCATTTCTGTTCTCATGATTTTGCTTTTTCTAGAATATCATATAAATGGAATCAGACAGTATATAGCTTTTCATGTTTGATTTCTTTCACAATACAAATGGTTTTGAAATCTATCCATGTCCTGTGTATAGGTAGGTAGCTAGGTTCTTTTCATTGATAAGTATAGTGTTCCATTGTACAGATGCACCACAATTTGTTTATCAGGGATATTTGTTGTTTCCAGTTTGGCAATTATGAAATAAAACTGCTATAAACATTCATGTACAGGTCTTTATGTGAATAAATGTGTTCTCTTTTGGGTAAATATTTAGGATCATCCCTTCCATTTTGAAACGGTCTTCTGTGACAGCACAGTACCACACCTCTAGTGACCCCTTCTACTTGTCTCTTAAATGTTGGTGTTCTGTAGGATTCTTGTCTAAACCCTCTTCATTTCTCACTCTAATTACCCTCCCCTAAATTGAGTTTTAGGTGCATCTCGAGTTTTCTAAAGTTAGTAGACTATTACAATTTTCAAATGCAATAGAAAAATAAGAATAAATTCATTTTATAGGGCTGGGTTATGCCTTATTAAGAGTCACAAATACATCTTCTGCTATATTAACTGTAGGAAAAAAATAACAGACAGTAGAGTCAAACAGACTTTGATTAAAATTCCAGCTTTACATTTACTAGCTTTGTGAGCTTGGATCTGTTATTTCTATTACTTAACCTAAGTGTCAGGTTTCTTTACCTATAAAATGAGGACATTAATGCCTATCTTTAAAGGTTGTTTTGAAAATTAAACATGAAGTGTATTAAATGCCTAGAACAGTCTGGTACTAAGTAGATACTCAATAAACAGTAATTCTAATAATCTAATCCTTATCATCATCCTCATCCTTTTCCCTGAAATTTCAAAGATTTTAATAGCTATATCTTTATTTCTTTTCATGATATCCCTTTGAAGAAGGGAAACCAGTACAGATAACAGACACTGAGAAGACCAATTTGTTTATTTTCATTAATGAAGTAAGAATGTTAGCCCAGGTAATCTATTAAAATAATACAGATTATATTGGCAAATATAGCATAGCTATATCTGTTAGTCCATTTGTGAACTATATATTATCACTAACTGTGTTAGTCCATTTGCACGGCTATAAAGGAATACCTGAGACTGGGTAATTTATCAAGAAAAGAGGCTTATTTTGGGTCACAGTTCTACAGACTGTACAAGTAGCATGGTTCTGGCATCTGCTCCTAGTGAGGTCTCAGGAAGTTTACAATTGTGGTAGAAAACAAAGGGGGAGAAAGAGTCAGAGCAAGAGAGAGGGAACAAGTGAGAGTAGAGGTTCCAGGCTCTTTTAAACAACCAGATATCACATGAACTAACTGAGCAAGAACTCACTCATCACCAAGGAAATGGCTCTAAGCCATTCATAAAGGATCCACCCCCATGATCCAATACCTCCCACTAGGCCCCACCTCCAACACTGGGGATCACATTTTAACGTGAGATTTGGAGGGGACACACATCCAGACCATATCAGCTACAATGTAGCAGGTATGACTATACAAACAGATTGATACACATTCTCTAATAGTTAATTCACTAACTAGTCAATGAATTAAATCATAGTTAATTCATTAAGCTGAGTTAACCAAGGACTCTTTGCACGTCAGGTATATATTAATGCCTCTCCAACCTGGCAGTCAGTAAATTAACAGCTCTACCTATCTGAAATGTGGTTTAGAATTGGGAAATAAGCAAACCAATGATATCACAAAGTCCATGCTAGAAGCACTTATTCTTACTTTCTTGAGGTCATAAACTTCTGATGAAAAACACACAGGTGGCACAAACCCACGCTTTGCTGAAAATATCAGGGCATTTGCTGAGGTTCTGTAGCCCATCCCTTGTCCATGGACTTTGGCTAAGTTCTGCTTGTCTGAAATTTGCAACTTCCTTGCCTATAAGTTGTTTTATATTCATCCTGCAATTTATCTCACAGGACAGTTATTTATTATCACCATTTTGTAGATGAAAAAAACGTAAGTTTAGAGTGGTTAAAAATTTGCTCAAGTCATAGTAGTAAGAATCAAATTCCATCAACAGAACCGAAGTCTTTAACTTCCTGATCTATCAAAGAATGAGTCACCTTGGACAGCAAAAGCTAATGCGATTTCACATAGGCAAAGTGCATGAGCTTTACAACAGAAATTCTTTCTTCAAGATTTTTTTTAATAGTTTTGGGGGCACATGTGGTTTTTGGTTACACAGATAAATTCTTTAGTGGTGATTTCTTAGATTTTTAGTGCCCCCGTCGCCCAAGCAGCGTACACTATACCCAATAGGTAGTCTTTTATCCCTCCCAACCTTCCTACACAAGTTCCTGAAGTCTGTTATATCATTCTTATGCCTTTGCATCCTGATAGCTGAGCTTCCACTTATAAATGAGAACATACAATATTTGGTTTTCCATTCCTGAGTTACTTCACTTAGAATAACCGCCTCCAGTTCCATCCAAGTTGCTGCAAAAGACATTATTTTGTCCCTTTTTGTGGCTGAGTAGTATTCCATGGTGTGTATATACATCATAATTTCTTTGGTTGATGGGCACCTAGGTTAGTTCTGTATCTTTTCAATTGTGATTGTGCTGCTATAAACACGCATGCACATGTGTCTTTTTCATATAATGACATTTTCCTTTGGGTAGTTACTGAGTAGTGGCATTGCTGGATGGAATGGAATTTCTACTTTTAGTTACTTAAAGAATATCCATACTAGAACAGAAATTCTTAAAATGGGGGCTGTGGATGGGCGTCAGGGATTTGGCTGAGATTATAGACAGAATTATGGATTGGGAGGAGGTAGGGCATAAGAAAAGAGGGGTCCACACCTCTCACCGGGATCTCAGTGTTCCCTGATGCAAAACAAAAAAACAGAACTCTATGACTAGATATAACACTTAGCATGTTTGGTTAAATGGTTTTCTAGTTTACCAAAAATAGAAACACACAATGAGAAGGGGTGGGAGAAAAACAGGAAAAGTGGTTCTTTAGGCAGTAACCACTACAAGGAAGAAAACTGAAAATCCACACAAGGCAACAACAGCTACCAAAACGTCAGTTCGGGACCACACCTCAACATGTGTGAAAGTTGTTTAAGAAGGGAGCCTTACATATCATGGTAGTTCCTGAGAACATCAAGCAGTAACGATGTTCAGCACTCATGTTTAAGACTAAATAGGCTTTTGCAATTTTCCATTCAGATTGGGCTCTTAATGTTTCTAATTTGGCTAGGCTAAAATATAGTTGTTCGGAAAATGTATTCAGTGTTCAAGTGGCATTCTCGTTCCTTTTCAGTGTTGGATGAATGGACACATTACTATAATTTAAAATGTCTAACTGAGGATGACGGGAATAAAAACCAGCACAATCACTGTCAAGCTCAATGCAGCATTCCAATGTATTAACAAACCGAAAACAAGCCGCTAGATTGATAATCAAAATATAAAGACAAGCAGTCTTCTCATGTACTTGGCATTACTGGATTTCAGATGTATTCCTACAATAGGAAGTATTATGTCCTATGGATCATCCTGTACTTTTTTACATTTTATAGCATACAATGTTTTGCCTTTTTATATTACCATGTGCATAATGTTACAGTTAGAGACATGTAGAAAAGAAACATCTCTAAAACTAGGTGTTTGTTCATCTAGTGCTGTAAGGTGGAGGAGTGTCAGAGGGCATAATTCAATAATTTATGGTTCTGGGCACAGTGGCTCATGCCTATAATCCCAGCTGACGCAGGAGGATTGTTTGAGGCCAGGAGTTTGAGACTGAAGTGAACTATGATAGAGCCTTTAGACTCCAGCCTGGATGATAGAGCAAGACCCTGTTACAATAAATAAATAAATACATGTATAATAATTTACAATATAAATGTATTAACAAACCAAAAGCAAACCATTAGATTGACAATTAAAATATGAAACAAGCAGTCTTCTCATCTACTTGATATTACCAGTTTGCTTGACATTACTGTCATCCAGCTTGGATGACAAAGCAAGACCCTGTTTCAATGAAGGAATGAATGAATATAAATAAATAAGGCATGGAGTTTTGTCATTCTGTAGAGTTCCCACTTAATTATAGGGCTGGAGTTAATACCATGGAGTCACTGCCAGCCTTCATGTCTCAGTCTTCTACCACTAATAAGTTCTCTGACATATGTTACTCAAATGTTCTCCTGTAATTCTGTAGACGTTGGGTAAAATTGGCCTATAGATTGTGACAGGATGTTGGGAAAATGCAAATAGGTCTTTTCTTTGGTTAAACATGGACAAAATTGATCTTCCCCTTCACAGTCTTTCTATTGATTTCTATATATATTTATGGGCATGCTCAGACCAGACACTAAAAGCATTGGCTTCTGACTCTGGGTAATTCTTGGAATCACAGTCTATTGAAGATGAAGAGATCCTGGGGGTGACTTAGTCCCACAGCCAACACAAATTCCTGCACTTGACCTGGGATCATCCTCTTTGTTGCAGCATACTTGTTTTTGTTCTAGCTCAGAAAGCTGAAAAGATCTGTTTGTTTTTTGTTTTGAGAATCCACTCACACATCCAGAAAATGACGTATGTGTTCAGAACAGCTCATGATTATGTGTGTACAGATGTAGCAAGAACATTTATTTCACCACTGCCAAGTCTGACCTATGGTAGAAGAGGAACAATGATCTCTCAGAGATAACCCAATGACACCATGGAATCATGAAGGGGACTTTGCTAAGGAAAATAGCTGCCCCTTAACCACACATTACAGAGAGGCAAGTGCAATGTCACCAAGATATGCTACACATTGGTTAAGCTGAAAGCCAGAAGATATCAGTGATGTTTAATTGATATAAGGCTATTAATATTTAATTTTTTATAATCCTATCAACTCTGCTATGCTGCATGAAGATGGAGAGGCTATTTGGTTACTTGATGATATCTTTGAAAGGAGGTTTATTTATATCATTATTAAATACTTTCATCTAATACAGCATTAGATGTCTTTTTTTCTTTTTTTTGAGATAAAGTCTCACTCTGTCACCCAGGATGGAGTGCGATGGCGTGATCTCAGCTCGCTGCAACCTCCACCTCCTGGGTTCAAGTGATTCTCCTGCCTCAGCCTCCTGAGTAGTTAGGATTACAAATGCGCACCACCATACCCAGCTAATTTTTGTATTTTTAGTAGAGACGGGGTTTCACCATGTTGGTCAGACTGGTCTCAAACTCCTAACCTCATGATCCATTCACCTTGGCCTCCCGAAGTGCTGGGGTTACGGGCATGAGCCACTGTGCCCATCTAAATGTCAATATTAAAAGCAACTGGGGCAGAGATGGACCTGAAAAATTTTTTGGAAACTGTTTTGAAGAGAATCACATGAAAGTTAAAACTCATTTCTCCCTTCTGAGAGTGGAAAATTTGGGTTTATTCCTGAGGCAGAGTGTTATTTTGCCCTTGGAGAAATGTGAGTGGAACATCTTCTACAAATAAAATCAAGGACCCATTCGAATGTAAGCCCTATAGGGGCAAGGATTTATTTTTTAATTTTATTTATTCATATGTTCCATACAATAGTACCTATGACATAGTAGGATCTCAATAAATATTTATTGAATAAAATAATGGAAAAAATCCTTCTGAGCAAGACCCCATGAAGTTGTACTTATTGGATGTCTCTTTCATCAAAGAGAAATCATTACAGTTGATGGCTTCCATAGAAATATTTCTTCCTTTAAGTATGCACTGACTGCCTTATGCCTGTATAGTATTATCTGTTTGTGTGTTTATGTTGCTAGCTAAAAGATCAAGAACATGATCCATGTGAACACACACACACACACACATACAGACACACACATGATATGAAAGAAAACATGTAAACATGGTCTTCTCTTCGCTTGATGCTGGATAAAATTATGAAAAGGAACCTAACTACATTTGAGGCAATACAACATGGTCCAGAATGTTACCGTTCCACCCATGGTATTAATATTCAATTAACCTAGACTTTGGGAATATGTTTAGGAACAAGTATTCTGTATGATGTATAACCAACCCATAAGACCAAATCATATCCCTATAGATAGGACAGGGTTTCCAGCAAAGGGAGTAGATAATGTCACTCTCATTCTGGGAAAGAGTCAGTTTCAGGATAGGAAGCCTGCCAAGAGGGATGTTAGCACCAGGTTAAAGGAAAAATGATGTCAGGTCCTATAGTAGAATCTGGGACTGCAATGATGCATATGCCCCTAAGGATGTCAGAGTTCAGTGGGGGAAAGACATACATTTATATATCTATAAATGTAAATATAAGTACATTTTTGCATATCTATAAATATAAATGTATATTTTTAAATAAATATATATAATCAAAATCATCTGATTACATATATGATTAAAACTGCCATCCAAGGAGGTTGTTAGTGCTGACAGAGATGAAGGTGAGTAGAGAAATAGGTAAAACTTACTGGAGGAGATGATACCTAGACTGTGTCTTTAATACTTGATCAAGAGAGACAGAGAGTGAGAGAGAAAGAAAAACAGAGAGAGCGCATGTGTGTCTTCTCTTCATCTTCTCTTCATCTGATGCTGGAGAAAATTATGAAAAGTAACAACTACATTCGAGGTGTGTGTGTGTGCGTGTGTGTGTGTGTGTGTGCACGCGCGTGCCTCTGTGTGTCTGTATGTCCAAGAATTTAGAAACAAAGTCATGAGAATATTTTCCAGGAAAAGAGACCAGCAAAATCAAAGACCAAGGAACAAGAATCAGTAGGACGAAGTCTACATATTTCTGGCAATTGCTTGGATGTGAGGCAGAAGAAGGACCACAGTATTGCTCAATTCCAGAGGCACCATTAACATACAATACAGTATGACAATGCCCCCAGAATTGTGCAACGCAGAGGTCCTGAAGGAAGTGGTTAAAGATGAGGCCGGAGCCAAGGCTAGAAATGAGACTAAGTGGCTTTGAATGTAGAAGCTTAACTAAGCTTCTCACCTCCAGATCACAAGCAGAACATCATCACTGGAGACACAGTCTTTCTTAGATTATAATTTTTATTTCCTTGAAATTTTTTAGACACATGTAGAACAAATAGAACCATGTTTCATGGTTGACATGGCTGATTTTATCTATAATCATAATTTATGCTCTATCTTATTCCAAGTAGTTTAGATTTTCGCCCCCCTGGGAAACAGGGACAGTATATTGTGATGTGGAAGAAAGTACCGCCTGGAGGTTGGACCTCATATCTCCCACTCAGTCTTATGCAATGGCTTCTGTGGCATGTCCACAGGTATTGGCATACAGTGTAGATGGTGGATTTTAGGGTATACAAGAGTGGAGGCAGGAAAGCTAGTTAGAAGCTGCTGCAATAGTTTAGACGAGCAACGGTGAGATCCTAAATTAGGGCAGTGAAAGTTGGCATGGAAAGGAAAGAGAATCAAGAAATATGCCAGGACTCAGAATGTGTGGGTAAGAGAAAGGCATCGAGCCTGATTCTCACGGCTCGAATGACTCAGTGAAAGGCGATAGCACCAACTGAGCGCTGCAGAGCATTCAAGAGGAGCCCACAGGTGCCACGAGAGAATCCTGACCTCAGCAAATGAGCAGCAGCTTAACATCACTTCCCTCTGGACTGGGACCACCTTGTGTTCTGTGTGTGACCTATGACATATGTCAAGCTTTTTTTGCATTAGAGCTGTGCAAAGAAGTCAGGAATGTTTGAGGAATTGATTGAGCTTGATTTTCTACAGTACACTCTCCTGGAGCTGTGAAAGTATCAGAGGGTTCAGGGGAAAATAAGTGATGCAATTGGTTATTCACAAGTTGTATTTTCTGTCATATGTTGATCTAGAGAACTATGTAAGTCACTCCCAACAAGAAATAACTTGGCCTTCAGGTAGTAAACTTTCTATCATTACAAAGATCAGTAAATTGGGCTAGGCATTTTTTTTAGCTACCAGTTGCCACTTCTTCCCGTTATACCTCCATTCTCAGATAAAACTTTTAAATGTCTTCCTTTCAACCAAGTGAATTATACCAACTTTCCCCTCCCACCTCCTTTTCCAGTTGCCCACCTTCATCAGCACTCCCAGAGCTCCTCTTTCTGCCTATATCATCCTCATATAAATGACTTAAATGCCCGTGCGAATGCCCTGTGCAAACCCTGACTTCAAAGTTCCTTAACCTCTTCAACCTCAAAAACTTTACCTCCATTTCACTCAAGCCAACTACTCCCATCAGATTTCATGTTTGCATACCAAATGTGAACATGACCTACAAACTTACTGCAACGTGAAAATAGCAGGGGTACTCCTGGGTTGAGGACCAAATCTTGGGAAAGGGACAGTGCAGTACCACTCCCACACTTTACTTGCCATCTCCATCACAGCCACCCCTCATGTGTCAGCTGTCCCTGGGGACACAGGTTTGGGGAGCAGAAGCTGATGGAAGGTATGGGACAAAGGCAGCTTCTCTCCTTGCTTCCCTGACCCCATATTCTTGGTCCCTGATCTCTAAGACTGTTTTGTGAAAATGGAACTACACCCTGTCCTCTTTCCAAGTGAGAGACGATGCTGCCACCCACACCTCCAATGTTTTCCCAGTGACACTGACACAGATCTGGGCAGAGAGCCTGTAATCAGTGAGAAGGTCCATGTCAGAGTCAAGCTAAGGTTCTGTGGCCTGCAGTGGGGGAATGTCCTGCTTAAGCATTTTGAATAGGGTAATTTTGTTTTGGAGTCTTCCCCACCCCTTTTTCATCCTCTGAGTTATTTTCTCTTACCTTACCCCAACCTGATCAGAATAATTTGGGGTGAGTTTTGAGAGTTGAGCATCCAGGCTGGGCATGGTGGCTCATGCCTATAATCCTCCTCCCAAAGGAGGCCAAGGCAGGTGGATCACAAGGTCGAGAAATCAAGACCATCCTGGCCAACATGGTGAAACCCCGTTTCTACTAAAAATATAAAAATTAGCTGGGCATGGTGGTAGGTGCCTGTGATCCCAGCAACTCAGGAGGCTGTGGCAGGAGAATCACTTGAACCCAGGAGGTGGAGGTTGCAGTGAGCCAAGATTGCACCATTGCACTCTGGCCTGGCGACAGAGTGAGAGAGAGAGAGAGAAAAAGAGTGAGAGAGAGATAGTTAGTTCAGCGTACAGACTCCAGGCATTTTAAACGAGTAAAGTAGGCCAGGTAGAGGGACCATAGGAAATAATGGGGGTGGTGACAGGAGACTATACACCATCTACAGAGTTAACCTCTACTCAGCCCAGCCAACCACCACCATGCAGGAGTATAGACAGATATGGTGTGTCCAGGTCTCCTGAATTTTCTCTAGGAAACCAAGAAAAATCTTCATTTTTGTATAAAATATCCCCCAGAAAATGACAAGCAAGTAAAAATTTTAAAGTAATCTGGTAGGTCCTGTGGCAATTTTGGTTTAAGGTGTCAGCTCTGGTTTAAGCAATCAATCTCCTTCACAGGAATCAGCTGTGAAGGGTTTGAATTTCACAGAGCACATCAATGTGTCATAGCTTTCCTGCAGAGTCACACCATTTACATACACTCCATGGCTATTTAATGGTGGATTGGAAGAGGTAGGTGCTGGGATTCTTTAAAAGGTGTCAGTTGCAGAAGAGCAGAAGATCAAACACCGCATGTTCTCACTCATAGGTGGGTGTTGAACAATGAGAACACATGGACACAGGGAGAGGAGCACTACACACTGGGGTCAGTTGGGGGGAAATAGGGGAGGGACTGTGGGGGTGGGGAGCTGGGGAGAGATAGCAAGGGGAGAAATGCCGGATGTAGGTGATGGGGAGGAAGGCAGCAAATCCCACTGTCACGTGTGTATCTATGCAACAATTTTGCATGTTCTTCACATGTACCCCAAAACCTAAAATGCAATAAAATAAATAAATGGGGGAAAAAAAGATGTCAGTTGTTAGGAAGTAAACAAATTCAGGGCACATACAAGTCTACTTGTCAGAGTCAAGGGTTTCAGGACATGCCACTTTCTGGGCTATGAGCAGATGAGTGGAGAGGAGGAGAATGAGGTGCTTTTCATAGGACTCAGGGTGGCGGCAGTCCTTGAAGCTCCCCTGCTGTGAGATGACTGCCCTGAAGGTTGCTCTGTGGATCATAGGCGTGATGTGTAAGACAGTGCTCAGAAGCCCCTTTGCCCATTGCTCAGACCCTCTGCCCAGTGTGGCAATCCTGCTTCCTGAGCCGTCCTTGAGGCCTCCCAAAACTGCTCCCCTATTCTCTGGGTCCCCTGACTTGACACGTGGTTCTATTTAACATTACAGATATTTTTTCTCCTAGGCATTGCTTAAGATAAAACCCTTTTCTGCCAACAACTTAAAAAGATGAACTTGAACTAAATGTGTTTGCCCTGCTTCCCTTTTAACTTTTCATATTCATAAGCGTCATTTCCACTGCACTCCTAACCAAAACATTAGAAGTATTTGAGAAGTTAAAACAAAAATAGTGGGCAGAAGACAGACTGGCCTGGAAATATGAAATTTATCCCAAGAACTCCAGAACCTTTCCCAGCCTCACAACCCTTCCTTGGAAATTAATATTTCCATGGAGGGCAATTAAGGACCAAGAATATTTTACAACTCTCTTTTTTCATCAAATGAATCTCTGATGTTCAGATGTCAGACACTGTGACTGGTCTCAAGAAAAATAATTTGGTCCAGGAAAGGCTGTCAAATAATATCACTTTTTAAAATGAATATTAAATTACAGTATAAAGGAAGAGGTTGACCAGATCAAATTTAACATTGTACAAATCACAGGACTCTCTCATCTAAATAAAATGCTAGCCAGCCTTTTCAGAATAGCTCTGGGCTTTGACTCTCTGTGCTACAAGGCAAAACCTTCTAGAATATGTTTTGCTCTGTACCACATGCCTTCCATTCCCTTGTGAAAAAGAGAGTGGCCCCTGCCCCAGTCAGCACTTCCAGAGCCAATCAGGGACTGAAACAAAAGCAGACTGCCACGTCTGAGCAGGGGTGAGGGAGGACACAAGAATTAGCAACAGCCTGAGGTCATGACCAGCAAACTTGAGGAGGTGCAAGGTGAGAATCCCAAGAAACCAAAGAAATATGTTGAATCTCGCTAGTAACATAATTGAAGCTTAGTGAGGTGCAGTTTGTTAAGAGTCAAGGAAGTCCAATTGGTCTTCCTGTAAGCATTTATAGGGTGAAACCACAGGAGTTTTCAGGGATCAATTGTATCGTTATTATCACAGCTAAATGTAATGAATAAGGTTTTCTGGAAATCCATATAGTTTTGATTTTAATATACCTGTAGCTCATTCTGCCTTGACAGAATCCTGGATTCCATATGAACAACAGTTACATGTTTAGATATCAGTCATTTGGAGCATTTCCTTTAGTCGAAGCTTTAATCTTAATAACTGAGATTTTTTTCAGATGTTGAAGTATCTTCAACAGGTTATTACCTTTTTTAAAAAAAAAATTACACCATGTCAAAGTCACAACCAATCCTGAAGATATATTCACTATTGATATAAATGTTAACTCTTGAACCTCTAGTAATGTGGCTATCTGAATGGAATAAGCTATAAGTAATATACATATATATATATATGCATATGTATGTATAATAAAGTATTTTAAATTTATAGTATATCAGAACAAAGTATACCTTGTTTATTTTTCATATGTGGAGTATTATCCAACAATATCACATTAGGATTATCATCAAGGTTGAACATCAGTCTAGTCAAAATGAAGATGGTGGCACAGATGAGAGATTTGTTACTGACAGGAAGACTGAGCAAATAAGTGAATGCATCATGGATAAGAAACCTGGGTTTCTCAGTGCCAGAGAAGAGAGCCGTATATACAGAAAGGGAAAAATGAAACCTGTGGGGTTGGATTGGAATTAGTGGTATTGGTGTTAACACATGGTGATAGATAAATAAATAAATAGATGATAGATAGATAGATAGATAGATAGATAGATAGATAGATAGATAGATAGGATAGACAGACAAATGTATGCATATCTGTATGTACATGTAATATATACATACGAATGTATATTCCCTAGTTCTGTCCACTAAGAGAGGGTCTAGGAGGAGTAACATGCCAGTAAAAATGAAGATACTTGGCTCACAAATCTAGGTTTCCAAATACCATTCTTCACAAAAAGGGACCAAAGTTCCTTGGAGAAATGACTCATTCCAGAGCTAGGACTGGAAAAATGCAGGATGAGCCTGAAACAGCTTGTGCCAGAAAGCAAAGAAGTACTCAAAGGATGATGGAACATTCCAAAAGAACATAGGGACTCACTTGAACTGATCTGCTCTCAAGGGCCAAATTAGGAGCAATAGAAAAAAAATGACAGAAGCAGATTATCAACCATTGAATAAAATACAAATCCATGAGTCAGAAGGAAGGAAGGAAGGGAGGGAGGGAGGGAGAAAGGGAGGGGGGGGGGGGGGGGGAAGCTTAGTTGTATGACAAATGGGCTATGGAGAAGGGTACTAATATGTTTTGGCTCTGTGTCACCACCCAAATCTCACCTTGAATTGTAATAATATTCATGCATCATGGGAGAGACCCAGTGGGAGGTAACTGAATCATGGGAGCAGATTTTTCCCCATACTGTTCTTGTGATAGTGAACAAGTCTCATGAGATCTGATGGTTTTATAAAGGGCAGTTGCCCTGCATATGCCCTCTTGCCTGCCACCATGTAAGATGTGCCTTTGTTCTCCTTTGCTTTCCACTATGACTGGTGAGGCCTCCCCAGCCATGTGGAACTGTGAGTCCATTAACCTCTTTTTCTTTATAAATTACCTAGTTACAAGTATGTCTTTATTAGCTGCATAAGAACAAATTAATACAGGTACCTTTCCAGTGGAGAAGGCAAGCATACGCCACCTTAACCTCATGACCAAAGTGAACATTACCAGCGATGGGACAAATTGACATTATGATTGCAATGAGAAGAACACATCATCACTTCGTGATATTCCTGCCAAAGGCTCAGAACCTGTGTTAGTCACGAGGGAACACTGGACAAAGTCAAATCGAAGGACATTCTATAAAATAACTGACCTATAATTGTCAAGGTCATGAAAGTCAAGCAAAAAGTGAAGAACTGTTACAGACTGCAGGAGATAAGAGAGAAATGACAACTAAATGTGACTTGTAATTCTGAACGGGGTCCTTTTGCTATCAAGGATATTATTAGGAAATTTGAATGCCATTCAAAGATTATATGGTAATAATTTTATGGTAATATATCAAGGTTAAATTTGCAATTTTAATGGTTGCATTGTGGTTTTATGCAAGAATAGCTTTGTTTGTAGAAAATAGTGTACACAGTAACCAGAATGATAGGGCATTGGGTTGGTAAATTATTCTCAAATGGCTCAGAAAATAAAAGGTAAAGGTCTTTGTAGTATTTCCAACTTTTCTATAGGTTTGTAATTATTTCATCTGTGTAATATATCAGACTGTATGTGTTTTCCATATTAATAAACTGTAACAATTTCCTTGATAAAGACAAAACATATTATCTTTGTATATATATATGTTTATTTTTAAGTGTTATAATGTATAATCTCAGCATTTTAATTAATTGCTATTTTTAACCAAAGAAACCAATATTTTCTCCACAGAAACCCTGAAAGCAAAAAGCCACGAACTTCATAGCTATTTTTGTTCACACTAACATTATTTCTTTTTATAAAGCAATTACCTTTTATAATTGAATTTAGTTGAACACATAATTTTGTAATTTTACAATCTTAAACAAAGTGATGTTAGTTCATCTGACATCTAACAAAGTGATGCTAGTTTATCTATGAATAGAAATAATTTAGGAAAATCAAATTAATTAGGCTTTTCATTAAAAAATATATTCAAGGCTGTCATAGAGGGAAGAGGTAAAGTTGTCTTTAAATGAATTAATTAAATCAGTCTAATTATCACAGTCATCTTATGATATTTTAAAAGCTGTTTTCTATACCTTTAAATTATCACATATTAAATCATCCAACATGTTTTAAAACAAATATTTGTATTTTATATTCTAACCCAGTAACCAGGTCATTAATGAAACTTACAGTGTAACTTTTTTCCCCCAGAGTTACAGTTTTAGCAAGAAAAAGTTTTTATAGTCAACATATGAAAATCTATGTAGAATTTTAAGTTTATCTTACCTTGAATTTATATAGCCACTTAATATTTTGATATTTTTAATAAAAGCTAACTGAAAAAGATGCTTGATCCATTAGCTATTAGAAGCTCTTATAATCTGTTACTAATAACTCTCTCTAGAGGCAAAGTATATCTATTTATTGGCTCAAAAACTATTTTATATTTATAAACAGGGAATTTTTATCAACTCATTTTTATACAAGTTAGAGAAGCTAATTATGAGAAGCAGCAGAATTTTTTAAATTAAAGGACCCCGTTCAGAATTACAAGTCACTTTATATTAAGTTCAAGAGTACATGTGTAGGTTTGTTATAGAAAATCATGTCACAGGGGTTTGTTGTACAGATTATTTCATCATCTAGGTATTAAGCCCAGGACCCATTAGTTATTTTTCCTGATCATCTTTCTCCTCCCACCGTCTACCTTCTGACAGGCCCCACCGTGTATTGTTCCCCTCAATGTGTCCATGCATTCTCATCGTTTAGCTCCCACTCATAAGTGAGAACATGTGGTATTTGGTTTTCTGTTCCTGCATTAGTTTACTAAGGATAATGTCCTCTAGCTCCATCCACATTCCTGCAAAGGACATGATCTCATTCTTTTTCGTGGCTGCATAGTATTCTGTGGTGTATATGTACCACATTTTCTTTACCCAGTCTATCATTCGGGGGCATTTAGGTTGATTCCATGTCTTTGCTATGGTGAATAGTGCTGCAACAAACACATGTGTCTATGGATCTTTAGAACAATTTACATTATTTTCAGTATATACCCAGTAATGGGAATGCTGTGTCCAATGGTATTTCTGTTTTTAGGTCTTTGAGGAATTGCTGCACTGTCTTCCACAATGGCTGAACTAATTTACACTGCCACCAACAGTATATAAACATTCTTTTTTCTCCACAACCTCACCAGCATCTGTTATTTTTTGATTTTTTAATAGTAGCCATTCTGACTGATGTGAGATGGTATCTTATTATGGTTTTGATTTGCATTTCTTGAATAGCTGGTGATGTTGAGCTATTTTTGTATGATTGTTGCCTGCATGTGTGTCTTCTTTTGAAAAGTGTCTGTTCACATCCTTTGCCCACTTCTTAAGGGGGTTGTTTGTTTGTTTTCTGGTATATTTGTTTAAGTTCCTTGTAGATGCTGCATGTTAGGCCTTTGTTAGATACATAGTTTTCAGAAATTTTCTCCCATTCTATAGGTTGTCTGCTCATTCTGTTGATAGTTTTCTTTGCCATGCAGAAGGTCTTTAGGTTTGATCAGATCTCATTTGTCAATTTTTGCTTTTGTTGTAATTGCGTTTGGCATCATCATCATGAAATCTTTGCCTGTACCTATGTCCAGGGTGGCATTGCCTAGATTGTCTTCCAGGGTTTTTACAGTTTTCGGGTTTTACATTTAAGTCTTTAATCTCTCTTGAGTTGATTTTTATACGTGGTGTAAAAAAGGGGTCCCATTTCTATCCTGTTTCTTTTACTTACGACTGCCTTGGCTATTCAAGCTCTTTTTTGGTTCCATATGAATTTTAAGATACTTTTTTCTAGTTCTCTGAAGTGTCCCAAAGGTAGTTCAATTTAATTTTGAAATAGCATTGAGTCTATAAATTAGAAGCAACAGAATTTAAGGCAGAAATATGGGCACCAGTATTAAGAATATTGATCAAGTAAACACTACTCTCTATTTCAAATGCTATAAGATATGCAATTAATCAACATTATTTCCTTTGGGTAAGCATCATTGTTGATAAATCTATATGCTTTTGCAATTTTCTTCTAAATTTACCAAAATAGTATTTTTTCTATTTTTCTAGTATTCATATTTTTACAATAGTGATAATCTCCTTCCATTAGCCTTATTTTATAAGTCCTGAAAGGAGGAATTTTGGAATTATTCAGTTGTGTAGAGAAATAAAAGTGAATCATTGAATACTAGGGGTTCTACTTCATTTTAATTTTGGTGCAAGAATTTTAGCTTTTCAAATATTGGCACTATTGAGTTCAGAATAAATGTACATGAAAACTTAATTTTGAAATAAGGAAAAAGGCTTGGAGCTTTAGACTCAGATAGTGGAAACCAAATTGATACAAACCACAACATGTAAACACAGAGAATTCTATCAATAGTAAGAAAAGCTTCAGAACCTTTACAACTCTATATTTTCAAGGACCTGGAATCATCAGAATTCTCAGCCAAATAACAAAAAGATAATGGACACCAGATTTCATATTTCCTGTTAGCTGCCACTTAACAGAAGTCATTAAATTGTCTGGCCATAAGATGAAAACCCAGGTTGCCACCATGATGGATTAAATCAGCCCTGTTCAACCAGATCAAGAATCAGAAGCAGAAACAGATGTAACCAAGAGTCAGATTTAGCGTGTGAGAGCCAAAGAGCTCAGTCACCACCCAAGACTTATCACAGGAGCCAAGAGAAGATGAGCTGAGGATCCAAGAGGACCAGGCACAGACCAGATTCAGATCAAGTGCCCTTGAATCTGCACATTTCTCTGAAGGGCTGGCTGTATCACAGCAGAACCTCCAGAATAACAGTCAAAGAATAATTCAAGAATATACAGTAAAATTATTAGCATACTATTTATTTGTATACAGTGAAAAACCAAGTCACTTTGGAACACAAACCTAGATTTTCACACTCTGGGTAAAACATTATTTAGCTGGAAGCTAGCAAAAAGGCCAGTCTGGGGCTTCTGCCCTTGGGCAGCCGAATGGGTTATCAGAGGAAGAAATTTCAGTTGTCTGTGTATTCTCCAGGAGACCTGAGGGTTTAGCTTCGACACATTCAAAACAGGGAGTCTCTGCATTATTTCCTCAAGCCTTGTCTGTACCATTTCCTTATTCAAATTATTTATTCATACTAAAATCTTTTTAAAAATAAAATCCAGGTCCTACCCAGTCACTGGTAATAAAATCTTAAAGGAATCCAAGGCAACCCAGATTTCAAGTGAAATTGCAAACAAAACTAAACAAAAACACATCTCCTCTAGGAAGTCCATCTTCCTTGCACTTGGGCTCTTCCTTTAACTCTGACATGCCTGGGGCCTAGTCCTTATAATTATTATATAATATTCTATTGTTAAGAATTTTAATACAAAAAATATAAATTCTACCTTAGGAAAAATGTTACAAACTTATGAAAAGTAGTAATAATTTCCTACAACCAGTTTCATCCCCAATCCCCCAATTAGGGTTAAAAAATATATATTAAGAGCATGGAGTTTGTCTTCCACCTCTTTTCTCATAAAAATATCACAGTTTATGGATGAATATTTGATTATATTGTGTTATTTTACATTGTATTATATTTATCATCTTATACCTTGTTCTTTTTCTCTTTAGTAGCCCATAGAATTCCCACTCTCAGTCTTTGCAATTCCAAAACTTTGGTTTGCATTCTTTGAGAGAGAATAACAGCAGTGAGTACTCAGGGTGTGATTTAGAGACATCAATACAGAGGAGACATTGTCTGGTTGTCCAAAGCCGGCATTATTTGTCTAGCTGTGAAAGCCTGCTGGCTTTCATTCATAAAGTATAGGTGACTACGTTCTTGAATGAAAGAAAAGAAAGGGAGTGAATGAATACTCCTTGCCTGGAGTAGATGAATAACTGAATTAAGTAGCCAGTTATTTTAATTTCAGCTTTCAGATTTCCCTCATCTAATAACCACTGCAGTCACTCTACCTCTGGTCAAAAACAAGTAGATTGTATTGAGTTTGTGATCATGTATCTGAAATCAATGAAAGGAAAACAAGTAGTGAATGTATTCCTTGAATTCTTTCTTCTTATGGTTTACATGTAATCTATTTATTAGTTGCACTGTTTCTAAACGTGGACCTCCAGCATTTGAATTATGAGAAATGCAAAATGCATATGCGGACGCCTAGGCCATATTTGGGCCTCTGAGTCAAAATATCTGGGAATGGAGACAGATAATTTTCCTTTCAAAAAAGCTTTCCCTCAAAGGATTCCAATATTCACTAACCTGTTTGAGAACTACCTCTAGGCCTCCCTACAGGTTCAGGGATCCACAATCTTGTCTTGTCTTTTAAAGGCTCTAAAACCCTCTCTAGCCTGCAAGATCCTAACATCCTTCTCATTTCTCTCTCTTCTCCATTCTCTACCCCCAACCAGGTTATGAAAGAAAGAACCTTGCAAACTCTTGGGCCTGACCCAGACGCAGTGCAGGCAGGCTCCTGATAGCACCTGGGTCCCCAGAAGAACCTACAAAAGGGGCTGCTGATTTGATATGGCCTAAGAATTTCCCTTGACTCCCTATGTTCAGACAAAGGAGTCAAGGGACTTCTCATAGCAGGCACTAGAGATAAAATACTATCTCTAGGAAAGGGCAGAGCAATGTACACCTTTGTGGGCACTAGGAAGAAACACCATAAGGATGGGGAGAGCAAGGATCAATAAGGGCAGTAACTTTGCCTTTGATATCTTGTCACTCTCAGCAGCTGCAGTGGGCAGCCATTGACTGTTCTTGAATGAGTAGAAGGTGACTGAATGAGAGACTGAACAAATTAGTCTAGTGCTTGATTGTTATGGTGACCAAAACAATACCAACAATTTTCTAATCTCTGAAATAACTGACCATTTGAAAAAGACATGTAGGTTTTTCTATTTGAATGTCATTTGTAACTTTAGGTCATATCTACCAGAAAAACTGGCAGGAACAGATTCAATATGTTTTAAAACTACAGAGGATAGAGCATGGAATTCCCTGGAAATACTTTATTATGAAGACAGCTCTAGGAAACAGCTCTGAAACTGTGTGGGTGTCTGATTCAGAGCCTCATAAGCATAAAAGAGAAATGGTGAAACTGCGAAATCCAAGGTCAGGAAGCTTCCCTGAGCAGACACAATACCACCCACCAGCTAAGTTCTAGTCTACTCTGTCCAACTTCTAGGAATTAGAGCTCTTCCAAGATTCTAAGTTGACCAGCTATTTCCTTCACTATGTTGGTGATGAAAGGAGGAATAAAAGGAAATAGATTCTGGAGAGAATGCAAAATAGTATTTCATGAGAAAGATGAAAAGATAAATGGAAATATGTAGACATAAATTTGCCACCAGGACATCACAGTTTCTTCAAAGATACAATTTGCCTGCTGCATGAATATTTTTGAAACTCAGGAATATGCAGCACATTTTTTATAACAGGATATTGCTGTGACTTCTCCAATCAGGGACAGCCTCCTCTTGGCAGGGTGATGCTAAAATGGTCCCCCGTGATCTCCATTCTGGTATCAACCCTTGTGCAATCCCCTCCCCTTGAGTGTGGGCTGGCCAATAGAATACAGCAGACGTGATGGGATGGGATGAGGTTATAATCTCCATATTGGCTAGCAGACTCTTTCTTGCTTCCTCACTTGCATATTTTGATAAAAGAGATGGCCATGTTGGAGAGGCCCACATGGAAAAGATCTGAAGGTGGCTTGTAGCCAATAGCCATGAAGGATCTACGGCTCTCAGTCAAACAGTCCTCCAGGAACTGAATTCTGCCAACCTGAATGGGCTGAGAAGCAGAACATGAATCCTTCTGCACTTGAACTTTCAGATGAGATGACAGCCCTGGCTGACAACTTGATTTCAGCCTTGTGAGAAACCCTAAAACAGAGGACTCAGCTAACAGCCCAGACTCTTGACCCAGAGAAGCATTAAGCCACTAATTTTGTGGTGATTTACTATGGAGCAATGGAAAACTAATACAATCCTGGTCCAAGCTGAGGTATCCAGGAGGGAATATCTGGTTTTCAAAGTTCTGAACAATTGCTATTGCTGCCCTTGTCCTTGGTAGAGCCTGTGAAACAAGACATACTTTCCCAAGCAGCCTCTATCCAATACATCTATGGCACCCACTACAGCCAAGATGGTGGGGATGCTGAGAGATGCCAAATGGGGAAGCCCTAAGACCATGAAATGATACTTACAGCTTGATTAAAATAGCAACTGGTCTTGTCTTATGTTCTGAAGAACCCTTTAAATCTCAGAGAAGAGGATGATAAATTGAGTGCCATGTTCTCATGTTCTCATTTTCAGTCAAAGGCTTCAATTTTAAATAATTCCACATGCTTCAACCATCAGCTGTATGCAAGGAGGCTGCCATGTGAAATGAGTCTTCATTTGATTGAAGCCAAGATTTATTTTTTCTTTAGGATGGGATCCATGTCAACACACACACACACACACACATACACACACACACACGGCTATCTCTGTAGCAAGACAGATTTATTGAACTCATTCTTCAATTACGTCAGCCTCTTTTTTAATATAGCAGTGAATGAATTCAATTACATAAAGGCCATATTGGTGGTTGGCTTATCAAAAATGCTATTTCTGCCCACAGATATCCACACGTACAATGACTAAAGACATTGCCCTTCATTGCTATCTCTCCAGGTTATACTATAGAAAGCTCTCTGGCCAGAAGACTAGATTATTCTCAATGTGACATGGGTCTAGAGGAGAAAATTAATTCCCTGAGACACTTGCCAAGGGACAGCAGGGTTCTCTTCTCTCTTTTTGCTCTTCAATCCTCCTAAGACTCAGCTGACCAATGGCATATAAACTGACCTTGGTCACTCTGGGCTTCTCTTTTTCAGGTTTTTATACCCCCATCACAAAGTTTGGGGATTCCATGACCACCCTCACTTATGATACTAACTGCAAGTTCAGAGGACCCCAAGACCATCTGCAGGTTTGATAATTTTCTAAAAGGACCCATAAAACCCACTGAAAGCCATTACATTCAACATCACCGTTTATCACAGCATAAGGATACAGATTAAAAGCAGCCATGGGGAGACGAGCATAGGGCAGGGTTCAGGAGAGTTCCAAGTATGGAGCTTCCAGTTGTCCTCTCCCAGGGGAGTTGTGCAGCTAGTGCTTACTTTCACAGCTGTGATGTATAACGATGTACATGGAGAATTGCCAACGAGGCAGTCTCACCTGAGTCATGCTGTCCAAAAGCTTTTACTATAACATAGACATGATTGGCTTCCCCCTTAACTGACCTTAGTCTCCAGCCCTTCTAGAGGTTGAACTGACACTGCATGGTCCAAGTCCTCCCACCATAAATCATATGGTTAGCATGGACTATCTAGCATGGCCCAAGGCTCCCAGGTAAACAAATCAGGTGGGACGTTCCAAGGTGTTAGAGGTTACCTTCCAGTGGCCAAGGACACATGCCAGATCTGCTTTTGGGCAAGGTTAATCCTTTATTGCATAGCACACCCATCCAGACTTTCCTCATCTGCTTGGTGGAACTTCTCTGCAGCATCCCTCCTAATCTCAGAACAGCACAAACGCCTGGGTAATCAAGTCACTACTACCCTAATTCAAGCCAGTAGTGATTCTCACCTGGACTATTTTAGCCTAAAATCTCCTTGTTTCCATTCTTGCCACCTCACAGGCCAAAGTATGGAATTCAAATCATTCTTCCTGTGCTTAAGCCCAAACTTCCCAGTCCACAAAGGCGTGCCTTCAAACTTAGAATGAAAATCAAAACTCCTCATTTTCCAGCTTATGGAGCCCTAAATGCCCACTCTGACTTTCTCTCAGCTCATCTCGGTTCTCTTGCTATGCCCACTTTGCTCTGACCACCCTGACCTTTCTCTACCTTGACACTCTAAGCTAATCTCCACCTTAAGGCCTTTTCACTGCCCAGCTTCTCTGCATTAAACCTTCTGTTCTTTACTGTCCCAAAGCTTCTCCCTCTTGACACTCAGAGCTCAGCTTAAATATCACCTGGTGGTATCAACTTCCCTGATAATTCAATCCAAAAGAATCTCTCAGACAACCTCAAACACACCATCATTTCATAATGACATCCAACACACTTAGGAGCAATTATTCTTTTTTCTGGTTTGTTTCTTTGTTTGTCTGTTTATTCTATGCCTCCCCCATGAAAACTGTAAGCTTCAAGCAAACAGAAACTAATCTGCCTTTTTCATTTCTAATTCCAAGCTCTTACAGTCTAACACATAGTAGTAGGTGCTCAATAAAGATTTACTTAACAAATGAATGTATGCCCTTTTTTCTAAATTTATTTTTATTGTATAAATCTACAATGTACAATATGATGTTTTGAGATCTATATCAAATGACTTTTTCGTGTCCATATCTAAATGACTACTATAGCTAAGCAATTTAACATATGCATTATCTTCCATAGTTACCTTTGTTTGCATATGTATGTGTGTGGGGGGGAGGGTAAAAGCACATAAAGTCTACACTCATAGCAAGTTTTCAATATATATTGCAATATTATTAACTGTAGTCCTCATGTTGTACATTAGCTTACCCTACCTGCCAGTTTGAACCCTTTGACCTATAGCTCCCCATTTCTCCTTCTCCCCATTCCTGGAAACCACTGTTGTACTCTGTTTCTATGTCTTTTTAAGATTCCACATATAAGTAAGGTCATGGAGTATTTGTCTTTCCATGTCTGGATTATTTCACCTAGCATAATGTCCTTCAGGTTCAACCACATTGTCCCAAATTGCAGCGTTTTATTTTCTGAAGGCTGAATAGCATTCCATTATGAAAATATTGTGATACATATATGTATCACATTGTGTTCTCTCATTATCCATCAATGGATGTTTTAGTTGTTTCCATATCTTAGTTATTGTGAATAATGCTGCAATGTTCAGGAGAGTACAGATATCTCTTTAAGATACTGATATCTTTTCTTTTAGGTATATACTCAGTGGAGGGATTGCTGGTGCATGTGGTGGTTTTATTTTTATTTTTTTGAGGAACCTCTATACTGTTTTCCTTAATGGCTGTACTAACTTACATTCCTACCAACAGTGTACTAGGAGTCCCTTTTCTTCACACCCTCATCAATACTTGTTATCTCTTGACTTTTTAATAATAGCTATTCTAACAGGTGTGAGGTGATATCTCATTGTGGGTTTGATTTGGCATGCCCTTTTCTTGAAAGTCAACTGGTAACCATTGATGTATTCATTCTTTTATTGAATTGACAAACATTTAGTGAGTACGTATCCACTGAATGGAAGGCCAGGATAGGCAAATCTAGACAAAACCTGCCCGTAGGAACTTAAAGGAGTCTAGCAGCGAAGTCACAGAACAGAACTGCTAGACCTCCCGCAGTGTCTAGCACAATCTTGAGAGCTCACTAGGGAATTAATGAACACAAAAAGAACTCTGCTAAAATTCTATTAGAAATTCAAATGGAGAAAAGATTTCTGAGAAATGAAAGGATTGGGAAAGACTTCGTAAAGGATTTGTGTTGATGGGAAGTGGGAGGTTCTGCATTCTGAGTAATGGAATAGTACAAATAAAGGCACAGATACAGGAAAGGATACCTCTGGGGAAGGTTGAGTAGTTCTGTTTGGAAAGCACATAAGGTATATAAAGGGACTTCCAGGAAAGGAAGCAGCAAAGGTTGACTGGGATCAGAATTCATAGGACCCTAAAATTAGAACTCTAGACAACGTGAAGCTATAGAAAGTTTTTGAGCAATTGCTTACCATGACCAAAACCAAGCTTTAAAAGAATTAAACTCTGAAAGGACTGGCTTCATGGATATGCAAGCAGTGCAGTCACACAGACACATAGAGCCCCATGCATAGTAGGGCCTTGTGCTTTGCTAATGTACTGCCGTTGTGTTGAAAGTTTCGATACTTTTGAATGAGGGCCCCTTCATTTTGCACTGGGCCCTGCAAATTATGTGACTGCTCCTTAACTCAGGAGATGGAGGTTCAGTGAGTAAAATGAGAGAGAGTCAGGAGGCAAGGAGACTTAATAATAATTCAAGTGAGAATTAGAGAGGACATGAGGTGGGGTGCCTTCCTAGTTTTATTAGATTCTATAAGTATCTAGGAGTAATAAAGAAAGCCTTGGGTCATAGGCCCAAGGATATCCTTTGAATCCCTCTGCCCCACCCTACACAAAATGATTCTTAATTATGTCAAAGTCAGCAAGAAGTCTACGAGAAGCCTTGAAAATTTTTAAGCAGAGATGTTATATAAAATTCATTCAACAAATGTTTATTGCGTACCTATTATGTATCAGGCAGGGTGGTGGAATTAGAAACCTACTGGTAAGCAAAGGAGTCATAGTTGCTGTCCTAAAGGAGCCATAGTTGCTGGCATAGAGGGAAGAAATTTGAAAACAAATATTATTCAGTTATAATCACTGCATAATTTGATCACAGTGCACAGTGGCAAGCTAAAAGACAATGTAATGGTATGTGGGGTATATTAGTTCATTCTTAGACTGCTATGAAGAAATACCCAAGACTGAGTAATTTATAAAGGAAAGAGGTTTAGTTGACTCACAGTTCCACATGACTTGGGAGGCCTCTGGAAACTTACAATCATGGCAGAAGGCACTTCTTCACAGGGCAGCAGAAGACAGAATGAGTGAATGCCAAGTGAAGAGGGAAGACCCCTTATAAAACCATCAGATCTTTTGAGAATTCACTCAGTATCACAAGAATAGCATGGGATAGCACCACCCCAATAATTCAATCACCTCCCACCAGGTCCCTCCCAGGACACATGGGAATTATGGGATTATAATTTTCAAGATGAGATTTGGGTGGGGACACAAAGCCAAACCATATCATGGGGGAAAGAGGTGAGCAGCACTCACTCTGATACCTGCTTCAAGAACAGGTCAGTAGGAACCTTTGGAGGTGAGGAGTCCACCTCAAAATAATTTAAATCTCATGCTGAGCAATGTGCCATTTCAAAGTGCAGCACTAGCTTCCAGGACTTTAAAATCAGTTCAACAAATCTCTAAGAATACAGCAGCCTTTGTAATATGGGTCAGCTGCACTTTTTTTCCATTTTCAGCAGGCACAACTGACAGAAGATGACCAGCTGGGACCTGGCTGAAAATATAGAGAATAATTTAGGATCATTTCAGCCTTTAACAGTCGTTAGTTAGGACTGGAGCTAAGCAAAAGAACAGAACCTTTGCCAGGGAATAACTAGTCCTGCAGCTTTTCTCAACATTCCAAAGAACAACTGCCAATGTTCTAAGACCAAATGCCTTACCAAGACATTATAACTGATTTTTTATTGAGTTTATTCTGCCTACCTCAAGTCAAAGTTCCATACCACTGGCTTATATAACATGGAAGAATCTAACAAAAATCTTGTCCTTGGGAATGAGCTGGCTAAGTAAGCTCTTGAACTTGGATTATCCCTGTCCCAAGAGCAGGGCTCATCTGTCTTACCATGATAAGGGGAGGTTGACGGAGATGGCCGTGAACAGAGCAAATGCAAAGATGTAGCTGCAAAAATGTCTGAGATTGTCATCTCCTCCTCAGAAAGGAAACAGATGTTGTTCTCCGTATTGTTTGCCTGCTTTGTCTCTTCCTGTCTTCTTCCCTTATGGGAAGAAATTCCTTTAGCATGATAATGCATCAAAATTAAGCTTTCAAGGTAACTAGCATTAGCAAGACAGAGATGAATTTTTCTGGTTGGTGCCCTGTTCTTAAGGAGGCAAGGATCCACTGTTATCTTCAGCCTCAAACCAAAGAAATGGAGAGGTCCTGGGCTTGGCCGTAAGGAGTAGCAGCTCAATGGAACCACAGCCCAGGGGGTGGAGTGAGAGGCTGCGCAGGAGGCAGAGGAGCAGAAGAGAAAGATGGGAGGAAATCTTGGGAAGGGTTGCATGTGCTCCAACCCAAGCTGTCATCCATATATATTACACTTTTGTTTAATCCTCCCTCCCAAGATGGTGGTAATTGGTTCCGAGTGAGAGTCGGGCTTCCCTGGCACACAACTAATCCTGGTCACTAGCATAGTGCTTGATGCTTTTAATTAGTGTTTAGTGAATGAGTTGATAAGAACAAAGGACTAGCTTTTGAGAGGCAAATATGCTACCCACTTGGAGGTGTGTGCCAAGTGTAGGGAGTTTGAGGAGGTTCTAAAAGTCACACATTCCATGGTGATCTGTGACATTTAGGGAAAATGGGAACTCTTGTGCTGAACCTGAGAAGAGCACATGGTCAATGTTCCTCTAGAGGGAGCCCAAGGGAAGGAAGATATTATGAACCGCCCTGAAAAAATGGGACTTGGTTGGGCACTGTGGCTCATGCCTGTAATCCCAGCACTTTGGGAGTCTAAAGCAGGAGGATCTCTTGAGCCCAGAAGTTCCAGAATAGCCTGGGCAACACAGGGAGACCCGATCTCTACAAAAATTTTAAAAATTAGGCAGGCATGGTGGAATGCATCTGTGGTCTCAGCTACTTGGGAGGCTGAGGTGGGAAGATCACATGGGCCCAAGAGGACTAGGTTGTAGTGAGCCATTATGGTGCCACTGCACTCCAGCCTGGGCAACACAGTAAGATATTGTGTCCAAAAGAAATGAGAATGACACTGAATGAATTCCTCAAATTGTCCAGTAAATCTTATCATCCAGTCACAATCCATAGTATCAAAGAGTTGGATGCTGTTTTCTAATGATCAGTCTTTCCCCAGTCAACTTACAAAGGGTCAGCAAAGCACAGAGACTATCCTTCCTGGTCTTATTAATAGAAATTTGCATAAATGTCTCAAGACAAAATTAGCCATGAGTCCAGACCCCAGTGAAAACAACTATTACAAAGCTGTGCAGGTGCTACCTTGGTTATGGTCCTTTCCTCCAGGGAGTTGTACATTAATGTGAAATATAATCATCTGCAGAGAAAAGTGCCTATCTTCAATGTATGTATTACATCTTTCATCTAAGTCATAGACATAAAGTTAGAATTGTTCTTCCTTTTTTTTTTTTTTTTTTTGAGAGGTAGTCTTGCTCTGTCATCAGGCTGAAGTGTGGTGGCATGATCTCGGCTCACTCTGACCTCCGCCTCCCAGGTTCGAACAATTCTCCTGCCTCAGCCTCCTGAGTAGCTGGGACTACAGGTGCATGCCACCATGCCCAGCTAATTTTTGTATTTTTAGTAGAGATGGGGTTTCACCATGTTGGCCCGGATGGTCTCGATCCCTTGACCTCATGATCTGCCTGTCTCAGCCTCCCAAAGTGCTGGTACAGGCATGAGCCACCATCCCCAGCAAGGTTAGCATTATTCTATGCAAAAGAGATATATGGCAATAATATAAGAAATCTTTATTTATAAAGTTCTTCTCATATTTCAAAATGTTTATATTTATATATATATATGTGTGTGTATATATATATATACACACACATATATATACACACACACACACACACACATATATATATATATATATATATAGTATTTTATTGATACCAACAATACCTATGTGGTAGGTATTGAACTTGTGAGTAGTCAAAACAGCAGGGTATTATTAAAACATCAAGATAAAAAAGCAAGACTCAGAGTGGTTAAGTAACTACCCAAAAGTACAAAGCAGTAAATAGTAGATTTGGTCTCCAGATTCCAAAAGCCTAGTATAACTTTCCATGGTTTTTGCAAAAATTATAAATGCTGAAATTTCCAGATAAGATTCGAGTGTAGCACAAGTATCTAATTGACTACAGCAGACAGTGCAGGTTTTCCACATGAGCATACAGTGGATTTACACTTTCCTGCTCTCTGAAGTTAGATGTGACCATGTGACATGCTTTAGTGAATTGAAGTTTTAAGAGTCAATGCATAGGTTGTCACACTCCTTTTCCCCCTGCCACAGCAACCTGCACCTATTAGATGGTAGCTGCTCTATCTGTTTGGGTTCCAGAGTAAACACAATAAGGACCAAATCCCGCAGTTGACCCACGTGGACACAGGCAAGAAGTAAACCCTTGTTTATTGAGGTAGATTATTAACGCAGTACAACCTAATTTTCCATGACTGACACACCACATGCAGGGGCTTACATGCAAGGGCCCCACTGTAATGACAGAAGGACCATTAAAATAAGGGGAAAGTGCATCTCTCTGAAAGCTAAGGAAGAGTGTCGTCCACAAGCCATCGTTTTGAGGAATTTCAGTAAGATAATATGAGATTAAGGAAAGGAAACAAGAGATGATTTAAGTCACCTTCAAATAAATTAATGCCGAGACATTTGTATTTCTCCATGCTAAATAGGAGAGAATGAGGAAGTTTCCCAAGTCCACCATCAAAAACTAATATGTTTTCTCAGTTTATATTGGCTTCGGAGAAAGAAGTGCCTTAAGAGTTGCTGTTGGGGCACACTGTAACAAGCACTAGCTTTGTTCCAGAACGTGTGGCTTTCCTTTCCCTAAGACAACACACAATATGCTCATACATGAAGAGCAAACTAGAGCTCACCTCCCGGGTGGAGGTGGTACTGTGTGGTGACTCAAAAACTCTGTGTTGCATCTAATGCAGTGTTGAGGTACTGACACACTGAGCCACCTGTTTTCCAAACAGTATTCATATGGTCCCTGTATGGAAGATGCTGTCTCCTGAAACAAACCTTTGAAGCATGAAAGCAGAAATATATTTGGCATATTGCTGTTGGCTTTTAAGTCGCAGAGAATAAAAATAGAAATGACACCATGTGAAATGTTATTCACATTCTGAATAAAAATGTTATCTGAGTGAAATGGAGCATGTTCAGACTGATAGGGTATGCCCATCACACAGGGAGTGGGGAAGGAATAGGTGGAGGCGCATATCAGGTAATGGAAAGGTCATACAGAAGGATTAAAACCAGAAAAACATGAGATAACACCTATCCTCATTTAGCAGCTGAATTATTGATATGATTTAAATATGTCCCCCAAAATTTATGTGTTGAAAACTTAATCCCCAGAACAACAGTATTGGGAGGTATGGCCTAGTGGGCAGTGTTTAGGCAGAGCTCTCATTAATGGTTTAATGCTTCCATAAAAACAGCCCGCGGGAGTAAACATTCTCTCTTTCCCTTTGCTCCTCTGCCATATAAGATCATGGCATTTCTCCCCACTGGAGGACATAGCATTCAAGGTACCATCTTGGAAACAGAGAAACCAGGCTCTAACCTTCTGGTGCCTTAACCTTGGACTTCCCAGTTTCTAGAACTGTGAGAGAATAAATTTCTGTTGTTTATAAATTACCCAGTCTCAGGTGTTCTGTTATAGCAGCACAAAATTGACTAAGTTACTCTGGCTAAAATTCTTGTTAAAGTTCATGTTCTTGTTTGATGAAGATAATAATAATGTCTACCATTGCACATTGCTGTGAAGGCAAAATAAGGTCATATGTGCACACAAGCAATTTGTAAATTGCAAAGTTTTGGTACAATTGGTAATCGTTGTCTTTGGGAAGGTCTGAGTATTATAAAGTCTTTTCTTAAACAGCTAAAAGCTGCCTCCTGTATCTCCCTAATTCTGTCTCTGGCACATAGTTTGCATATGAAAAACATCTGTTGAATAATAGGAGAGAAGGGAAAAGGGATGGAGGAAGGGAAGGAGGGAAGGAAGGAAGGAAGGAAGGAAGGAAGGAAGGAAGGGAGGGAGGGAGGGAGGGAGGGAGGGAGGGAGGAGGAAGAGGAGGAGAAGAAGGAGGAGGAGGGGAGGGAAGGAGGGAGGAAGGAAGGAAGGAAGGAAGGAAGGAAGGAAGGAAGGAAGGAAGGAAGGAAGGAAGGAAGTCCTCATTTTGCCTATTAGGGTCATATAAAATTAGTCTAATTCCTCTCCCAGCCAAATCTTTATTTACCTGGAAATATATTTCTTATTTAGTCAAGAAAAAATATAAGAGTGTTTACAAGGAAAATTAAAACACACCAAAAGAGCACAAATTTTAAGTGATACAGAAGACAAGAGAATACAAGAAAGGAGATGGGAATGAGCATTGGGATGGGAGGTCAGCCTAGCCATAGTGAACCACCAACTAGTTCTAATCTTTGTAGCTTCCAACCCAAAAAAAGAAATGCAATCAGATATACAATTCTAACATCCATGAGGCAAAAAACAGACCCATCATTCAAGAGAAGTACTGATTTTCTTGGTGCTGAAGATAGGAATTTTCTCAAGAGTACACTGCAGGAAGGGAATATGACACGCTCAGCATTGTTCTTCATCAGACAGAGTAGGAAGATTGGCAGGGCTCTGTCCATAAGGAACTCAATACAGACTTAAGACATCAAACCAAGGAGCAATTCAACAAAGTTGACTGCATGCTGCTAACACAGCACAACCCACCTACCTGGGTCTTTTTTATCTTGCTTTACCCAGGATATATGATAGATTACCTGGAACATGGAATGGTCAGCATGTCCTTCAAGCAATGGTCCCCAAACATCATTCAGGTTTCCACAAATGCTTAGCTCTGCCAATGGGTATGTAAAATAAATAACATTTACATGATCATAAACACAAGCTATGTGACCAAGGATTCTTGGTGCAACTTAGAGGGAAAAGGCAACATTGTAAAGACAACTCTCAACTTGCTTATCAGAGATAAAATCAAAACCACAAGATAGAGTTTCCTAGGATGTGAGAGGGACTTCAGAAGTCCTTTCAAGGCTGATGGAGTTAAGGGCATCTGTTCCACTTTTATTTCTGCCAAGAAGTTTTGTCCACAGGATAGCCAGAGATAAAAGCCCTAAAATTAAGAATATGCAGAAATAAATGCTCTGAAAAGCAGATAATTTGCAGGCATATGACTAATATTTTCTCAGAAAAGCCAACGCGTAGGTTCTTCACATTTTCAGATGAGGAGCCATATAAAAAAACCTCTCACAGCAGTGAACCAGGGCTGGCAGATGCACCCCGTGTTTCCATGGCTTGATTGGCTTAGTATGTTGCTGGCCCTGCCCTTCCTTGGGCATGGCTTTTCTGTTTATATCAGGACAAGCTCAGATGGGCCAAGGAGAGGCATCCTCACAACTTCCTAGTGAAAAGTTGTGATGGACAATTTTATTTGTCAACTTGATTGGGTTAAGAGATGCCCAAACATTTCATAAAACATTGTTTCTGGGAGTGTCTGGAAGAGATTAGCTTTTGAATCTGCAGACTGAGTAAAGATGTCCCTCACCAATGTGAGGTGGGTCAAACGAGTAGGCATCATCCAGCTCATTGAGGGCCTGAATAGAACAAAAAGACAGAGGAAGGGAGAATTTGGTTTCTCTGCTTGAGCTGGGACATCCATTTGAAACCACCATTGCAAAATTATGACTGAAACAGTGAAAGAGATATAACCTAACCAACTCCATCTTGCTTCTAACCTCCAAGCTGTCCTTGTTCATTCTTTGGTGTAGGCTAAAGTAACTTTAGGAGGAACTTAGTTTATAGTTTAAAACAAAGATGATAACAGCCCCTTCCCAAAACAAACCTCCTTCTTGCCTGGGGACTAGAATGTCTTTGTAGGGCTAAGAAATTAGCCACAAGATTAGAAATTATGACTTAGGAGTCATGCAGCTGGAAGCTACACGATTCTGATCCTCTCTGAACTGCTTCTAAGATTAGTGCTTGAGATATTTTACAAACCCTGCACTCGATGGATCAGCTGGCATCACCCGGGTCAGCTCTTCTGATCTTGTGGGTCCCACCCGGGAACTGACTCAGCACAAGAGGACCGCATCAATTCCCTAAAATTTCATCTCTGACCTGACCAATCAGCACTCCCAGCTTACTGGCTTCCCCCCACCTACTAAGTTGGCCTTAAAAACTCTGCTCCCTGAATGCTCAGGCAGGCTGATTTGAGTAATAATAAAATTCCATCTCCTGCACAGCTGGCTCTGTGTGGATTACTCTTTCTCCTTGGCAACCCTGTCTTGATAAATCAGCTGTATCTGAGCTGTGGGCAAGATGAACCCACTGGGCGGTTACACATTTTCTCCTGCCTTTTTCATCAGTGCTCCTGATTCTCTGGACTTCAAACTGGGACCAGAACTTAGACCATTAGCTTCCCAGTTCTCAGGCCTTTGAGTTTGGACTAGAACTACACCACTGGCTTTTCTCCAGCTTGCATATGGCAGATTGTGAAACTTCTCAGCTCTCTACTAGATCAGAGTTTCTTAGTATCTGCCATATTTATTAAAATTATGCAGGCAAATGCTATATGTAATAATGGCTACTCTGCCATGATGGTTTATTTATACAGTGAATCACAATTATTTATGATAATGTATTTATGCCACCAAGTGCAACAGTGGTGCACTGCATCCTGTCTTGCATATAATCTCATGACATTGATGAGATATAGACAGGATGATGTAGATATAGTTATAGATAGAGATATAGATATCCTATCAGTTTTGTTTCTCTGGAGATCTCTGTCTAATACAGAAATAAAGTTTAAACTTGCAGAGGTCAGATAAGCTGTCTTTAAATGGGGATTATGGGACAGGTAGCCAAGAAAGAAGTCTCAAAACTCATCACTGGAGAGAACCACTAAATAAGGAAACTGGCAAGGGGAAGAACTGGAGTAATCATCTCTCAGAGAAAACATAGTGGGGGTGGGGTTAGGAATAACACAAAGAACAACTACTAATAATTTACTGAGCATGTTTTCTATTGTAGACCGTGACCTAATTCCTCTTCATGCATGACCTCAATTAATGCTAAAAACAACTCCAGGAAGTAGATAGTACTATTATCTCTACTTTAAAGAAAACACAGTTGAGGATGAGAAAAGTTAAAGGATGTTTACGGAAGCAGGGTGAGGGGTTCAGGGAAATCAGATGGACTGATAGTGCTGTGACTTTCTTTCAGAGACCAGGGAATCCATTAGCACAGAGCTCTGAAAGTCACCAACAGAGGATTTATAGGGGGACCTCTTCAAATAGTCAAGAACATTGACTTCTCCAAGTAAGTTGGATTTAGATTAGGACCCATGCATTCTCAGCAGAGATGATATCATTCCCACTGGGGCAAAAATTAGCTCTTGGGATCTGCGATGGATTCACTAGTCCTCAAAAGTTCATGTCCATCTGGAACTTCATTCAGAATGTGCTCTTATTTGGAAATAGAGATTTTGCAGATGTAATTAAATATGAAACCATACTGATATAGGGTGAGCCCTAAATCCAATGAAAGTGTTCTTATAAGACACTCTCATTGTCTTAGACATAAAAGGGCACACGCAGACATTAAAAGACATATAAAGATGGAGGCAGAAATTACAGTTATGCTGCCATAAGCTAAAAAGTTCCTAGAGCCACCAGAGCAAAAAGAGGCCAGGAAGGATTCTCCCTTAGGTCCTTCAGAAGGAGCATGGCCCTGCTGATATCTTGATTTCAGACTTCTAATCTCTAGATTCATAAGAGAATTCATTTGTGTTGCTTTAAGTCACTAAGTTTGTGGTAGAGGCACACTTTGCAGATATTGTGGGTTCGGTTCTAGACTCACACAATAAAATGATTATCATAATAAGTGAGTCACACCAATTTTTTAGTTTTCCAGTATATATAAAAATTATGTTTATACTATACTGTAGTCTTTTAAGTGTGCAATATAATTGTCTTTGTTAAAATTACGGAGTTTAATTTTAAAATGCCTTATTGCTTAAAAAAAAAGTGCTAATCATCTTATGAGCCTTCAACAAGTCATATCATAGCTTCAGTCTTGTTAATGGCTTCTGACTGATCAGGCTGTGGTTGCTGCAGGTTAAAGTGATTGTGGCAATTTCTTAAAACGAGACAACAATAAAGTTTGCCACACTGATGGATTCTCCCTTCATGAAAGATTTCTCTGTAACACGCAATGCTCCTTGATAGCATTTTACCTACAGTAGAAATGTTTTCAAAATTGGAGTCGATCCTCTCAAATCCTGATGCTGCTTTATCAACTAAGTTTATTTAATATTCTCAATCCTTTGTTGTCATTGCAACAGTGTTCACAGCATCTTCCCCAGGAGTATATTTTATTTCAATAAACCACTTTCTTTGATCATCCATAAGAAGCAACTCCTTGTCCATTCAGGTTTCAATCATGAGATTGCAGTAGTTTGGTCACACCTCTAGGCTCCACTTCTAATTCTTAGTTCTCACTAGTTCCACCACATCTGCAGTGACTTCCTCCACTGAAGTCTTGAACTGCTCAAAGTCATCCATGAGAGTTGAAATCAGCTCCTTCCAAACTCCTATTGATGTTGATATTTTGAACTCCCACAGGTTATGAATGTTCTTAATGGCTTCTAGGATGGTGAGTCCATCCCAGAAGGTTCTCAATTTTCTTTACCCAGATCCATCAGTGGAATCACTGTCTGTGGCAGCTCTAGCCTTATAAAGTATAGTTCTTTCTCTCTTTTTTAAATTGTACTTTGGGCTCCGGGGTACATGTGCACTTCCTGCATCCTGCAGGATTGTCGCATAAGTACATACATGCCACATCCACCCCCATCCTCGCCCAGTTGCCTACATTAGGCATTTCTCCCAGTGTTATTCCTCCCCATCCTCCCCACCCCATGCTGTCCCTCCCCTCTCCTCCCCTCCCCTCCATCTCCCCACCTAGCCCAGTGAGTGTTGTTTCCTTCCCTGTGTCCATGTGTTCTCATTGTTCATCTCCCGCCTATGAGTGAAAACATGGTGTTTGGTTTTCTGTTCTTGTGTCAGCTTGCTGAGAATGATGGTCTCTAGATTCATCCATGTCTCTACGAAGGACATGAACTCGCCATTTTTTATGGCTGCATAGTATTGCATGGTCAATGTGTGCCACATTTTCTTTGTCCAGTCTATCACTGATGGGCATTTCGGTTGGTTCCAGGTCTTTGCTATCATAAACAGTGCCGCAACAAACATACATGTGCATATGTCTTTATAATAGAACGATTTATAATCCTTTGGGTATATACCCAGTAATGGGATTGCTGGGTCAAATGGAATTTCTTTTTCTAGGTCCTTGAGGAAGAGCCACACTGTCTTCCACAATGGCTGAACTAGTTTACACTCCCACCAACAGTGTAAAAGTATTCCTATTTCTCCACATCCTCTCCAGCATCTGTTGGCTCCAGATTTTTTAATGATCGCCATTCTAACTGGTGTAAGGTGGTATCTCAATGCGGTTTTCATTTGCATTTCTCTAATAATCAGGGATGATGAGCATTTTTTCATATGTTTGTTAGCCTCATACATGTCTTCCTTTGAAAAGTGTCTGTTCATATCCTTCACCCACTTTTGAATGGGTTTGTTTGTTTTTTTCTTGTACATCTGCTTTAGTTATTTGTAGATTCTGGATATTAGCCCTTTGTCAAATGGGTAGATTGCAAAAATTTTTTCCCATTATGTTGGTTGCCAGTTCACTCTAATGATTGTTTCTTTTGCTATGCAGAAGCTCTGGAGTTTAATTATATCCCATTTGTCTATTTTGTCTTTCGTTGCCTTTGCTTTGGTGTTTTAGTCATGAAGTCCTTGCCTATGCCTATGTCCTGAATGATGTTGCCTATGTTTTCTTCTAGGGTTTTTATGGTGTTAGTTCTTATGTTTAAATCTTTAAGCCATCTGGAGTTAATTTTTGTATAAGGTGTAAGGAAGGAGTCCAGTTTCAGCTTCCTGCATATGGCTAGCCAGTTTTCCCAACACCATTTATTAAACAGGGAATCCTTTCCCCCTTGCTTGTTTTTGTCAGGTTTGTAAATGATAAGATGATTGTAGATGTGTGGTGTTGCTTCTGAGGCCTCTGTTCTGTTCCACTGATCTATATCTCTGTTTTGGTACCAGTACCATGCTGTTTTGATTACTGTAGGCTTGTAGTATAGTTTGAAGCCAGGTAGCATGATGCCTTTAGCTTTGTTCTTTTTGGTTAGGGTTGTCTTGGCTATTTGGTCTCTCTTTTTGTTCCATATGAAGTTTAAAGTAGTTTTTTCCAGATCTTTGAAGAAGGTCAATGGTAGCTTGATGGAGATAGCATTGAATCTGTAAATTACTTTGGGCAGTATGGCCATTTTCATGTTATTGATTCTTCCTAACCATAAGCATGGAATGTTTTTCCATCTGTTTGTGTCCTCTCTTAGTTCCTTGATCAGTGGTTTGTAGTTCTCCTTGAAGAGATCTTTTATATCCTTTGTTAGTTGTATTCCTAGGTATTTTATTCTCTTTGTAGCAATTGTAAATGGGAGTCCGATCATGATTTGGCTCTCTCTTTGTCTGTTGTTAGTGTATAGGAATGTTTGTGATTTCTGCACATTGATTTTGTATCCTTAGACTTTGCCAAAGTTGCCCATTAGCTTGAGATTTGGGGCTGAGATTATGGAGTCTTCTAAATAAACTAATTATGTCATCTGCAAATAGGGACAATTTTACTTCCTCTTTTCCTAAGTGAATACATTTTATTTCTTTTTCTTGCCTATCTGCTCTGGCTAGAACTTCCAATACTATGTTGAATAGGAGTGGTGAGAGAAGGCATCCTTGTCTAGTGCCAGTTTTTAGAGGGAATGCTTCTAGTTTTTGTCCATTCATTATGATATTGGCTGTGGGTTTGTTGTAAATAGCTTTTACTATTTTGAGATGTGTTCCATTGATATCTAGTTTATTCAGAGTTTTTAGCATAAAGAGCTGTTGAATTTTGTCGAAGGCCTTCTCTGCATCTATTGAGATAATCATGTGGTTTTTGTCTTTGGTTCTTTTTATGTGGTGGATTACATTTATACACTTGTGTATGTTGAACCAGCCTTGCATCCCTGGGATGAAGCCTACTAGATCGTGGTGGATAAGCTTTCTGATGTGCTGTTGGTTCAGTTTGCCAGTGTTTTATTGAAGATTTTTGCATCAATGTTCATCATGGCTATTGGCCTGTAGTTTTCTTTTTCAGTTGTGTCTCTGCCAGGTTTTGGTATCAGGATGATGTTGATCTCATAGAAAGAGTTGGCCAGGCGCGGTGGCTCAAGCCTGTAATCCCAGCACTTTGGGAGGCCGAGGCGGGTGGATCACGAGGTCAAGAAATCGAGACCATCCTGGTCAACATGGTGAAACCCCGTCTCTACTAAAAATACAAAACATTAGCTGGGCATGGTGGCATGTGCCTGTAATCCCAGCTACTCAGGACGCTGAGATACTGTTAGAGATATTGACAGAAACTACTTGGCAGTCAGTGCCAAACGGAGGTCACTAGGGAGCTCTCAAAGACAAGTAACTCTAAGTCTTTAATGTGTTTGATTTATGTCTCCAAATTCTTCACAGTGAATTACAGTGAGTGCAATGACGTTGGCCGGGTAGATTTTGACAGGCATCACCCACCACTTCCATTGTAGTAGACTCATAATCATCATGACTCCTCTGTAATGTTTCAGTTAGAACAGGACTGTCTCCAAATGAGTGTGTGTGGTTAGAGTTACAGGATATTAAATGTGATCTCTCCTTTCGTCACAGACTTTCAGGTGACAACAATATGACGAGACCCCCTATGTAGGATGGGCTAAGCATTGTGAGACAGGTGCTGCAGTCCTTTACTCAACACAGTGGGACAAGCCTGAGGATTTGTTACAGAGATTGGGAAGTGGGGAGTTTTTTAGAAAAAGATTTGACGTGCTGTGCCATTTCTCCCTCCCTTCCCACTGGGAAGTGGGAAAGAAGTAGAAAGTCATTCTCCAGTGTAATATCCCCAACTAAGCTATTTCAGCTGCTGATGTAGGAAGTCACTCTCATCGTAAGCCACATGAAAATGGGTTGCAGGTCTCAGAGAGCTTCATAAGTATACTTTGGAGTTTGAAAAACGGATTCTGGAACTGCCCCGAACCTGATATTGTCAAAATGTGAGACGCTGGCTGGCTGGCCAGAGGGGCAGTAGGTGACAGATTGAAGAAGACTGCCTTGAAAGCCTTGCACTCGAAGAGTATGGAGGGGCAAAAATCCATTATCTTCTTCTCAGGTGTTAGATATGGATCCATCAGAGAAAGGAGGAGGTCTCAGTTTACCTGGAGGGATAAAGTGATGCCAGCAGAAGGCATGGTAGGGAGGCACTGAGGGCCAGAGACTATCCCAGGAACATGCTACACTTGAGAACTGCAGTAGGAGGACCCCAAAAAGAGACCTCTGAGGAAGCCAAGAACGAGCCCTGGAGAGGAGGGACTGGCATTTGTCTGCTGTCCCATCCCCAGAGGGCACTAATATAGATAACAACAGTAGCAGTCAAAGGAGGCATTTTCTGCCCCTCACCCTCTTTGCCTTTCAAGCCCTAATCTTGGAGAAGCCAGAGCAACAGAGCAGAGAAGAAAGAGTAGAAGACAGAAAACAGTGAACGATCCAACCCTGACCCCTTTCCCCACTGCTGGTCTCCTGCCTGATATGGGTCCAAGCTGTAGGAGGGGATGAAAGATTGAAGTTTGCTATTTAACCAGACTGGACTAAATACCTGGAAAATTAGATGGTGTATTAACCTGAGAGTGACAGAAAAAGCTCAGGGAGCTTCCCAAAGTTTCATCCAGAGGCAGGAAAGGATGAGTCAAAAGAGAAGTTCAAAGGGAAAATGGTGAGAAAAAGTTCAGCTTGTTTAATAAGCTGATCATATGACACCCTTTGGAATAGAAATGCATCTTAAAGGTGTATCAGGATAAACTAGCCCACAAAATACATCATCAAATATACGCAATGTTATTCAGCTGCCTCAATGTCTTAGAACAAAGGCAGAATTTGAACAAATAAAATTATTGCTTATATGTGACTTCATAGTCCATGCTTGTTACAAGGATTGAGAGACTTTAGACAATGCTGAGAAATCCTAAGCAAGTTCAGTCTGTAGGCAGACTTGATAAGCCCACCATTACTGATGTTGTATTTCCTACTTTCAGGAAGCACTGATGTCTTGGAGGACTGACTTCTATCTGCTGTCTCCTGAAGATACTCAAGGATCCTCAGAAGGGGACACATTTTTCCTTTCCACCCTGAAATGATTTTCCTAAGTATTCTGCTCCTCCTCTGACCTGGAAGGATCTGCCACCTTCTTCTGGTCATGTTCAAGCTTCGGATCCTACCCAAATGACTCTGGTCTGCTTTGTTCTCTACCTGCAACATGCTAGTCTTGGAAGCAGGTAAGTGGCAGGAACTCTGCAAAGTCACAGGATACAATGGACAATAAGCTAACTTTTTGACCTGTGATAAACTCTCATTTCTGCTCCATGCTCCAATTATTTCATTTTTGACTGGCTTTCCATCCTGTTTTGATCATCAAAAAGCTCTTTTGCAACTGAGTCTTCCAAACACCTCTCTAGAAAGTATCTCTGCTTTAGAGTCTAAATGTTCTATGTTGCAAATGGACTTAAGCTTTTTTGGTCATCTAAGACTCTCAGAGTTATTGTCTTGGCCAAAAAGCTTAGGCATCAAGGAGATGGTAAGCTACTCCCATAACCTTTCTATCTGGTTGTTATGAAAGCAAATATCAGCCAGGCCTTAGTGGCTCATGCCTGTGATCCCAGCACTTTGAAAGGCCAAGGTAGGTGAATTGTTTAAGCCCAGGAGCTCAAGATCAGCCTAGCCAACATGGCAAAACCTCACAGCTACAAAAAAAAAAAAAAAAAAAAAAAAAAAGCAAAATTTAGCCAGGTGTGGTGGCATGTGCCTATAGTCCCAGCTACTCAAGAGGCTGAGGTGGGAGGATAAATTGAGCCCAGGAGGTAGAGGCTACAGTGAGCTGTGATTTCTCCACTGCACTTCAGCCTGGGCAACAGAGCAAGACCCTATCTTAAAACATTTTTTTTCATTAAAAAATAAAGTAAGTCTCATACCACATGAATCTGTCTGCCACAGATATCAATGAAATGAATTTTTATTAGTGAGTAGGCATAAAACCAATCATACAATCTCTTTTGTTTTTTAAGTGCTCTGATCCCATTTTTCATGCCTGAGGCAGACACCACAATATTCCAGAGGCAGGATTCTGTCACCCTTATTGTCCAAAGAAAGCACCAGAATCATTCCACACTGTGGCTGAACTCAAAACTACTTGAGGACGAAGCCTCAAGTGCTGTCTCTAAGAGGACAGGCTATAGGACTTGGTGGGGTAATGACTGTCTCTAAAATATTATGGCCAATCCACACCTCTGGAAAATCTTTAATTTTAATAAGATGAGCCTATATCTAACATCTGTTATACAGACTAACAGGACATAAATTTTATCCATGAAATGCTTTTCTGACAGTTGATATGTTAATTAATGAAGTCTCTGGTGGTGATTGAGATGTAAACAACTGGAATGAGGTAGCAGCTGCCTTTGGAGTATGGCCGCACTGATCACCTCTGGAGTGTGAACTGTTGATTAAAGGAAACTAACAGCCTCTAGAGAGTAGCTCAGACTAATACGCACACTCATACACACATTTACATCACACACACACACACACACACACACACACACACACTACACTAAAGTAATTTAAAGTAAATTATAGACATCATAATAATATCATAACACTATATAGATAGGAACAAACATCTGCCCAAAGTAACTATTCTGTGTTGCTATAATTGACATTCACAATAGTAACTAGAAAACTGATTTAAATGCTGTAAAAATCATGAAGTATGTTTATTTTATTCTTGCAAAACTCAACTATCTTTTATTTTTTTAATTCAAGAAACAAAAAAAAAACACGAATTAAGTTAAATTCAACTACATCCTATATAGAACGAATATCAACTTCTAATCTTTTTCTGTGTGCCCACACACATAGACACACACTTTATTTTACAAAATTGAAGAATCCTGACTATTATGCCATACACATTTGTCATTAAGTATTTTTTCAAAAGCTTGAATTTACAAGGCTACAGTGAGCTACGATCTCACCACTGCACTCTAGCCTGGGCAACAGAGCAAGATGTTGTCACTAAAAAAACAAACAAACAAAACCTGAATTCAGATATCCATATATCATAGTATCTGATAACTCCAATATAGTTTGGTAAACTAGTTCTCTATAATTTTTTATTATTTTAGGTTGTTTTGATCTTCTACTATCACAAACACTTTGTATGTAACAGTCAGGAGGACACAGTGGCACACTTACGTTGGAAATTTTAAGCAGGGGCTAGTGAAAGTACTATTTACAAAGTCAAGGGGTGGAGTTAGGAAAAGCAACCTCAGATGATGCACCATCCTGTGGCTGGAAATGCTGGGGAGCTGTTACCTCCCCCAGGCCAAATGTCTGGAAACTACAGAGAGCCTGAGAGAGGGCTGCCAGACAGGAGCTGCAGCCTACAGTAGGGGAATGCAGCCAAGCCACAGAGACCTGGCAGGGAGTGAGCTGCTGGAATAAAACCACAACCTTGCTCCAGGTCCCCTGCCTGTGCCTCCCATCGGCCAAACCCAGCCAGAAGCCTGAGGACACGGAAGCCCATTGATGTGGCCCATATGGTCAGCCTCCTGGCACGGAGCAGGGTAAAGGATGGAGAGGGAGGCAGGAGGGGAAAATATGCCACAACCATCAGATATATGTTTCATCTTTATGTACAGAGTTCATCAAAACTCATGTTTAAAGAAAGACAAGTAGATGGTAAATAACTTCAAAAATATTGGTGAGCACAGTGGGTGGTGAACAATGAGTTCTCTTCGGGACATGTTTAGAGGGCTCAGCTGCCTGATCTGGTGAATAAAGCTACAGCTGAATTCAGACCAAGATTGAGCACGCCAAGTCCCTGTATGACTGGTGGTGAGGAAGCATTAACATTTGGCGGGGATTCTTGTGTTTCTGGATGGATCTGTGGGGTGGAAGATTGTTTCAAGAGGCTTCTCATGATAACAGTTCCCATTTTTCTAACCTTACTACCTGCCAGGCTCTGTGTTGAACACCATACACACATTATCTCATTTAACACCCAAACACTCAACATGAATACTATTATCCTATTTTTCAGAGAGGAGAAACTAAAGCTTGGAGAAGTTTGGCAATGTAGTCAAGACCATGCACCTGCTAAGCACTGGAGCCAGAATTTGGATGTAGATAGACCAGAACTCAAAGCCAGGCCACTTAACCACCCACAATAGATGCTTCCATCATCAGCTGTCCCACTCCAAGCTACTTTATGAAGGAATAAACAGTGGAAGCCTGGTGAACTAAGGTTAAACCACCACAGGGAATGTGGTCAATAATTAAAGAATAATAAAACCCCCTGAGAGTGCTACCGAGGTTATACTACAGTACTTTTTAAATTAGTAATAATAACAGTAGCATGCACTGGTCATTTCTTGGCACTTTCTAGGCCACTGACTCACTATTCAGGAAACTGATGACATGCTAGGATCAAGCATTTATCCTGATTTTCCTGTATGAGCTGTATTTCAGGGTAATGAAACGGTTGGTAAAGGTATACTTTTGTTGTTTTTGTTGTTTTTGTTGTTGTTGTTGTTGTATTTGAGACAAACTGTTGCTCTGTCACCCAGGCTGGAGTGCAGTGGAATGATCTCAGCTCACTGCAACCTCTGCCTTCTGGGTTCAAGCAATTCTTGTGCCTCAGCCTCCAGAACAGCTGGGATTACAGATGCGCACCACCATGCCCAGCTGATTTTTTGGGGTTGCACCATGTTGTCCAGGCTGGTCTCAAACTCCTGAGCTCCAGCAACCCACCTCCCTTAACCTCCCAAAGTGCTAGGATTACAGGCATAAGCTACCGCGCCGGGCCAATAAAGCTATACTTTTGTTTTTATAGAGTTCCAGATAACATGTGCAGAAGAAATGATAGAAATGCCACTTAGCAATCCCTAATGGAATAATCCTTAGAGCTAATTCTCTTCTTCTTTTACACACTTTAGGGTCCCTTCTTCCCCTCTAGAACTTTAAGCAATCATTGATGAACAATCATTGAGTAAACAGGTGGCGGGTGGGAAAACTTATGAAGAATGAATCAGGCTGACAGCTCTTGAACTCACTGCTCATCTCAATATAACACAAAAATTGAAAACACGGCACTGTGTGTGTCGATGTAAGGCCTAGGAGCTATGCAGCAAAATCTGTGAATTATCCTTGCCAAAGTCACTGCTGACTCTGGATCCAACCAGATCGCCAGACATAACTATAGAAAATATAGGAGATAGAAGAATAGAAAAACAAGTTAAACACCATAGGAAGTAACTAACCAAATTCAGAATGTAGGAAATTCTGCAGTAGAAATGACCATATTTCTTTCACAAATAAATGGCATGACAAGGGACGAAAGGAAAACTTGTAGATTTAGACTTAGGAGAGGAACTGCTTAGCAGGTATGGGATTTCCTTTCGGGGTGCTGCAAGTGTTTTGGAACTAGATAGACGTGGGAGGTGCACAACACTGTGGATATATCAAACGTCACTGAATTGCTCACTTTCAAAAGGTTGTTTTTATGTTACATGAATTTCATCTCAATATAGAGAAGAAGATGTATCAGTCAAACATAATGAGTGGAGCTTGTTTGGCCTGCCTAAAAGGAAGAAGGAACAAAGAATGGCTGTGAAGTCTAGCACATTAGAACCACAGGCTACATCTCTGCAAATTAGAACCACCAATTCCAATGTTTTTAAATGGGGAAGAGACATCAAGGGTTTAAATGAGATTTTAATTCCTTTCTCAGATTTAATACTTCCTAAAAATATCTCCTAAAAAATCATCTAGCCTGTTTGAACCCCTCAGGGATGCGGAGCTCACTACCTCTCAGAAAGCATCCTTTTCACCACCGAACAACGCTGCCCCTCTAGAAATTTTGCTCACAGATCTTAATTCTACTCAACTGACTTACATAGATTGTTTATTAATCTTTCAACCGAAAGCCTTTTGAAACTATTCCCATATGAAAATTCTCCTTTCCAAAGTGAACTAGTCCATTTTTTTTTCTTTTTTCATTGAGACAGAATCTTGTTCTGTCACACAGCCTGGAGGGCCGTGGCACCATCATGGTCCACTGCAGCCTCAACCTCCTAGGTTCAAACAATCCTCCTTCCTCAGCCTCCCATGTAGCTGGGACTACAGGCGCACACCACCACACCTGGCTAATTTTTAAAAATTCTTGTACAGATGTCTTGCCATGTTGCTCAGGCTGGTCCCAAGCTCCTGTGCTCAATCAATTCTCCCACCCTGACCTCCCAGAGTGCTGGGATTATAGGCATGAACCACCGCACCTGGCCAAGGTAGTCCGTCTTGAAGCAGAACTCAACACTTCATCCCAGCCTGCAGCAACAAACACCTTCCACCAAGCAAAAGAAAGCATATCAACTTGAACAAATATTTTATTGATGTGGTGGAGGAAAGATTCACAGCCCACTAATCCCCATCCAGTCCATCCCCTCTCCTCCACATTTTTCCATTTGGCTGCTCTCTATTTGGTGTCTAGCTTTCTCCCCAAGAAACCCAGAGACCATTATTCCAAGAATCACTTTGCTTTCCACAACAAAAGAGTATTCAACCATGAAGATTTAATGGGAAAGTTATAAATTACGAGTAACTTTTTCTTTTATATTTTTCCCTGTCATAAAAGCCAGTATCTCCAATTCCTTACACTGCTATATAAAGGTAATTTATATTTTTCTCCCTTTCTTAGACGGACATTTCAATTTACTCCCCAAAGTTACATTTATCTTCAGGTGTGGAACCCAGAATCAAATGTAAAATCATGGTCTGAGCTGACAAAAGTAGAATAGGGCCCTCACCTCTATCATTCTAATAATTGTATTTCCATTGATGTGGTGTAGGACCCCAAAAACCTTTATAGGGATCACTTTTCACCAGTTATTTATATTGAGGCTCCTGGCAACATAATTCTCTTATTAGCACTTCTACTAACCCATATCTTCCCTTGTTCTATACTCATGACATTGTATAATGGCTGAGATCTATAAATTTTCTCTATTAAATATAATTTTAACAGATTAGTCCATCATTTCAGTCTGTGAACATTTTATGTACCCAGTTCTATTATCCAACCTCTACCCACTCCTGGCATTGCATCTGAAAATTTGAGGCCCATGCTGTCTAGAAGTTGCTAAAGAAGGTAGAACTAAGCAAAGAGCACTATCATGTGCCCTAGAAATCTCTCTGCAAGTTAACTCTTCTCCATTAATCAACATTCTTGATGAAATCTCATATAGACACATTATTTTCTAAATGATCCCAAGTAGGATTGTGGAGTGTTCAATTTTTCTAATGCTCAACATTAAGTTCCTAGTCTATAATTCCTTTTTCTTTTTTTTTCTTTCTTTCTTTTTTCTTTTTTTTTTTTAGACAGAAAATCTCTCGGTCACCCAGACTGAAGTCCAGAGGCACCATCTCGGCTCACTGCAACTTCCACCTCCAGGTTCAAGCAATTCTCTTGCCTCAGTTTCCTGAGTAGCTGGGGTTACAGGCATGCACTACCATGCCCGGCTAACTTGTTGTATTTTTAGTAGAGCCAGGGTTTCACCACGTTGGCCAGGCTGGTCTCAAACTCCTGACCTCAGGAGATCCACCCACCTTGGCCTCCCAAAGTGCTGGTATTGCAGGCATGAGCCACCGCGCCTGGCCCTATTCTATAATTTCTGTAACCCATCCTTTTCCTGTCCTGAAACTCAGAGGCACCATGCAGGGTATGCAGGTGCTATATATTTAAAAGTGCCCACATATTAGGAGGGACCATATGCATAGCAGATATCATAGATTTGAGCATTGAATATTATAAGACTCTTCCGGCAGGTGGCCATAAAGTATCCTATTCTTTAAAATCTATATATTATGATAATTTCCCAACAGATGGAAGAAATGCATCTTGATGAAGGGGTGCCTTTTTCTAATTCACATAAAGACTTCACTCTGCTGGAAATCATGTTGACTCAGCTCCAATCTGCTGGCCAGCACCAATTTTCTACAATTTCTCATGCATGATTGACAACAGCTTCATATAGTTCTAGCTCCTGTAATCTCTGGAAAATCATTCATCCGGGCCTGGTTCTCACTATTTTCTGAACTTTATTTGGCTGCAGTTGTCTTTTCACACACTCTGTTCTGCCCTTTTCAGGTTGAAGACCATATCCTTGAGAGAGAGGATAGAAGAACAGATTGGAATCATTCTGCCTCCTTTATCAATAGTCTCTGAGTCCAGCTGTGGACTTATCATTATCTTCTTCTTTTACACATTTTGGGGTCCCTTCTTCCCAAGTTTCCTCTTCCTGCTGTTTTAGTCTGTTCTCATGCTGCTAATAAGGCATACTCAAGACTGGGTAATTTATAAAGGAAAGAGGTTTCATTGACTCACAGTTCCATATGGCTGGGGAGGCCTCAAAATCATGGCAGAAAGGGAAGGGGAAGCAGGACACATCTTACATGGCAGCAGACAAGAGGATGTGTGCTGGGAAACTCCCAGCTATAAAACTATCAGATCACGTGAGACTTATTCACTATCACAAGAACAGCATGGGAAAGACCCACCCCCATGATTCAATTACGTCCCACCAGGTCCCTCCCACAACACATGGAAATAAGGGATGCTATAATTCAAGATGAGATTTGGGTGGGGACACAGCCAAATCATATCACCCACCCTCCTCCCAAGTGTGGTCCACCAATCTCCACCCATTGTCTTCTCCACCCATCAGGGCTTCGTCTCTGATCCCAGCGCGCTGAAAACTGCTGTTGATTTAGCTTTTAATCTCCCACCTGCTTCACTCACATTCATCCTCACCAACTTCATGTGATTATCAGGCTCTCTCTCCTCTTTGGAATCAAAGGCCTCTTTTGAAATTTTCCCACAACCCCTAAGTTTAAATTTCTTCTGAGTTGGTTTCCTGCTCTGAAGAACCTGCTATTCAGTCCATTAGCACTGCTGCCTAGCTGGCCTGCGACCTCCCTGGTAATGGCACCTTTCCCTGTCAGCATGAAAACATCCCTAAGGCAAATCTGTCACTACATCTGGTAGGCAGTGTGGGATGAGAAAGCCACAGTTCCTTTCTTCACACTCTTAAAATTCGACTTGAATTTTCTCCACAGAGACAATAAAGCATTTCTACCATAAGGTGACCAATGCCATTTCTTTCTCTTTTTTTTTTCTTTCTTTCTCTTTTTTTAAGTTGCCTTCCATCTGTCACTTCCTTGATGCTATGGCTTGTCACTTCCGGAGCTTCTTTGACTGGCCCAGCCTCACAGTGAAGTGTAATCCCCAGTGTTGGAGGTGGGGCCTGGTGGGAGGGGTTTGGGTCATGGGGGCAGAATCCCTCGTAAATGGCTTATTGCTGTCCTTCTGGTAATGAGTGAATAGAGTTTTGTTCTATTTGTTCCTGGAGGAGCTGATTGTTATTTTTTTAAAATTTATTTTATTGTATTTTAGGTTTTGGGGTACATGTGAAGAACATGCAAGATTGTTGCATAGGTACACATGTGGCAGTGTGATTTGCTGCCTTCCTCCCCATCACCTATATCTGGCATTTCTCCCTATGCTATCTCTCCCCTTCTCCCCACCCCCCACTGTCCCTCCCCTATTTCCCCCCAACAGACCCCAATGTGTAGTGCTCCCCTCCCTGTGTCCATGTGTTCTCATTGTTCAACACCCGCCTATGAGTGAGAACAAGCGGTGTTTGATCTTCTGCTCTTGTGTCAGTTTGCTGAGAATGATGGTTTCCAGGTTCATCCATGTCCCTACAAAGGACACAAACTCATCGTTTTTGATGGCTGCATAATATTCCACGGTGTATATGTGCCACATTTTCCTTGTCCAGTCTATCATCGATGGGCATTTGGGTTGGTTCCAGGTCTTTGCTATTGTAAACAGTGCTGCAATGAACATTTGTGTGCACATGTCCTTATAGTAGAGCGATTTATAATCCTTTGGATATATACCCAGTAATGGGATTGCTGGGTCAAATGGAATTTCTATTTCTAGGTCCTTGAGGAATCGCCACACTGTCTTCCACAATGGTTGAACTAATTTACATTCCCACCAACAGTGTAAAAGTGTTCCTATTTCTCCACATCCTCTCCAGCATCTGTTGTCTCTAGATTTTTTAATGATCGCCATTCTAACTGGCGTGAAACAGTATCTCAATGTAGTTTTGATTTGCATTTCTCTGATGACCAGTGATGATGAGCATTTTTTCATATGTTTGTTGGCCTCATGTATGTCTTCCTTTGTAAAGTATCTGTTCATATTCTTTGCCCACTTTTGAATGGGCTTGTTTGTTTTTTTCTTGTAAATCTGTTTTAGTTCTTTGTATATTCTGGATATCAGCCCTTTGTCAGATGGGTAGACTGCAAAAATTTTTTCCCATTCTCTTGGTTGCCGATTCACTCTAATGACTGTTTCTTTTGCTGTACAGAAGCTGTGAAGTTTGATTAGGTCCCATTTGTCTATTTTGGCTTTTGTTGCCAATGCTGTTGGTGTTTTGGTCATGAAGTCCTTGCCTACACCTATGTCCTGAACGGTTTTGCCTAGGTTTTCTTCTAGAGTTTTTATCGTGTTAGGTCTTATGTTTAAGTCTTTAATCCATCTGGAGTTAATTTTAGTGTAAGGTATCAGGAAGGGGTCCAGTTTCTGCTTTCTGCACATGGCTAGCCAGTTTTCCCAACACCATTTATTAAACAGGGAATCCTTTCCCCATTGCTTGTTTTTGTCAGGTTTGTCAAAGATCAGATGGTTGTAGATATGCTGTGTTGCCTCCGAGGCCTCTGTTCTGTTCCGTTGGTCTATATCTCTGTTTTGGTACCAGTACCATGCTGTTTTGATTACTGTAGCCTTGTAGCATAGTTTGAAGTCCGGTAGTGTGATGCCGCCTGCTTTGTTCTTTTGCTTAGAATTGACTTGGCTATGTGGGCTCTCTTTTGCTTCCATATGCAGTTTAAGGTGTTTTTTTTCCAGTTCTGTGAAGAGGGTCATTGGTAGCTTGATGGGGATAGTCTTGAGTCTGTAAAATACCACCCCAAATCCACAGAATATACATTCTTCTCAGCACCACATCACACCTACTCTAAAATTGACCACATAATTGGGAATAAATCACTCCTCAGCAAATGCAAAAGAACAGAAATCATAACAAACGGTCTCTTAGACCACAGTGCAATCAAGTTAGAACTCAGAATTCAAAAACTAACTCAGAACTGCATAGCTTCATGGAAACTGAACAACTTACTCTTGAATGTTGACTGGATAAACAATGAAATGAAGGCAGAAATAAAGATGTTCTTCGAAACCAACGAGAATGAAGACACAACATACCAGAATCTCTGGGACACATTCAAAACAGTCTCTAGAGGAAAACATATAGCAATAAGTGCCCACATGAGAAGCAAGGAGAGATCTAAAATTGATACCCTATCATCAAAATTGAAAAAGCTAGAGGAGCAAGATCAAAAAAACTCAAAATCTAGCAGGAGACAAGAAATAGCTAAGATCAGAGCAGAACTGAAGGAGATAAAGACACAAAAAACCCTTCAAAAAATCAATAAATCCAGGAGCTGGTTTTTCAAAAAGATCAACAAAATAGACAGACCACTAGCCAGATTAATAAAAAAGAAAAGAGAGAATAACCAAATGGATGCAATAAAAAATGATAAAGGGTATATCACCACAGAAATTCAAACCATCATCAGAGATTATTACAAACAACTCTATGCACATAAACTAGTAAACCTGGAAGAAATGGATAAATTCCTGGACACTTGCCTCCTCCCAAGCCTAAACCAGGAAGAAGCCAAAACCCTGAACAGACCAATAACAAGGGCTGAAGTTGAGGCAGCAATTAATAGCCTACTAACCAAAAAAAGCCCAGGTCCAGATGGGTTCACAGCCGAATTCTACCAGACATACAAAGAGGAGCTGGTACCACTCCTTCTGAAACTATTCCAAACAATCCAAAAAGAGGGAATCCTTCCCAAATCATTTTATGAGACCAACATCATACTGATACCAAAACCCGGCAGAGATTCAACAAGAAAAGAAAACTTCAGGCCAATATCCGTGATGAACATAGATGCAAAAATCTTCAATAAAATCCTGGCAAACCAATTGCAACAGCACATCAAAAAGCTTATCCACCATGATCAAGTAGGCTTCATCCTGGGAATGCAAGGCTGTTTCAACATACACAAGTCTATAAACATAATTCACCACATAAACAGAACCAAAGACAAAAATCACATGATTATCTCAATTGATGCAGAGAAGGCCTTTGACAAAATTCAACAGCCGTTTATGCTAAAAACCCTCAATAAGCTAGGTATTGACTGAATGTATCTCAAAATAATAAAAGCTATTTACGACAAACCAACAGCCAATATCATACTGAATGGGCAAAAACTGGAAGCATTCCCTTTGAAATCTGGCACTAGACAAGGATGTCCTCTCTCACCACTCCTATTCAACATAGTATTGGAAGTTCTAGCCAGAGCAATCAGGCAAGAAAAAGAAATAAAGGGTATTCAATTAGGAAAGGAGGAAGTCAAATTGTCTCTATTTGCAGACGACATGATTGTATATTTAGAAGACCCCATCGTCTCAGTCCAAAATCTCCTGAAACTGATAAGCAACTTCAGCAAAGTCTCAGGATACAAAATCAATGTGCAAAAATCACATGCCTTCCTATACACCAATAACAGACTTAAAGAGAGCCAAATCAAGAATGAACTGCCATTCACAATTGCCACAAAGAGAATAAAATACCTAGGAATACAACTAACAAGGAATGTAAAGGACCTCTTCAAGGAGAACTACAAGCCACTGCTCAACAAAATAAGAGAGGACACAAACATATGGAGAAACATTCCATGTTCATGGTTAGGAAGAATCAATATCATGAAAATGGCCACACTGCCCAAAGTAATTTACAGATTCAACACTATCCCCATCAAGGAGCTGATTGTTAAAAAGGGCCTGACCCCTCTCTCCTTTCCTTTGGCTTCCTGGTCTCACCATGTGGCAGACTTCCCTTTGCCCTCCGCCACAAGTGGAGACAGCTTGATGCCTTCACCAGATGTAGATGCTGGTGCCATGCTTCTTATAGAACCTGTTGAACCATGGGCCAAATAAACCTCTTTCCTTTATAAATTACCCAGCTTCAGGTATCCTTTTATAGGAACACAAATGGACTAAGACACCAGGTGCCAGCGCCTGCCTGTGCACTGCTGCTGCTCTTTCCCCTCACGGCCCAGCATGAGAACTTCAGGAAAAACAGATTGAAGAGCTGAAGGGACAAGAAGTTAGTCCTAAAGTATATTTCATAAAGCAGGCCATTGGGAACTCCTGTGGCACAATTGGACTTATACACGCAGTGGCCAATAATCAAGTTAAACTGGGATTTGAGGACGGATCAGTCCTGAAACAGTTTCTTTCTGAAACAGAGAAACTGTCCCCTGAAGACAGCAAAATGCTTTGAAAAGAATGAGGCCATACAGGCAGCCCATGATGCCGTGGCACAGGAAGGCCAATGTTGGGTAGATGACAAAGTGAATTTCCATTTTATTCTGTTTAACAACGTGGATGGTCACCTCTATGAACTTGATGGACGAATGCCTTTTCCAGTGAACTATGGTGCCAGTTCAGAGGACACCCGGCTACAGGATGCTGCCAAGGTCTGCAGAAAATTCACCAAGCATGAGCAAGGAGAGGTCCGCTTCTCTGCCGTGGCTTTCTGCAAGGCAGCCTAATGCTCTGTGGGAGGGACTTTGCTTTTTTCCCCTCTTCCCTTCAATGTGAAAATATATACCTCCCATGCTGTCTAAAATGCTTTAGTACTTGTGAAACACAGCTGTCCTTCCATTCTGCAGACATGCCTTCCCCTCAGCCACACCCAAGCATGAGCAGAGTTCACAGCTGTCCATTGGGCCAGTGTGGTGTGAGCTTCAGATGGCAAAGCATTCTCCCCAGTATATGTCTTGTACCCTGGGGAGCTGGTACTTCTCTTCAAGCTACTTCTTTCTAGTTTTGCTGTTCATATCTCCCCTGTGCTCCCTCTATCAGGAAGGCCATTGTTTATCGCTAACTTAATTTGTGGTCGATGATCAATGTTATAGCATCTCCTCCAATCATCAGAGTTGTCAAATTATTAAGGATGGAAGACCTCAATTGCAGGATTTTTATCCTAACAAATTAATACTCATTCATTCATCCATTAATTCATACATTTTTTCCACAATATGTATTGAGGATCTACTCTATGGCAAACACTGAGATGAATAAACTCACCGTCTCCATCACCGGAAATTTAAAGGCATATTTCAAATATAACTAGAGCCAATGTGTGACTCCATTTTGTGCATGGAATTGTATTAAAATATAGCTTGATAAACAAAATTAATTTTAAAAAATTTAAACCATTTTCTGTGGAAGGTAGAGGATCACTTTTTTTTTTTTTTTTTTTTTGAGACAGACTCTAGGTCTGTCACCCAGGCTAGAGTACAATGACATGATCTCGGCTTACTGCAACCTCTGCCTCCTGGGTTCAAGCAATTCTCCTGCCTCAGCCTACCGAGTAGCTGGGACTATAGGCACATGCCACCACCCCTGGCTAATTTTTAGTAGAGACGGGTTTCACCATGTTGGCCAGCCTGGTCTTGAACTCCTGACCTCGTGACCCACCTGCCTCAGCCTCCCAAAGTTCTGGGATTACAGGCATGAGCCACCACACCTGGCCAAGGATCACATTTTTAGTGCCCAGCAAAACACCTCTCCATTCCCTTTGCATACCTCTCTCACTATCAGTCTCTCCCAGCATCTGTCAAAACACTCCTGGGCACTCTGAGTCACCATGGCAAAGTGACCTATCATGGAAGGACCTCCTCACTCCCACCTCAGCCATCAGCATGTAGAAATCCTAGAAAAAAATGTACAAATGCCTCAAAATAAAGTTTTTCAATACACAGATGAATGAGAAAGAAAAGAAATTCACAGACACCAACAATGAAAGAAGGATGCCCAGCTCAACTGGAGGGGCAAAACCAAAAGCCAAATGGCTCATAGAAGAATGGTAACTAGACCTGGATCCTAGTGGTTGAGAGGCTCAGGGACAAATGGCAAAGCATCACATTCTTGCAAAAAAGGAAGATAGAGGGGAGCCCCCACGCCATGCCATGAGCTGTGAAGGGTTGCCGGAGATACCCCATCCGGCCTGAAAATGCCACATGCTGACCTGGAACAAGGAAAGGAGACATCGGCACCATGGTGTTGAGCTGCTTTGCTCTCTGGTGTATCCCCACATCCTAACACAGTGCCTAGAACATAGTAGCTTCTCAGTAAATATTTTCTAAATAAATGAATGAATAAGGAATGGAAAAGGAGGCCACATCAATAAATAAAAAGGAAAAAAGACCTAATGTGACACAATCTTTGATGTAGTTATACAAAATTATATGTGTGTTTATTATAAGGAATTATATTAATTTTAACTATTTAGTGGAAATACCTATAACTACGTATGTATTATATATGTTTATGTGTGTGTTTGTGTGTGTGTGTGTGTATACTCGTACATGCAAAGAAAATTATTGGAAGAAAACAAAATTTTGGAGAAAAGAACTAGGATTCAGAGGTAACAGGGAGAATTTCTTTTTATTGTTTATCCTTTTGTGCCATTTGAGATTTTTCATGCATATGTATAGCTTTTCACACATGTGCAAAAAAGTTGTTGAATTGTTAGATATCTACTTAGTTACATAAAGAAAAAAATGTTCTGTCCATGTCATCTCAATTTTGCAATAATTTTAAATGGGGCAAAATAGAAGAAAAGTGCTCTCTAAACCGTTAAGCTCTATGCAAATGTGAATTGTTAGTATAATAATTCCTTCTGTTGAAATACCAGGTGTGGGTTCTGTCTCTGGCTGGACCCTGACTGATACATGTTGGCACATATCATGATAAGGAGCTGTAAACTTCCCTTTCGGGTGAAATTCTACTAATGGTTCAGAGGGCCAGGTAGTGCGAATAAACACTAAGTTCCATGTTGCATGCAGGATGGATTTCCTCTTAGACTGCGAAGTCACAGATGTGGACAACCTCCACAGTCTTGGATAACCTTTTATTGTAACTGAAAATAAAGATTAGCTAAGGCAGGGCTCAGAAATGTTTTTTTTTTCCCCCATTTATTTATTTTATTGCATTTTAGGTTTTGTGGTACATGTGAAGAACATGCAAGATTGTTGCATAGGTACACACGTGGCAGTGTGATTTGCTGCCTTCCTCCCCATCACCTACATCTGGCATCTCTCCCCTTGCCATCTCTCCCCAGCTCCCCACACCCCTCTGTCCCACCCCTATTTCCCCCCAACTGACCCCAGTGTGTAGTGCTCCCCTCCCTGTGTCCATGTGTTTTTTAGAACACAAGAGAAAATCTCCCTCAGAGTAGCTCCTCTAGCTCTTCCCAAAAATTCATGAGTTCCTGTTGGATGGATTCTTTCATTGTGATTTCAGCTTTGCCTGTCTTAAGTTACTGCTTCTCCTGCTAGATTTACTTAGAGATGGGCCTGTCTGTTCTGGAATCTTCTTCCCAGTCAACAGCAGAAATGCAATAGAAGCTTTTGCTATGAGAACACAGGCAACTAAGCAGACGTATTTCTTGGCCTAGCAATTTTCTGGATAAATATTTACTAAGCAGCCACAAAGCAACTGGCACCATTAAGTCTGCATGTCAGAAGGTTTCAAGTACTAGTTTCTGCTTTGCACCAGGAAAAGCAAATACTTTGCATATTATCTCCTTTGTGATGAGAAGAGCAGACACCCTGATGGAGACAGCTCTACAGTGGAGCCATCGCTCACTGTCATCTCAGCCCATTTTATCCCTGTGGTCACAGGACTCCACCACCAGGAATCCAGGCCCCTACATGAACATGCCTTTAGCCTGGTGACAGGGTGCTGGCATTGGCTTGGGGCTTTGGTGTTGGCTTGGGCCTGAGCCAGCCCAGCACATATTTTCTTTGTAGATTAAACCTGAACTAAAAATCAGACCAGAGGCAAACTATGGCCCATAATGGGAAGGAAACTTCTTCCCCACTCCTGCCCAGAACACTGCCAGGCAGTGCAGGGGCAAAACGGGAGCACTTCAAGATTTGGCAGCTTCAGCAGCCCTAGAAGACAGAGCCCTTGCCATGAACGTCAGCATCCCACCACGAGTGCTCACAGCAGCGGCAGAGTTGAGGCACTACTTTATGAAGTCTCACAGACAAAGGAACCAAGAGACTCCTCTGAAGGCAGGAGAGAAACTCATGGCAGAGGATTAGAGGTGACCAAAAGTGCTGACAGTTCAATGGAGGAATTCACATGAGATGTGCCCTGGGGGTTAGTTGACTTGGGAGAGGTTCGATTTAACCTCTAGCTGAAGGCCAAGGTGTCATATCTTACAGGATACAAGATGTAACTGGGCTTTTTTTTCCTTTGGTGAACATGTCCAGAGATGGAGTGGAAACACTAAACTCGAAGAAAAGACTATAGTTCACTATAGTCCACTCTTAATTAATATAGTACCAGAAGTCCTAGACAGAGCAATTAAACAAGAGAAAGAAATAAAGAGCATCAAAACTGGAAAAGAGGATGTCAAATTGTCCCAGTTTGCAGACAACATTTACATAGAAAAACCTAAAGAATCCACCTAAAAACCTCTTAGAACTGATAAATGAGGTGGGGAGTGGTGGCTCGTGCCTGTAATCCAACACTTTGGGAGGATAAGGCGGGCAGATCACTTGAGGTCAGGAGTTCAAGACCAGCCGGCAACATGGCAAAACCCTGTCTCTACTAAAAATACAAAAAATTAGCCAGGCATGGTAGCACGAACCTGTAGTCTCAGCTACTTGGGGAGGCTGAGGCACAAGAATCATCTGAACCTGGAGGATGGAGGTTGCAGTGAGCCACGATTGAGCCACTGCACTCCAACTCCAGCCTGGGTGACAGAGCAAGACTGTTTAAAAAAAAAAAAAGAACTGATAAATGAATTCAGTAAAGCTGCAGGATACAAAATCTGCATGCATAAATCAGTAGCAGTTCTGTATACCAGTAACAAACTAGCTAAGAAAGAAATCAAGAAAGCAATCCCATTTACAACAGCTACAAAACAAATATCTAAGAATAAACTTAAGCAGGTGAAAGATCTCTACAATGAAAACTGCAAAACACTGATGAAAAAATTGAAGAGGACATACCAAAAAAATGGAAAGATGTTCCATATGGATGAATTAGAAGAATTAATGTTGTCAAATGACCATACTACCAAAAGTGATCTACAGATTCAATGTGATTCCTATCAAAATACCAATGACATTCTTCACAGATACAGAAAAAATTATCCTAAAATTTGTATGAAACTACAAAAGACCTCAAAGAGCCAAAGCAATCCTAAACAAAATTAAACCTGGAGGCATCATAAGATCTGACTTCAAAATATATTACAAAGCTATAATAATCAAAACAGCATGGCACTGGCATAAAAGAGGCACATAAACCAATGGGACAGAATACAGAAGACAGAAATAAATCCCCTTATGCCAAGTGCATTGTAGCAAGCAAGAAAGATGCAAAACAGAATCTCAACTCTCTATTCCTGTTTCACCTTCATTGCCCTCTCCATTATTCCAGCTCTAGACATTTACTTAATCTCTTGTAGAAAAACAAATAATGAGATCTCCATCAGAGTCAAATGCATAATCAACCCAGGGAATGCAAGCAATGCATAGGCACCAGACAGGCATCATATAGATCAATAAGCAGGATAACTGAACAGCTGACAACTCTTCAGCCCAAGATAAGCATGAAGCTGTTTCTCCAGGTTCATTGCCCCCAGCCCCTTAAAGAACAGCCAGAGAACTCCTTGCAAGACAAAAAGAAAGTGGCCCTGCCCTGCCCGCAAGTCACTCCCCCTTCAAGCCCTGGTGTGTTCTTTTCAGTATTTCTATTCTTGTTGAAAAGTCAGATCAACCAAGAATCAACAAAAATAATGCTTAAAAACAGTCAGTGCTTGGTCCAGAATACGCTGAGAAAAAAGCCAAGATCTCATGTCAACTCAAACTACCCCTACCTGCCATGAGAGTGTGCAGAGAGGCACAGGAAAGCCAGTCCTACTGGGAAGCCTTAATAATTACCACTAGAACTGGCCGGATGCCACAAGGCTGGGAGAAGACGGCTTAATTAAGCGTAATCTCTGACAGTTCTGATTGGGAAGTTGAGGACACAGTAACTGGGTGCCTTTTAGGCAACAATCTGTTCTTTTCGTTAAGACACAGTGAGGGTCTCTTCTTTTGCCTACAACAAACAGGAGAGCTGTAATTAACGCCATGTCAAACTGCAGCTGGGTGTACTATTTTGGATCTCATATTTTCCTGGAGAGTTTTACAACCAAAAAGATAATGTGCCTCCCCACAAGAATGGAGGCTATATTTAAGGTACTTGAGGCATTGTAACAATCTGCAGGCTTAACTCTACTTCTCATGATAAAGAGAGGGTAGGAGCCAAAATCTGGTGGTTTATACTGTGTATGTGTGCAGAAACCTTGTGTATTAGCTTCCTAGGGCTGCTATAACAAACTGTCACACCCATGATGACTAAAACACATACACTTATTATCTTACAGTTATGGAGGCTAGAAGTCTGATATCAAGGTGTGAGCATGGTTGATTCCTTCTGAGGGCCGTGAGGGAGAATCTGTTCTGTGCCTATCTCCTAGCTCCTGGTTGCTTTCTGGTAATACGGAGTTCCTTGGTTTGCAGATGTAACATCGTGAACTCTGCCTTTATCTTCACATGGCTCTCTCTGTGGGCATGCCTATCTCTAAGTCCAAATATCCTTATAAATTTTTATAAGAACACAGTCATGTTGGATTAAGGCTCACCCTAATGACTTCATTTTAACTTGACCATCTGCAAAGACCTTATTTCCAAATATGGTCCACATTCACAGGTACTGAGAAACAGGGTTTCAACACCCTTGGGGTTGGGGGGTAACAATTCAACCCATGACACCTTGGTTCTAATGAAATCTTATGTAGATCTTCCCTGCTGGAAAAAAGAGAAAAGTATAGACAAGGGTAGAGCTTCTCTGGTTGACATGAGGGTATGGAGTGGATGTTCTCAAGCCTCTCCCTGTCCATCCTCTTGGTACCACCTTCCTCCTGCAGTCTCTGAGGTCTCTGCAGAATGTGGTTCAACTTTCCCTCGTTTTAGAGCAACTAAACAGAGAGAGAACCTAGATGTATCCTTTTTTAAAAAAATAAGCAGGTGTCAAAGATTTATTGAACTCATTAAGCGAACCAGTGATATGTTATAACCAGGCCAAAGGATCATTCCAAGAACACACATATCTAAGTAACCTGAAATGCTGAAATGAGTCTACAAATTAGTGTAAAACTCATCAATATCCACAGTGCAATAACCAACTGCATCCCCGCTGGACAAAATTCATTTCCATTTCTGTGTGTAAGAATCGCGTGTATTACTGTCAGTGTTCTACAAATTGCAGAGTTACAAAACAAAACTCCAAGGCAATGCAGATAACCAGGAATGGTGCCCTAGATAAGACACCCAGTAGTCTTTTTTGCCCATTTCAAAGTCTTGCACAATTTTTTCTAGCAGATTATATGCCTCCCAGGTGCTAAGACTACCACAGATACCATCAATTACTTAAGGCTTTTAATGTCCCTAAGGTTTGTGGTGGTCTGCTGGTTGGGGAGGGGGTCAACTTTTTTCAAGTTTCAAGAACTATTAGGATGACCCCTCTACCCCACCCAATCTATGTTGCTCCCAAGACCCTAACATCAGGGAAACAGAAATTCCTCTGTGGTTACAGGGATTCCTCAGCTCCTCCTGGGAGATCAGGCTTTCTGGAATTCAGCACCAATCTTCTCTCTTCCACCCTTTGCTCCTGCTGCCAAGCTCCTTCCCTTACACACCCCGCTCCCCAGTTCCACCACCTCTTCTCTCCTCCAGTATACATTTCAGCGGTCATCCCAGTCCCGAACAGGCACCCCACTGAGGCCGCTTCCCTAAACAGGAAGTCCATCAGTGTCAAGAGCAACCTTGTTATTTTTTGTCCTCTCTGTTTTGTCTCCTTACTTATGACTTTGAGCCTTCAAGCTGAAACCTGAGACCCAGAGACCTGAATTTTTCTCTTAGTTCCACCACTTAGTGGCTATGTGACGGAAGCTTCAGTTTCTATCATCCTAAGCTCTGAGTGTAAATGTAAGAACAGCCGATGCTACAGTCTTCCATCCAGATCCTCTCCAGGACCTAGGACTGGGGCACTCACTCCACCAGCCCTGGAAACTGCCCTCTGCCACAGGAAGCCACCTCACCCAAGGTTACCACCCCTCTCTGGGAGCAGCCTGCATACAGTGACTGCTCCAGGTGGGGTAGAAAGTCCAGCCCCCTTGCCTCACCGTGGGACATCTCTGAAGGGCCACTCTAGTTTCAGCGCTCCCCATGGCATCAGCTGAGATGTCTGTTGCTCCTACACACAGCGCAACTTCTCCTTCTGTCCAGTCCTGCCTGTTTCACTCCTTCTCAGGTGTGTTCCCAAGGGGCTATCCAATAAAAACATTTTTTTTTTTTGAGACAGAGTCTCACTCTGTCACCCAGGCTGGAGTGCAGTGGTGCGATCGTGGCTCACAGCAGCCTTCACCTCCCAGGTTCAAGCAATTCTCCTGCCTCAGCCTCCCAAGTAGGTGGAATTACAGGCACCCACCATCATGCCCAGCTAATTTTTGTAGAGACGGGGTTTCACCAAGTTAGCCAGTCTGGTCTTTAACTCCTGACCTCAGGTGATCCCCCCGCCTCAGCCTCCCAAAGTGCTGGGATTATAGGCATGAGCCACTGCACCCAGCCAATAAATGCATTTCTTGCACACAAGCCTTAGAGTCTCTCTTTTCTTGGGAATACGATCCTGAAACAATGAGATAATGTTAAGCATGTAATAAGGGCTCAAATACGCCACTGACAAGTTCTACGACCTTCATGGAGTCACTTCTCTCTGGCCTCAGTTTTCTGAGCCCTAAAGTGAGGTTATCAGCCCAAAAGAGTCGCTAAGATCCTTTTGAGCACCAACATGCTAACAGTTTCTAAATCTACAAACAGTAGAGAGCTGGGCATAGGCTTGGAAGATCAGCTACATCACTGCCCAGGCTTCCCCATGCTGATACAGCTCTGAGAAAAAAGTGGAATGGGGGGGGGCATGGGGGTGGTTTGTTTTCTGCTATGCTCCAATAGAGATTCCACATGGCAAGGTAGGAGGGGGACCTTTCCTGAGCATGGTAAGACAATCTGAGATTGTTTTCCTTCCACATGCTGCCAGGCTCATGAAACTGATAACCCTGGGAAAGTCTGGCATCTTACAGAGTTACATTCTCCCATAAGCCAGTGTCAGCCTTGGCCAGGCCCTCCACATTGCAGATAAGAATTGGGATCTTGTCAGTCAGCACCATGGTTGCAGACACACTGGGGAGGGAGTTTCAGTCACTTTGGAGTCACTGCTTTTTGCTCAGCAGTGCCCACAAGCAGAAGCACATGGTGTAGCTCGCCATCCCTTAGCAAGGGTACAGTATGGTACCCAAAAGTGACATTTCTCATTCCCGGCTTAAGACTGAGAGGGACCTCAGGGACCCTCAGGGACTTATAGTGCCCATAAACACTAGTAGATCAGTGCTACACACACATACACTCACACACACACCATACTTCCCACTACTCTGAGACAGATTCTTGCCACTTGATTCTCAAGGAAATACAAACAATTCAAGGTTACATACAGCTGCTGATTCATTGGAAGCATCTGGACAACATAAATGTTCCAAGGCTAAGCTTATTTTTTTTCTTTTTTTTTGAGACAGGGTCTCACCCTGTGGCCCAAACAAGAGTGCATGGCATGATCACAGCACACTGCAGCCTCAAACTCCTAGGCTCCAACAATCCTCCGCCTCAGCCTCCCGAGTAGCTGGGACTATAGGCACACACCATCACAATAGCTCATTTTTTAAATCTTTTTTTTGAGATGGGGGTCTCAAGTTCCTGTCCTCAAATAACCCTCCTGCCTTGGCCTTCCAAAGTGCTAGAATTATAAGCATGAGCCATGCCCAGTACGGCTCAGCTTCGTAACCTGTAAAATAGGATGTATTACACTGTAAGTACTATGAGCTGCTCTGATAAGCTCTTAGAATCAACTCTAAAAATCTCAGTGGCTTAACACAATAGGGGTTTATTTGTTGCTCTCATAGAGTCTGAAATGGGTGTCAGCTGTCTTCCAAGATGTGATTAGAAAAGCAGCTTGCAGCTTCCAATATTCCGGTGCCTGTCCACACAAGATGGAGGAGGAGAAAAGAATGTAGAGGGTCAGATATGGGAGCACTGTTTAGCTCAGGCCTGGAAGTAACTCACAATATTTTCACACACATGCTTGTAGCTAAAACTTAATCATGTCGCCATGCTTAGCAGTAAAAGAATCAGGGAAATAGAGTTTAGCTGTGTGCCCACAATGGGAAACAGGTTTAAGAGGAGCCACTCAGTCCCTTCCAAGAATGATAACCTTATAGGATTGTTGTTGGCTTAACGAAGACAGTAAGCAGTTCAGGTGTACAGTGAGTATTTAATAGATACTTTGTGCATACTTCATCACCCAGAATATCCTTTTAAAATGTGTACACAGGGCCAAATTTAATAAAAGTAATACTTTTCTTACCTTTTTTTTTTTTTTTTTTTTTTTGAGACAGAGTCTCGCTCTGTTGTCCAGGTAATAATCTTGGCACAATCTGGGCTTACTGCAATGTCTGCTTCCCGGGTTCAAGTGCTTCTCCTGCCTCTGCCTCCCAAGTAGCTGGGACTACAGACACCAGCCAACAGGCACGCCCAACTAATTGCTGCTGATATTATTACAACAAAGGCAACCCAACAAGACCCTGGGAACTGGCTGGGGATGCCATGAACGAATATTGGTCCCAGGACAGAGATGGGTCCCAAGCTTGGGAGGGCGGCTCTGTCTTGCTTGGACCCACACAACACTCATAAAAGACTCTGGGTGGCCAACACAAGCTCACACTTCTGCTGACTTCCCTTGGGCAAGGGAGGGAGTGGGTTTAGTTCCAAGTTAAGAACAGGCAGGGAAATGGGAAGTGCTTTGATTGCAGTTTAAATTCTTTCCACTGGCCAGGCATGGTGGCTCATGTGTGTAATCCCAGCACTTTAGGAGGCTGAGGTGGGTGGATCGCTTGAGGCCAGGAGTTCCAGACCAGCCTGGCCAACATGGTGAAACCTCATCTCTACTAAAAATTCAGAAACGAGGCTGGGTGTAGTGGCTCATGCCTGTAATCCCAGCACTTTGGGAGGCCAAGGCAGGTGGAACACCCGAGGTCGGGAGTTCAAGAACTGCCTAACCAACATGAAGAAACCTTGTCTCTACTAAAAATACAAAATTAGCCTGGCATGGTGGCACATGCCTGTAGTCCCTGCTACTCAGGAGGCTGAGGCAGGAGAATCACTTGAAGCCACGAGGTAGAGGTTGCAGTGAGCCAAGATGGTGCCACTGCACTCCAGCCTGGGTGACAGAGTGAGACTCTATCTCAAAAAAGAAAAATTCTCTCTACCTACCATGCAATTATTCTTCTGAGAATACCAGAAGGCTAACAAGACATGCAAACAGAAAAATTAATTATCCTTCCAAAGACACCCAGTCAGGCTACAACAAGGATATATGTTCTTCCCAGTAATTTGATGTTGGCCTCACTCCTTGAGAAATAATAGCCCTGACCTTATTTTTCTAGAGGCATATTTTTTTCTTTACTTTGTGTTTTTAAAGGGTCTCCATGTCAATCCTAAATACCTCTGCCTGAGACATTTGGAGCAAAAGCTCCACAATTAAATTTCTTCTCTCTCATTTCCAAGTTGCTCTCTTAATAGTAGGTCAGAGGAAAGGGTCTATATTAATGCCAATACATGAAAAAGAAAATAAAAATGGTAATTATTTGATACCCTCTAATACTACATTCCCTGCACACACGTGCGCATGCGCGCGCACACACACACACACACACACACACACACACACACACACACATGCACACCAGCAACAGCAGCAACCCTTGGCTAGATTTGTCATTTTGACTTTGGGGCATCAAAAAAAAGGGAAATAGGAAAAGAGAGAAATGACAGAAAAGGAAGATGAAGTATAAAATAATTGGGGGGAAATGTTAGAGAAACTTCTTTGGAGCTTTATATGCTGCGACTTGTTGCCCGCCCCACCCCTCAATAACCCTAGTTCTATTAATCTAGGTTCCTTATAAGATAAGCTACTGTGTTAGTTTGCTAGGGCTGCCATAACAAACTATCACGCACTGGATGGCTCAAGCAATAGAAATTTAATTTCTCACAGTGCCAGAAGCTGGAGGTCGACGACCAAGGTGCCAGCAGGGTTGGTTTCCTTTGAAGCCTCTGTCCTTGGCTTACAGATGGCTGCCTTCTCACTGTGTCCACACATGGCACACTTTTCTCAGTGTGCAATGCCCATGGTGTCTCTTCCTTTTATGATAGGGACACCAGCAGTATCTGGTTAGGGCCCCCTCTAATGACTTCATTTTAACTGAATCGCGTCTTTAAAGGCCTTGTCTCCAAATAGTGCAGTCGTATTTTGAGGTTCCAGGGGTTAGGGCTTCAACTTATGAATGGGAGGGGGGCAGTATAATTCCATCCATAACAGCAAGCTTGCAGCAAATAATTTCTTTAAGTTGAAAATGCAGAAAAACAAAGAATAAAATGGTTTTGTAACAAAACATATAGCTCATTTGGAAAATATTGGTTCACCAGCTATGCAAATCTTCCAAATGTTGGCTCAACTTGATTGAAAAATATCAAAAAAAAAAAAAAAAAAAAAACCCACTTGTCAATATTACTACTGATCTTACCAGAGAAGTCTTCAAGTATTTGAGTCGTCAAGATCGTGATGGCAGAAACAAGTTTTCCAAAATTCTAATTTTTGCTTGAAAACTTGTATTTTATCATTGGTAACAAATACTGTCAGTTGTTTTTCTTGAAGTGACAGGCTCCTTTTGTTTGTTTTCAGGAAAATATCTGCCAAATACCCTAGTGTGAGTAACCACAGTTTGCCTGACAGTCATTCTTTCAAATAAAAATGGTGTTTCACAGAAAAAAGCTCTCAACTCTGACACACAAGTGCTTTTTTCTTAAGGGAATTACTGTACTTCGGAATGCCCCAAAAGTACTTTGTGCATGCTTCATCACCCAGAATATCCTTTTAAAATGTGTACACAAGGGCCAAATTTAATAAAAGCAATAATTCTCTTACCACTTTTTTTTTTTTTTTTTTTTTTTTGGAGACAGAGTCTTGCTCTGTTGCCCAGGCAACAATTTTGGCAAAATCTGGGCTCACTGCAACCTCTGCCTCCCAGGTTGAGGTGTTTCTCCCACCTCTGCCCCCCAAGTAGCTGGGACTATAGGCACCCACCACCACGCCCAACTAATTTTTGTATTTTTAGTAGAGGCAAGATTTTGCCATGTTAGCCAGGCTGGTCTCAAACTCCTGACCTCAGGTGACCCACCTGCCTCAGTGTCCCAAAGTGCTGGGATTACAGATGTGAGCCACCACACTCAGCAATTTTTTACCACTTTTTAAGTGAAATTGGCAGGCTTATTTTTTCACTTCAACTGTGTGGCAGTGCTGTGACAGTGATGACCAGCACAGTTGGACCCCACTGCCTGATTTCTACTAAGGCACCTAGCAGTACTACATACACACCATTGGTGTCACACCCTCAGTGCAAATGTCAACACAGTGAACAAGGCAAATGGTATCTTAGTGCTTGCTGTAGACTGAATGTTTGTGTTCCCCCCAAATTCAAATATTAAAAATCTAATAGGCCATGTCATGATTATTAGGAGGTGGGGCTTTGTGGGGAGATCATGAGTGTGGAGCCCTCCTGAATGAGATTAATGCCCTTAATAAAGAAGTCCAAGGGAGTTGCCTTTCTACTTCCACCACGTGAGGTCACAGTGAGAAGGTGCCGTCTATGGACCAGAAAGCGAGCCCTCGCCACATACTGAATGTGCCAGCACCTTGATCTTAGACTTCTCAACCTCCAGAACTATAAGACATTATTGTTTCAAAGCTACCCAATCATTGGTACTTTGTTATATAGCAGCCAAATTGCACTAAGACAGTTTTTACTTTGAAAATCCCCTGAAAGAGTCATAGGAACGCCTAAAGGTCCAGGGACCACACTTTTTAAAACTAGCTGTCATAGATCAAGCTGAATCCCTCTTCATCCTCCAGTAACCTCAGTTCCTCCAGCATCACTACTGCCTCCCAGCCATCGAGTAACCACAAATGCAAGATTGGCATAGATTCTCAATACACACTTTTACCTATGATTATATCCATAGAAAATATGTAGGGTTTTTTACATTTAGGTAAATATCACAGTATACATGTTCTTTTGCAATGTGCCGTTTTCACACAACAATGTATTTTTAAGATCTAATCAAATAGGCTCAAACAGATCTTGTCCATTCTTTTAACTCTATAGTATTGCATGAAATGTATTATCCCCATTTTTTAAAATCTGTTCTTCCACCAAGGAAATGTATCTCTTCTTCTTTTGAAAATATTGGTCCTACTTTCTTGTCTATGTTTTTAAGTATGCATTTTGAAATGTATTATGAAATATTCCATACATCTGAAAGGCTATATATAACATGCAAGTGATGTCAAGAATAACACAGGTATGAAGGCCGAAATACAACACTGTACTACCACCCCTGAAGGAGCTTCATATTTGGCAGGGACTAGTGGTACAGACTGCCCAGGGCAGTTTGCGCCTGGTTTCCCACTCATGAGTTTTGGCAGGGCTTCCAGTACCCCATGAAGACATGAAAAGACATCATTCTTAAAGGCTGGGATGAAACTTGCTCTTTAACTCAGGAACAAGGTTTCCCTTTTCTGGAACTGAAAGATACACAAAGTTTCCTTGTTCCCCTAAAGGGGGCTCAGGTGGAAATGGCAGGTCTATTTCCACTGCCCACTGTGCATGAGAAAGCACAATGACTGTTTTTTCAAATGCCTTTCATATTTCTGAGGTCCCCAAGTTGTGCTGTGACAAACAAGTGATTGCCTTCTTTGATACTTACATGTACTTTCAGCATTTTTTATTTTTTAAATCATCACCATGTAGCAGGTGCTTTTGATTTTTTTTTTTCAGACACAAAATAGGAAGGGTGTTTTCAAGTTGAAGTTGAGGTTCAGAGGAATGAACATGGACTTTGCAGTGAGTCAGAGATAAATGCAACTTGCCTCTTTATCCATCAGCACTGATGTGATATTAAGCAGATCACTTAGAGCCTTTGCCAGTTTCTGTGTTTGTCAAAGGAGCACAGTCCTTGGGCAGTCGCTGTGAGCATCACATAAGACAATATGTGCAAAGTGCCAGGCACAGTATCAGGGCACAATAAATAACAGTTTAGGGATGCTTATATGTCAGCCAGGTGAATCATATCAAAACTTTTTAATGGATTATTTTAATTATCAGAATTATGGATTTGACTTGAACCTACGCTATTCTGAGAAACTTCATACAACTCTTCATCCCTCCCTAGCTGCACTTCAAGCTAAACTCTGCCATCTGCTTCCAGTCCTGCCATACCACACAAGCTTTCTTTCCGAAGAAGCCAAAACATGCACATGGCCGGTCCAGCAGCATGACCTCTTGATAGCGTTGACACCATTGACAATGTGCTGTCTCTTAAGACACTTCCATCCTTGGCTTCTGAGACCCTCATTTCTCCTGGTTTACACAAGCTCCCAGGTACCAACACCCTTCATGGACTCTTACCTGGTCCCAAGTTTCCTCGAGGCTTGGTCTTGAGTCCTTATCTCTTCTCACTTTTCACTTCTCTCCCTGAGTGATCTCACTCACTCACACATACAGATAGATCCATGTCTCCATCTCCAGACCCAGCCTCTTCCTGAACGTCAGATTCTATCTGCCAATTCTCTAGTGAACTCCTCACTAGAGAGGAGTCCCTCAGACATCAAAGTCAACATGTCTAAAATTCACCATTCCACATGACTTTATCCCAAATCTGTGCTGTGGGCTTCATTTTGGCAAATTCTCTGTCACTATCCTTTCAGTCACCTAAGTGGAAAGCACTGGTATACATTTAGAAGCATTGTGCTAATACCAGTTGTATCAATGCCATTTCTTTCTTGTTTGTTTGTTTGAGACAGAGTTTTACTCTCGTTGCCCAGGCTGGAGTGCAATGGCGTGATCTCGGCTCTCTGTAACTTCTGCCTCCTGGGTTCAAGCAATTCTCCTGCCTCAGCCTCCCAAGTAGCTAGGATTACAGGCTCCTGCCACCATGCCTAGCTAATTTTTTGTATTTTTAGTAGAGAGGGGGTTACACCATGTTGGCCAAGCTGGTCTTGAACTCCTGACCTTAGGTGATCTACTCGCCTTGGCCCCCCAAATTGCTGGGATTACAGGCGTGAGCCACCTCATCTGGCCTTTTTAAAAAAAAATTCTTTGGCTAGGGAAGGGACAGTCGGGGAAGGGGAGGATGGAGAGGGAAAACACAGGGAGAAATGCCTGATGTAGGCGAGGGGGGGAGGGAAACAGCAAACCACCATGGCATGTGTGTACCTATGCAACAACCCTGCGGGATGTGCACATGTACCCCAGAGCTTAAAGTACAATAAAAAAAATTATGTTCAGAAATTCTCCAGTTAGTTTTCACTAGCCAGGTTCAGGCTCTTTCTACCTGACCTCTCTTGTCTCCAGTCTAGTGCCCCTTTATTAACTCCATTCTCCAACATGCATTCAGAATAACCTTTCTAAAAAATATATATATATATCTCACATGCAATGCCAATGAGATGTGGCCATATTATTTATTTATCAACCAAAAGTGAGATACGTCTTATAGTGAAAGGGTGTGCGAGTAATTACACTGGAACAAGAGACAAACTCTGATTTTATGCCAGGCACTGTGCTAAGTGCTTTACACACCCAATAAACATATGTAGCTCTTATGATTATCTAATTACAGATGAGGAAACTGAGGCTTACAGAGGTTGAGTGGCTTCCCCATGGGCACACAGCTAATATGTGAAAGATTGGGATTTGAACCCAGCACCATCTAATTCTAGAGTTCATCACCTTAACTATTTCCCATGCTGATCTTCTTAATTCTTTTTAAAAATGTGTTATTCCTCACCATCTACTTCACAAAAAAGCTTTCTGAGGTGGCCATAGCCTTCTCCCTGACCGCTTATCCACAGGGACCTTCCCTGCAGCTGGGCACAACTAGCTGCTTCTCTCCTCCGTGCACTTGGTTTTTGTTTCTCCCAGAAATTTCCCACCATAACCTCATCTAACTCATCAAACTTAGCTCACGGATCACCTCTCCCAGGTTAACTGCACCCTGCAATGGGCTCCTACAGCATCCTGTGTATGTATAATTCAGAGCATTAATTATGCTGTATTATTCTATATCCTCTGCTGGTAAGGTTTCTTTTGTTGCCTTCTTCCAGCTATTGTAGTTGAATGTGTTGCTTATTTTCCTTCAAAGTTTCTGGTCTTCTGATCACTGTATTGAAAACTCTAGGCTGGGCGCGGTGGTTCAGGGCGGTTATCCCAGCACTTTGGGAGACCGAGGTGGGTGGATCACGAGGTCAGGAGTTCTAAGCCATCCTGACCAACTTGATGAAACCCTGTGTCTACTAAAAAATACAAAAATTAGCTGGGCATGGTGGCGCGCACCTGTAATCTCAGCTACTGGGAAGGCTGAGGCAGGGGAATTGCTCAAACCAAAGAGGTGGAAGTTGTAGTGAGCCGTGATTGTACCACTGCACTCCAGCCTGGGTGACACAGCAAGACTCCATCTCAAAAAAGAAAGAAAGAAAAGAAAACCCTAATTTCCCCTGTAAATACTGGCTTTGGCTGTGCCTCATGCATTTTGATGTGTGATAATCTCTTTAACCCAAGGAATTAAGGGACTTTTTACAAATTTTGGTTTTGATTTGGTTATTGTTGGTTAGCCAGTTGGTTTCCAGAAAATGGAAAACATTTTAGCTCTTTTGGAATATGCCCTGCCACCATCTTTTATTGTTACTCATTTTTAATTTTATTGCATTATGACCACAGAACATGGTCTGCATGATGATACTGACTCTTTAGAATAAATTGGAGCCTTTTCTGTGGCCTAGCACATGGCCAATTTTCATAAACATACAATGTGTGTCCAAAATGTATATATTCAATTTGTTGAACATAAAGTGTGATATATATCTATTATCTCAGGCTTATTAGTAATGTTATTTAATTCCTCTGTGTCTCTCTTTGCTAATTTTATGTCTGCTATGTCCATTGAAAACTGTTAAAATTTCCAACTATCTTATTCAATATTGTATTCCCAGCACTTCATACAGGTACTAGGTGCATTATAGTTTGTAATTGAATAAATGGAAATACTGCCCTGACGTACTTGATATCTAGGACTCATCTTATTAGAAACAAGTCATTTAGAAGCCAGCTCAACTTAGCTCTGATTCAGCATGCCCTTGGCCATGCCCAGGCCTCTCTACAGAGAGAGAAAGGTTACAGAGCAGATCCAGGTCAGGGCCTTGGAAAGGGCCTGTGCAATGAGGGGCATTCGTGGTTCTTTCATTTGTGAAAGTGCTTTCTCATACCTTAGCTTTTTGTGTTAGCTTCATGGCAGGACCACCAGGAAGGCAAATCGTATTTTATTATCCCAAATGCAGAGTTGAGAATCCAAAGGGCCACATCATTGTATAGGATCACACAGTCAATCACAGAGAAGCATGCAGAAGTCCCTTCACTGTTTAAAAAAAAAAAAAAAAATTAGGCCAGGCATGGTGGCTCACATCTGTAATCCCAGCACTTTGGGAGGCCGAGGGGAGCAGATCACCTGAGGTGAGGAGTTCAAGACCAACCTGGCCAACATAGTGAAACCCCATCTCTACTAAAAATTCAAAAAATTAGCTGGTTGGTCATGGTGGTGCGTGCCTGCAATCCCAGCTACTCAGGAGGCTGAGGCAGGGGAACCGCTTGAACCTGGAAGACAGAGGTTGCAGTGAGCTGAGATTGTGCCACTGTACCCCAGCCTGGCAACAGAGCAAGGCTCCATCTCAAAAAAAAATTAAAGGGCATCTTATTTTGAAATGTTTTTAAGAATTTGGTGATTTCCTGTTTAATTAATTTGTTATCAAAGGGATATGACAGGCTGGGCACAGTGACTCACACCTGTAATCCCAGACCTTTGGAAGGCTGAGGCAGGAGGATGGCTTTAGCCCTAGAGTTCGAGACCACCCTGGGCAACACAGCAAGACCCCATCTCTACACAAATAAAAAAATTAACTGAGCAGAGTGGCACACGCCTGTAGTCCCAGGTACTTGGGAAGATGAGGCAGGAGGATCGTTTGAGCCCAGGAATTTCAGGCTACAGTGAGATATGATCATGCCACTGAATGCCAGCCCAGGTGACAGGGCAAGACCCTGTCTCAAACAAACAAACAAAAAAAAAGAGTATGATTAATCAATAACAAGTGTTGGCAAGGATATGGAGTAATTGGAACCCTCAGATATCACCAGTGGGAATGTAGAATGGTGCAGCCTTTATGGAAAACAGTCTGGCAGTTCCTCCAAAGGCTAAACATATGACACAGCAATTCCACTCCTAGGTATTAAATACATACTGAAGAGAACTAAAAACATATGTTGACAAAAACTTGCATATGAACATTCATAGCAGCATTATAATAGCTAAAAAATGGAAACAACCCAAAGGGCCATCAATTGATGGATAGACAAACAAAATGTGGTATATCTATTCAATGGAACATTATTCAGACACAAAAAGGGGTGCAGCACTGATATATGCTACAACATGGGTAAACTTTGAAGACATTGTGCTCAGTAAGAGAAGCCAAAAAGGCCACCTATTGTGTTATTGCATTTATATGAAATGCCTGGAATGGGGAAATCTTTAAAAATAGAAAGTATGTCAGTAATTGTTAAAGGCTGGAAGAGGGGAGGATGGAGAGTCACTGCTAATGAATATGGGACTTCTTCTGGGGATTGTTATTAATCAGGATTATCTAGAAAAACAGAGCGAATAGGAGATAGATGATTGATTGATTAGATAGGTAGATAGGTAGATAGATAGATAGGGCAATTTATTATGTGAACTAGCTCATGCAATTACAGAGGCTGGGAAATCCCATAATATGTTGTCTGCAAGCTGGAAAACCAAGAAATCCAGTCATGTAATTAACCTAATTCTGAAAGTCTGAGAACCAGGAACTCAAACATCTAAGAGCAGAAGATGGATGTCCCCGTTCAAAAAGAGGGATGATAACATATTCTGCAGTTAGATAGTCATGGTGGTTGCGCAGCCTCATAGTTATTCTGAAAATACCAAAATTGCACATTACTGTTTGTGAATCATATCTCAATTTTTTAAATGATATGGCAAATCAATAATTCTATATCACTTCTCTATATCCCAACAGAAAATTCCCAGGAAGCAACACAAAAGAGTAGACTTTGTAAAAAGAATGAGCATATTTAAATTCTTCTGACCTCCAAAACTTCAGCATTTTATTTAACTTCTCTCGACATCAGTTTTCTTACCTGTAAAATGCAGGCAAGATTACCTGTCTCATTAAGTTCTTATGAGGATTAAATGAAACCATCTAAGTAAAACAGCTAGTCCTCTACCACACATTTAATAGGTATGAAAAAGTGACTGCTCTTATAATCATGCTTTTATTATTACTATTATTTTCACATCTTTAAGATCTTTCATATCTAATAATTTTAGTAATATTTTTGACACTTCTAATCACAGAGATATTGAAAGTTTCTTTTCTGTGAGCATAATCTTGGTGAATTCTTAGGAACTATGGCTTAAAGGAAAATCTATTTTTACCACACTGAGACATCTACTGTGCCTCTTCCATGGAGTAAATAATAATTAACAAAGCAGCTGCGGCGGGAAAAACATGTCACATGAATTTATTCAATGCATTGTTATGAATAGCAGTAGAATTGTTTGCCCATTGCACCCCCTTGTGAGAGCTCAAGGTAACTACCATTATTCAAGAGGGGCGGTTTTGAGCCTTTCAATTCTAAGTTTGGTCCTTAGTTCAGCAGTGTGGGCATCACATAAATGATTGTTAGAAATTTATTTCCTTATTTTTCTCTCTTTTAATTTAGGTTCAGAAGGTACATATGCAGGTTTGTTACCTGGGCAAAGTGTGTGTTGCATGGATTTGGTGTAGAGGAGGATGTGTGCACACCGGTGGGGGCAGAGTGGCAGCAGCAAGGTCCATGTACATGCACCAGTGGCAAAAGAGCAGTGAAATCCGTGAGTGCACACATGCACATGGGCAATGCACTAGGCGGAGGCTTCAAGCAAGTGTGTGTACTGGCAAAGCAGTGCAGGGAGGCTGCAGGTGGATGCACATCAGTGAGCCTGTCTGTCAAAGCTCTCCAATGGTTAGACAAGGTCTGCTGGTGAAGGAGCGATGGCAGCAGCCCGCAGGAAGCACTCTAGTTGGGCATCCAAGGCTGTACTTCCGGCAGATAGTCAACAAAGGCCAACACCACCTAAAGGATCATGGTAAGCCCTGGGAGACAGGCATCCCTAGCTGTGCTTTGCTGTAGCTATTCCCACACCAACCCCCCTTTAGCTCTGCACAGACTAGAGTCCTGTCCCTGCCACCTCTCCAAGTAGCTCTACCTGTCAGCTCAAATGTCCATGAGAGCCATGGGGTCTCCTGCAGCTAGGATTCTAGGATTCTGGATTCTAGGATTTTATGGCAAGAGTGAGCCACTCCTCACCTATTTAACTCACCCCTTCCCAGTCCTGCTGTTCGGCAGCCCTGTGCAGGGTTCCCAGCTTCCTCCCGCTTTAGCCCAAGATGTGCATCCTCCTTCTCCCTGCTCTCACTGCCTTCCTTCTGAAGCTCTGGTTGGAGAGTCCCAGTCTTACTAATGGTTTGGTCTCTCAGTGGGAGATGCTTTTCCCGGCTCTATCTAGTCAGCCACTTTAGTTCCTCTCTGTTAGAAATTTAGATCTCAGTTTCCATCTTTTAGTCAGAATCTGCATTTTTATCACTCTCCCCAGGTGATCTGTATGCACATTAAGTTTGCGAAGTACTAGCTAAGAGCATACGGTAAACACTTAGACTTTTATTCAGGAAACATTTATTGAGTGCTTTACGAGTGAATATTAAGTTCTGTCCTAGGAACTGAAAATACTAAGATAAATATAATTCTTTCCATAAAGAAAATTGGGATTTAAAACCTATAATTAGAATTAACTGTGGACTTTTTAAAAGGAGAATTTTAATTTTATAGTAAGTAAATAATATCTCAATTAAGAAAAAGAGTATGGCAAATCAAGAATCACAGATAACCATTCTAAATCCTAATAGAAAACCTCCAAGGAAGCAGCAGAGTATACAAAAAAGTGTAGACTTTGGGACAGATGGATCATATTAAAATTCTACCCTCTCAAGTCAATGAACACCAGAGGAGAGTTATGTATACAGTCCAATGGTACACCAAGAATAAAACAACTAACTGTGATTGGAAGAACTAAAGGTGGGTTTAAGGGGGAGGTAGCATTTGAGATGGACCTTAATGGGCAGGAAATTACCAGGTGAGGAACATTGGGCACAGTATGCCAGACTGGAGGAATGCCATGAGCATAATGCCATATTCAAAGGCATGTGATGTGTTACAAGAATGTCAAGCTCCTAAGGATGGAAATGAAGACAACTCTTGGCTGGCTGTCGGAGGAGGAATGATCACAGGGGGTGCACCTCCCTCACCTAGAACCTGATCCAGGACTGTTTTTTGCAAAAAAAAAAAAAATCAGTGATAACTACATGGTGATCATCCATGCAGTCTTGTCTATTATTTTAGGCTAGTAACCATTCTTTTTGCTCCTTGCCCATGCTGTAATGATTGTTAAATATTTTTAATATCACCCTTCCCAGGTCCAAAATCTAGGAAGATTCCTTTGTCAATAAAAGGATCAGTTTTTGGCCGGGCGCAGTGGCTCACGCCTGTAATCCCAGCACTTTGGGAGGCCGAGGCAGGTGGATCACGAGGTCAAGAGATCGAGACCATCCTGGTCAACATGGTGAAACCCCGTCTCTACTAAAAATATAAAAAATTAGCTGGGCATGGTGGTGCGTGCCTGTAATCCCAGCTACTCAGGAGGCTGAGGCAGGAGAATTGCCTAAACCCAGGAGGCAGAGGTTGCGGTGAGCCGAGATTGCGCCATTGCACTCCAGCCTGGGTAACAAGAGCAAAACTCTGTCTCAAAGAAAAAAAAAAAAAAAGGATCAGTTTTTGGTCATTTTGTAATTGACCAGCTTCCCTTGTCAATGAAAAGAAAAACAAATTAAGCGTATTAAGCATAGCATTACCCAGTTGTAACTACAAAGGTGAAAAACAGCACACATGAGGTGGGAGAGGAGGGCAAGAGATAAGCAGAAAAAAAAACTTTGCAAAAATAATGGTCAAATAGCTTCCAGATTTGATGAAAACTATAAACACACAGATCCAAGAAGCTCAACAAACACCAAGCAGAGAAAACTTAAAGAAATCACATCAAGGCATAGATAATTAAATTGTTGAAAACAATGACGACAACAACAACAAAACCCTCTTTAAACCAGCCAGAGGAGAAAAAACAAATTTCACAGACAGGAACAAAGATACGACAGTAATTTTTTATGACAAATAATAGAAGCCAGAAAACAATGCTGAAAGAAAAATCAACTATAATCCTAGAATTCCATGTCCAATAAAAATACCCTTCAAAAGTGAGGCCAAATTAAAACCTCCTTAGAAAAAAACAGAACATAAGGAAATTCATCACCAGCTAAATTGTTCTACATTTTTTGTTTGTTTGTTTATTTGTTTGTGATGGAGTCTCACTCTGTTGCCCAGGCTGGAGTGCAGTGGTGCAATCTTGGCTCACTGCAACCTCTGCCTCCTGGGTTCAAGCAATTCTGCTGCCTCAGCCTCCGAGTAGCTGGGACTACAGGCACACACCACCACGAGAGGCTAATTTTTGTATTTTTAGTAGAGATAGGATTTGACCATGTTGGCGAGATTGGTCTCAAACCCCTGACCTCAGGTGATCCACCCGCCTCAGCCTCCCAAAGTGCTAGGATTACAGGCACGAGCCACTGTGCCTGCACCAAGACATGTTTTTAAATGAACATCTTCCAGGGGAAGGAGTAAATAACATCAGATGAAAATTTAGATCTACACAATAAAATAAAGTACACTTGAAATAGTAATGATATGTGTAAAATTAGATTTTTCTTCATTTTTAATGAAAATGATTTACCATGTAAAGCAAATGTAATATATTGTGGGATTTATTACATATGTAGAAGTAAAATGTATAATCCCAGTGGTACAAAGGATGGAAGGAAGAAAGAAAAAATCCTGTTACAAGATTCTTACGTAAAGAAGCAAATAATATTTTAAGATAGATTGTGATATTTTTTAAATGCATTTTGTAAATTCCAGAGCAAAACACTAAGAAAATTAAGCAAACGCACATATCTGATAAGAAATAATGGAGATAAATAGAATAATTAATACAAAAAAGACAGAAAAAAGGAAAAGGGAACAAAGAGTCAACAAGAAATTGGAAAATAATAATGAGAGAGTAGATTTAAATCCAACTATACAGACAATTACATTAATGTCAACTAAACACTCCAATTAAAAAAAAAAACAGAGATTGTCAGATGAGATAAAAATGTTAGACCTAACTATATATTATCTAGAAGATAGCAACTTAATTATAAACATACAGTTAGGTTCAAACTTAAGTTATGGAGAAAATGTCAGGTTAACATTGAACATAAGAGAGGGTGACGTTCAGGATAAAAAGACACAGAGGGACATTTTGACATAACAATACTAATTGTGCATACACCCAATAAGAGCACTTTAAGTTGCATGAAGCAAAAACTGACTAAAAGGAAAAGATAAATTTTTAGTAGAGATGGGTTTTCACCATGTTAGCCAGGATGGTCTCAATCCCCTGACCTCATGATCTGCCCATCTTGGCCTCCCAAAGTGCTGAAATAAGAAGCAGGGTGTGGTGGCAGGTGCCTGTAGTCCCAGCTACTCAGGAGGCTGAGGCAGGAGAATCACTTCAGCCCAGAAGGCAGAGGTTACAGTGAGCTGAGATCACGCCACTGCACTCCAGCCTGGGCGATAGAGTGAGGTTCTATCTCAGAAAAAAAAAGAAAAGAAAAGAAAAGAAAAGATAAATTGACAATTATAACTAGAGATGTCAAAATTCCTCTCAGTAATTGTTAGAACAAGCAACCACAAAATTAGATAGAAGATAGGAGATTGAATAATACTATCAACCAACTTGACTTAGTTGATATTTATAGAATACTCAACCCAACAACAGCAGAACGTACATTCTTTTCAAGTGCACATGGTACATTCACCAAAATATATCACATGTTCAGCCATAAAGCAAGTCTCAATAGATGTCAGAAGATTTAAATACTACAGAGCCCCTTCTCTGATTGCAATGGAAATAAATTAGAAATCGATAACAAAAAAATCTTAAAAAATTATAAAGAGTTGGAAATTAAATAACACATTTCTAATGAAATCATGGTTCAAAGGATAAATTACAAGGAAAATTATAAAATATTTTGAACTGAATGAAAATTAAAACACAGCATATCAAACTTTGCAGATACAAATAAAGCCACAATTACAGAAAAATTTAAAACATTATCTCCTTATATTATAAAAGAAGAAAGGCCTAAAATTACTTGTCTACACTTTCACCTTAACCTAGGAGAAGAAAAACAAATTAAATGCAATGTAAGTAGAAGGAAGAAAATAAAAACAAAAGCAGAAATCAATAAAATAGAAAACAAAACCGTAAAAAAATCTAATTTCCTAGGGAAAAAAATCAATAAATTGACACACCATTAGACTGATTAAGTTAAAAAGAGAAACACAATTACCAATATCAGAAACAAAAAAGGAAATACAAATTGCCAATATTAGAAATGAAAGAGGAATACCGCTGTCTAGTTTACAGCCATTAAAAAGATGAGAAGATTATTAACAAATGTTTGCCTATAAATTTAATAATCTAAATGAAATAGACAAATGCCTTAAAAGAAACAAATTACCAAAACTGACTCAGGAAGAAGTAGCAAATCTGAGTATCCCAATATCTGACTAAAAATATAACTTTATAATTAAAAACCTTCTGACAAAGAAATCTCCACACCCATTTACCTTTACTGACTAATTCTACAAAACATTTAAAGAAGAAATAATATCTGTTCTACACACTCTTACAGATTAGAGAGGAAGAGGGAATCCTTTCAAATCATTTTATGAGACCAACATTATCCTGATATCTAGCCAAAACACATTACAAGAAATAAAAAACAGACATCAATATCTTCATGATTTAAATGCAAAAGTCTGTAAAATGCTGGCAAATCAAATCCAGCAATGTATAAAAAGCATAAAGTATCACAGACCAAGTGACTGAATATTTGATATTTGACATTCAACTACTGTATTTCACCATATTAACAGACTTAACAAGATAACCCATATTATGTTTTCAATAGATGTAGAAAAATCATTTGACACAACACAAATGTCTTATAAAGTTAAACATACATGTACAGCAAGACAGCAATTTCCACTCCTAAGTATTTACCAAAAAAAAAAACAAAAATACTAACATGTCTACACAAAGACTTATATGCAAATAAATATTCATAGTATGGTGGCTTTATTCATACTAACCCAATACTGGAAATAATCCAAATGACCATTAACAGGGGAATGGGCAAACAAATTATAGCTCATCCATAAGATTGGAAACTACTCAACAATAATAAAAACAACCTATGTTACATATAATGATATGAACAAATGTCAACATTCTTATGTTGTTCTGAAAGGAACTAGACACAAAAGAGTACATAATGTATGATTTCATTGATATGAAAGTATAACAAAGAAAAATCTATTATGACATAAAGCACATCAGTGGATGCTTAGGACCAGAAGTGTATGGAAAATTAAATAAGGGCACAAGGAACTTTTTAGGATGATAGAAATGTTCCATATATTGATTATTTCACACTTACATTGCATGAAGGTTTAAGGTATATAAATATGTCAAAAGTCATCAAATGCGCACATAAAATGGGCGCATTACAACACGCAAATTATAACTCAATAAAATTGTTTTTTCCAAAAGGGCACCATGGGGGTAATTTATTTAAAAAAAAATTGTCCTTGGAGGGTCTTATAGTTGCTGGATATGAGTGTGAGCTGGACTGCATAATATTCTGGTATCACCAGTGAAGTCAGAGAAGCCTTCCTGCTGGGACTTTGATGATAGTTTGAAATACTAACAGTCATACCAATGTAGTAGGCATGGAGCAGTGCTGCTGATGTTGCCAGTTCAGCGAAAATATGAAGGTCTCAAGGCATGTGAGGAGCTTTGAGTCACACTTTTATACTTGAGTCATTTCCAACAATTCCCAGACAAGCCACACCTGCCTGGCTACATGGACAAGGGAACCATGTCTCCAGCCACTTTTCCAGGAACTTCCTGGTGCTGGTACTGATGCTGTGATAAAGAGGGATGGAAAAAGAAATACCTGGGTAAGGAGGACATAGCTTTAAGAACTGAGGGTCTGGTATAGTAGCACAAGGCTAGCTAGACAGGACTGCGTCTCTCCTGGGGAGAGTGTAGGAGTGAGAACCCAAGATTCCCGGCTAGAAAAACAGGTAGAGAGGTACAGAGGAGACTTGTCCTTCCTTCAGGACCCAAATGGTCTTACACGTCCCAATCCCTAAATCCTAAGAACTTCCCTCCTCCCTCCCAACACTGCTGGTACCAAGTGCCAGTCTCAGGCAGCACAGACCTCTTGCATGGATTACTCTACCCAGTCACGGAGCTGCTGCTTCATGACAATGGTTCTTTCCCATACTTTCCCATTTTCCAATACTTGATGGCCACCAATGGTCACTGGAAGTTAGAAGCATGGCCTTAAAATCAGTTTCGCTCTCCCATTTTACTGAGAAGGAAAGTGGAGCCATGGGAGGTGAAATCCAAATTACCAGTTAAGAACTTTAGATGCAAACAGACCTAAGTTCAACTTCTGCCCTCTCATTTGCTAGCTAAATCTATGTGGACAAATCCCCTACACTCTTTGAACCTCCTTTGCCTTATCTGTAAAATAGGTACAATGACTCCTAGGTCATAGGGTTGTCCCTAGGATTACATAGGACAATTCTGCCACACAGAAGCCCATCCACAATGGTCTTAGGCTAGGAGGCAGGGGACAGGGAGGACAAGAAGTATTGTGTCCTGCCAGGCAGTTTCCTGTCTTGACTATATCTCATTGCCTTCTCTGACCTTTGGTTCTAAATAAATGGACTTCAGGGTTCATTCTGATCTCTCATTGCTTATTAGTGTCTTTTTCCTTTTCTTTTCTTCTTTGATCTAATTAGAGGAATCTGAATACTGAAAGGTAGTTTTCTGATCTAGCCAATGCTTTTGTCCAGCTTTACAACTGAGAGTGGTGGCGGCACCAGTAACGACAACGGTCACACTAGTAATCCGGTTGGCTTCCTATCCCACCCTCTTTAGAAGTGGCAAAGGGCAGGGAACATGACAAGGCAGCAGACTGCCCTGGTCACTGGCAACCTAAACCCTCTCACAGGAGCCACTAGAGCAGGAATTGCTACCATCTCCCAACCCAGAGTGTTCTCCCTGCCAGAGCGTGGGCAAGCAGAAGGGACCAGGGAATGAGGTTGATTTTCGCAGGTCCCAGCCATGCCTGGAGGAGAAAGTACAGGCAGCTACATGTTCAAGAGGCTTTCAAACTCCAGGCCTAAGGCTTCCCTTTATCTGGAACTCACATTCTTCCCCAGGTGATCTGTCAGCGGCCCCTTCCACCCACTTCCAACTCTACCCAGCCCCTTCCTCCAGGTGGGGCTCTCGAGCCGCCTGGTGCTCAGTCTCTGACCACTGTTTACTTCTCTGTGCCTGGCTTTTCTCAGCATGACGTCATTAGCACAAAGAAGCAACTCAAAAACGGGCAACCAGAAGGGGCACTCAGACCATCTGTCCTTAGTCAAGACCCTTGGGTCAGATTCCACTGGTCCTTTGCTCATTTCCACTTCTGTAGTCACAAGAGAGCCAAAACTGCACAGTCTTCTAACCAAGTACATTTCATATATCTACTGCTGAACCCTAATATATGTCTATATTCTGATACTACAGATTTACCTCATGATTGATACTTCTCTCCCGATAATATCAATAATAGCTAATACTTACTGAGCATTTAAGTCTGTCCCAAAAACTGTGCTCGGTGTCTGAAATGCATGATTTCACTTAATCCTCGCAACATTCTGTGAGGTAGTTACCATTATTATTCCCATTTTACAGATGAGGAAACTGAGGCTCAGAGACATGGAATCACTCGCCCAACTAGTAAATAATAGGGGAGAGATTTGAACTCAAGGCTGAATGTTATTCTAATTATTGTTCCCACTCTTACCTTGTCATAATCAATTATAAAGTAGAGGGGAACCTTTTCTCTGATCTAGGCTATACTACGTCTTATATGTGAACAACTTTTTAACGAATGACACACGTGCTCTCCTATTAATGCAAATAGACAGACACCCTTCTCTGTGTTGACAGTGTAGCTTTACCCTTCAGGCCCAGGATTGAGATCAAGAGCCAGCTGAACCTGGTAGTACATTGCTGCCAGAGAAAAGAAGAAAGTAGTCATTTGGTTGCAGCTGAAATTGCCATTTTTGATCCATGTCTTCGGTATACTAATGTAGGCAATGACTCCGATTTTGCCAGGTGCTACAATTGTCTGGGCTTTTATCCTGATGGCATCGGTTGGATTCAATGCCCTGGAGGGTCACATTGAGGATTTAGTAAGACATAGGGGGTTCTCAGTCTCCTGCCTCAACCCCCTGAGGGTGCTCTGATTTCCTAGCTCCCTGCTATAAACCCTGGAGGCTTCACTGAGCAGCTTGCATGAGCGTGTAGGAGAAATGTTTTAAGCTCTTTCCTGAGAAGAGACTGCACCTAATCTACAGGCTCCCAGCACCCCTCAGGGAGGCTGGATTTGGTGGTGGAAGTGGACAGGCAGTGGGAGGGGCAGGATTTTATGACAGCAGTTCTAATGAGGGGCTTCCTTATGTAGAACCAAATGTCCCGCTGAGTGATATAGGGTCAAAATGTAAGTGTTGAGGAAGTCCAAGGAAGGAGAGACGAATTCAGGCCAAAGCAGTAGGAAAAGTTTTCAGAAAAGCAGAGATGTATATAAGCAAAGGGACAGCATTCAGGTAAGAAGGACATTCTTACTGGATAATATAGCAGATGAAAGATTATCCTGAATGAGGACCAAAGGGGAGAGATGAGAGGTATGAGATGCAGCTGGGAACCCCATGGGAATATAAACATCAGAGTGGAGTGGCCCTGTAATGACAGTGAGAGGAGGTGGCAGGCTACCACGCAGTGCCATGAGAGGAGTGGCTTCCCAGAAACACCAGATTACAAGGGTGTGCTGATTACAGAAGACATGGAAACAGGAGGCCAGTGACATCACTGCCTTCCACAGTCATGGGGGCCTAACATGGGACTGGACCCAGCTCCCAGCCCCTGGGGACACACTGAAAGTCACCTACAGCAATGAGGCTGGAGTTCAGAAATTTGAGAAAACACTTGAGTTGTGAAATCTTGTCCTCTCTCTGCACCATTCCTGAATAAACCAGGCTAGAAGTTTGCTTTCCAGTTCACAGTGAGAGGCAGGAAATTGGACTCAACCTTGCAATCTTCCCAGGCTTTTGGCTCCTCTGTGCCCACACCCTCCCTGGCAGCCAGTGGGCACAGGCCTTCCGCCCTGGAAGCTCACTTTGCAAGCCAGGGACTAGTACCATCACAGATGCCTTGGGTGCCTATGGCCAGTCTTCCTGCTTCATGGACAATGCCATGGGCCTGGGAAGCAGGGACCTGTCTCCAACCTATTGTATCATGACCCCTTTCCTTCAAGTAAGACTCACTAGACATGGGCCCTAACACCCCCCTCTTCAACCTCCCCAGTCCAATTGCCCCGTGAGGTCTCATTAGAGTTTCTCAAAGTCTCTTGCACAGCACTCAACTTGGTCTTGGAGACAAATCTCACAAAAGGAGTCTGCCCAGAACAGAGCATCCTAGGATGACTGCTTCCTGGGAAAGCTCCTTGGGATCCTCTTTTCCATCATCAGAGATACAGGAGCCCATGAACTTGGATCCTTCCCAACAGGAGACTGGTTTAGCAGAAACCATTTCCTCATTCCTGCCTCTGGGTTCAAGGGCTTCCTACAGAACCTGGAAAGTTCCCAGCAGCCATACATTGACCTATAGTTGGGGATTCTCAGGACTGGGACAGAGTTTTCTAAATGATGGTTATTGAGTGCATAGGAATTGGAATAGGTGTCTGCAAATAGGAGCCAATCTTCTGTTGGGCACTTCTACCTGCAGGCACTAGGGTTGAGGCTGGTACCATCAGCTCTGTTTTAAATAAGAGAAAACTAAAGCACAAAGAGGTCTAATGGCTTATCTGAGCTCACAGGGGTAGCCAGGGAGGGAGGCAAGACTGTCTTACTTTAAAGCCCAAATTCCTGCCCCCCTGTTCTCTGGTACTTTGCTATCCAGTATGGCAGCCCCTAGCCACTACAGTAGCTATTTATATTGAAATCTAAATTAATTAAGTAAAATTTAAAATACACTTCCTCATTGTCATAGTCACGTTTCAGGTACTCAAGAGCCATAAGTAGCTGGTGGCCACCGTGTCAGAACATGCAGACTTAAAACTTTTCCACCCTCAGGGCAAATTCTCTGGAACAGCCTCGTAGTCTGAAGCTTGTTGTTTATACACTTGGGCAAGGAACTGGGCCACCACATCGCCTCACTGCCCTCCCCCTGCCCAATCCATTCACTAAAATAGCACCACATACTTTTCAGGGCTGCTTACCCTAACTCATCTTTCTTCCCTTGCGTCCAGCTCTCTTCAGTCTCAAAGAGTGTGACTGGACCCCTTGCCACTGACGCACAAGTAAAGAATGAGATTTGCGTGCTAAGAACATGATCGTGTGGGCTTGCACCTCCCCACACGCACACACTAGCTGTCTAGCAAGAGACCTGCCATGAGCGAGGTTCCCAGCCAAGGGGCAGGCCATCTCAGTCTCAGCCTGGACATGGCTGACGCCTCTCAGGAATCAGTGTCCTCCTGGGCCCCACGCTGTGCTGTGGCTAATTGTCCCTGGAAACAAGACCTCTACTGGCTTCTGGGGTTGCAGGGGCCTGCAAAGGTCAAGTTTTCCTAAGGTCTTTGATTCCTTTTGGCCTCCCTACACTCAGATCTTATGTCTGGAAAGCACCCTCATTCTTTCTCTCTTTTTTTTTTAAATGAAATTCTAGTTTAATAATAATTTTTAATATACGTTTTAGTTGCCTTAATTGAAGATATAGCTTGAAGGCTGGCATAAAGTAGGAAACAAAGGGGTTTTGTTTTGTTGTGTTTTTCTTTTTTTTTTTTATTATAATTTAAGTTCTGGGGTACACATGCAGATTGTGCATGTTTGTTACATAGGTATACGTGTGCCATAATGGTGGTTTGCTGCATCCATCGCCCCATCATCTACATTAAGTATTTCTTCTAATGCTATCCCTCCCAATTCCCCCACTCCCTGTTATTCCTCCCCTAGCTCCCCAACCCTCAGGCCCTGGTGTGTGATGTTCCCCTCCCTGTGTCCACATGTTCTCGTTGTTCAACACCCACTTATGAGTGAGAACTTGCAGTGTTTGGTTTTCTGTTCTTGTGTCAGTTTGCTGAGAATAATGCTAATTTCCAGAATTTATGGAGAACTAAAGCAAATTTACAAGAAAAAAGAAAACAACCCCATTAAAAAGTGGGCAAAGGATATGAACAGACATTTTTCAAAAGAAGACATTTATGCAGCCAACAAACTTATGAAAAAAAGCTCATCATCACTGGTCATTAGAGAAATGCAACTCAAAACCACATTGAGATACCACCTCACGCCAGTCAGAATCACGATCATTAAAAAATCAGTAGATAATAGATGCTGGAGAGGATGTGGAGAAAAAGGAACAATTCTCTGGTCAGCTACCATGTGGTTCCTTTCTGCAAATAAACTGCTGAAAGAATTTTCCCAGCACATGGCCTGCTGGTCTTCCACATAGAAGGCATTTAAGCTGGGTCGCTTCTGCCTTCACAGCCACACTCTCCAGTGTTGTGCAGGTATGAAGAAAGGATGCTATCTCTGCTTTTGGCTGCTTTCTGGCCAGATGGCCCATGATGAAGTGGAAGTCAAGATGCCAAAGTTCTTCCTAACCCAGCATTGAGCATGTATTCTAGGCCGCAGGCTGCAATGACCAGCCACTTGAGGGATCCTGATGTTGATCCTCTCTTTTCCTCTCCTCTAGGTTTGCCTCTTCCATATCAGGCTCAGATAAGATGTTTCCAGTGGACATATCCTCTGAAGGAAGGACTTCTTTCCATGTGACTCTAGTCCTTCCCTCACCAACTAGGAAGCTGGTACATGCTTTAAGCCGCTGGAAACACAAGTAGGCATTAGGAAACTTTTTCCTGCCTGAAAACAGACCAAGAGCCTGCAGGAAGAAGAACAGGATGAGGAAAATATTTTGGAAGAAAGGCAGACTGAAAGAAAAGGTATTTGTAAACGTTTGCTAAAGAGCCACACATTGACAGCCTATATTCATAACTATTCTATTAACTATAAAAAGATCCCCTACCAGTTGACAGGAAAAAGTTCAATTTGCAAACTCAATGTTGGGGAATTTTGGTTCAAAGAGGTGAGAAAAGTGCATTCCAGGCACCAAGAACTGCCTGTATATAGACAGAGAAACAACTGGCCTGAGCATGTTTTGAAATGACAAGGATCTGGGTGTGGCTGTAGTGCAGGAGAGGGGCAATTGCTAAAGCTAGGGAGGTAGAATTGGGACAGGCACAGAATGCCTTGCATACCATGCTGGGGAGTCTCACTTATAGGAAACCAAGATCATATCCTGGATCTGATCAGGTTAACTTTGTAGAAGACGCCTTGGGCAGGAGCATGACTGAGGAACTGAAGCCTTCTTTCACAAAACCCCTACAGGAATGTAACACAGACCACAATAGGACATATCTGTTTTCCCACCTTTGCCTTTACACTTTTAAATTCCCTTTTTCTCTCTGGCATCATTGACAAAGATCCTGGTTGCCTAGGCCAATATCAATTTCCTATCTCTTGCATAGTAATAGAGATTCCAGCTTTAGCAGAGAACTAAGCTACTTGGAATAAAGACCACACTCCTCAGCCTCCCTCTTACCTAAAGCTAAGTTTCAACCGTGAGATGTAAATGAGCTGTCTGGAAATCTTAAAAGACTACTGGAACATATGTTTGCCCCTTTTCTTCTTTATCCCTTGTTTAAACTGAGTTTTCTACTAAAAAGGAAGTTGGCATGATGGTTGGAAGTTGTGCCATCACCTTGGACGGACCAACAGGATGAGAGAAACAAGAAAGACCAAGCCTGGCTCCCCAGTGACTGTGGAGCTGCCATTCCAGCCTTGATTTCTCACCTCTGAACTTTGTTTAAAGGATAAATAATCTATCATATTTAGTTGACTGTCATTTGGGCTTTTCTGTCACTTGTAGCCAAAGTCCTAAACAGGAAAAGGATATGCATTTTTTTTTAGTTTTGTTTTGCAAATATCTTCATCTTCCAATGTTGCTGCCTTTGGGGAGGAACTCCAATGAACCAAAACTTTCAAGGAGGGCAGAGTACTCCCTGGAAGAAGTCATGCCAGGCATACCTGGTGAGGTGTGCCAGGTGCAGCCTCCCACAGCACTCCCACATTCTCAGCCCAGCTGTTCGCATCTCCTCTGTTGTATATTACTAATCTCACAAGGGCCTTCTTATCTGTCTTTGGGAGAAGTGTTCAGGCAGGATTGGCTTGAGAATCACATTTATCCCTTTATTCGTTCACTATTTATTGGTCACCTGCTCTGTGCCTAACACTGTGGTAGCCATGTCAAGGACAATAACAGCAATGGTTGTGTTATACTCTGTGCATATCAGACCACTTGAGGAACAGCCGATTACATTGGGAGTAGAGGGTAACATTATGAGAGGGATATTGACAAATTTGAGCACATCCAGGGAGAAACTGCGATAGTAAATATCTGTGCCCCACTCTAATTCCATGTTTTAACAAACTTGAAGCATGAAGATAAGGGGAATTCCGGCTATGGAAGATGTCCTATTTGGCCCTAACCAGAATCCTTTATGTCCTTATTTTGGTAACTGACTCTCCTGCTTTGTAGAGGATATGCACCTTCCCATTCCTTGGGATTCTAGTGGGGCTGTCAACTACAGTACTCTGACCTCCAGCTAGGCACAGACACATGACCTGAACCAGATGAATCAAAGCCCTTCCCTGATATTTTTGTCTTTTTCCTTTTGGATTGTGAGTTAAAAGATATATTTGCAAGGCAGGCCACAGTGGCTCATGCCTGTAATCCCAGCACTTTGGGAGGCTGAGGTGGGTGGATAACTTGAGACCAGGAGTTCGAGACCAGCCTGGCCAATATAGTGAAACCCCATCTCTACTAATAATTAAAATTAAAAAAAAAAATAGCTGGGCATGGTGGCACACAACTGTAATTCCAGCTACTTGGAAGGCTGAGGCAGGAGAATCACTTGAACCCAGGAGGCAGAGGTTGCAGTGAGATTGTGCCACTGCACTCCAGTCTAAGTGACAGAGTAAGACTCCATCTCAAAAAAAAAAAAAAAAAAATCTGTTTGCAGAGACAATGGGTACTCATATCCCCAGCCATTTGGAAGAGCTAGAAATAATGAAGCAAACGACCATCCAGAAGGCAAGCTGAGATGGAGTGTTGCATCCAGTCATCTGTGGAGACGGCACTGTCCTCACCATTCAGCAGTTGGCTTACAGGAGGTAATAAGTGTCTGTTTTTATTTACCTGGCTTGAATTGGGTTTTCTGTCATCTACAGCAAAGCCTTGAGTAATGCAAGCCATGATCACATATGTTAAAAATCTACTATATGAAACAGGAATTAGTCATCTGTATTGGTTCAAAAAGCCAAAACTGGACTCAAAGGCAGAAACATCAGGGCAATAGGCGTGGGTTCAGTATAAGGAGTTCCTTCTAGCAATTGGAATATTATTAATAAGAGCTAGGAATAAGATGATGGGCCCATTGACAGGTCAGAGGCTGGGGGCTAAAACAGGTGGAAATGTTTCCTCTACAGCTCAATGAGTATATTATTCTAAGAGTAGAGAAGGTAACCCCATTTCCTATATTCTATTGAAAAAATGTAATTATTTTGCCATTGGGGAAAATAGAGGAAGAAGAGGAAATGTATTCTAACTGAGAAAACACCTAGATTTGAAATGACAACTTGAAGTTCACTGTTGCTTCCATCTATTCACCCATCTACCCATCATCCATTCACCAAGCCATCCATCCACTCATCCATCCATCTAGCCATCCAATGATCCATCTGTCTGTCAATTCAATAAATATCTGCTCTCTCTCACTCTGTGCTGGACTTGCACTAAATACTGTGTCTATAAACACAGAGGACTTGGGCCTCATTTTTAACCTTAAGAGATACAGAAATCTTCAGAAGGAGGCAGACAGATCATCCAAACAATACCACAAAGGGTTAGAGGCGATAGGAGAAAAATGTACGACTCACTCAATTACACCACAGAAGAGCTAGTAGGAAGAGTGAGGATAAAGGCGTGTTAAAAATGGCTCCAGAATAGAGGTGATACCTGAGCTAGATAGAAAAGAAACACTGGTCAGGCAAAACTCAGATGGGGGAGTGGATAAGGTCAATGGGGCACCAAGGCATGCCAAGACATAAGCCATTATTGGCCTTTAAGGAAAGGTAAGTGGTAGTCATTGCTAAAATTTGGGGTCAAACTGAGGTCTTGGGTTCAACAGAACCCTATGTAACTAGAGGAGAGACAAGGGTCCACTGAAGGGTTGTGATCAGGGAAGAGATCTGACCTGAATTTAAGCTTTTAGAAAGCTGTCCTCACAGTAATATAGAGAATCTACTCAAAGGCATGTTTTAAGCTTCAAAATCAGATATATCTGTTTTTCATTGAATATGTCTAATGCTTTATCGTCATGGTGAACTCCAAAGACTTCAAAGCCCTAGAGTCAAAAGATCTCCACTAAGATCCATGCTCTGTCATTCCCTAACCAGGAGGCCTCGGGCAAGTCATTAAACTGCTGTGAGCCTCAGTTTCCTCATCTGTAAAAAGGGGAGGATAACTCACAAAGTTATTATCAAAGTTGTTATGAGAATTGAATGAAATAAATTGTGTGAAAGCATCTTGTAAATGTCATGTAACCACACAAATGCTCAGATTTGTTGTTTTGTTTTGAAGGATATATTTGTCAAGGTGTTATTTTAATCATATAAAATTTACAATAATATTTAATGTCTATAGATTATAACCAGGGAATTTGGAGGTGACATGGTTATTTTTTTTTTCTTTTGGGGGGTGACAAGGTAGACTGGATGGAGAGGCCTGGGCTTTGGAATTCAGGCAGATCCAGATGACAGGGAACCATCAGTTTACAGGGATGGGTTAGACATATGAGCCTAAATTACTGGATTAGTACAAGAACAAAGGAAGAGGCAGGAGCAGAGCAACACAAGCCTAGGTCCAAACTAAGTACAAGATCCAGGTGCCCATGTAGGCAGGAGACAGGGGCAATCAGCAGAAGTCTAAGTGGAAGCCACAGGGCAGAGATCTGAACCACTAGGGCCAGTAATATGGGAAGAGTTTGACAGCTGGTACCAAAGAACCCCTTCTGCAAAGACTCAAGTTTGTTCATTCAACAAACACGTACCAGTTACATCTGAGGCTCTAGGAAGACAAAGTTGAATGAGTCAAGGTGCTTACAAGCCAATAAGGAAGACAGACACACATGAGATAATTCTAATACAACCTGCTAACAACAGAGAGAAACAGTATCTTGGAGGACACAGGAGGTACCACTCATCCAGGCGATGTTGTGTCAGGGATACCTCTGTCAGAGTCTTAGAGGGTGAATCAGATTAGCCAGGTCAACCAGATACTTTGGGGAATGAAGGCATGGCAGGCAGTGGGAACGGCGTGAGGAATAGCAGGGAAGTAAGAAGTAGGAAAAAGAAGCAGTTCAATTTGCTGTGCCACAAATCAGGGACAATGGTTAGGGGCAGATGGTTGCAGGTGATGGGAGAGGAGGCTGGAGGGGTTGATAAGAGAGCTACAAGGACCAGCCTAATAAAGCTGGGACTTCATCCTTAAGGGCATAGGAAAACATGGAAGCATTAAGCAAATGAGTGACAGGACAGGAAGTACATTACTCAGAACCAAATTGCTATGACTGTGGAGACAAAGCAAGGGACTTAGGCACCGAACAGGTGGTGGGCAAGAAGACACAAAGGAACAAAGCAGCAAGCTAACACTTGGAGTGAGGTCAAATGGAAAGGCCACACCTGGAGAAGGAATGAGAAGGAAGTCAAAAGTGAGCAAAAGAGATAGCAGAAATTATGAGTAAGGTTTAAATCTACATTTATTGACAGAGAAAAATGTTTACTAAATATTGTCAAGTGAAAAATAATTGAAAGGCACAGTATTTCACAACACATGTGAAACGACTTCATCTAAAAATGTGTTACGGGGCCAGGCACAGTGGCTCATGCCTGTAATCCCAGCACTTTGAGAGGCTGAGGCAGGTAGATCACTTGAGGCTAGGAGTTCAAGACCAAATTGGTCAACATAGCAAAATCCCATCTCTACAAAAAATACAAAAATTAGCCAGGTGTGATGGCACGCACCTGTAGTCCAGATACTTGGCATGCTGAGGCAGAGAATCACTTGAACCCAGGGGGTAGAGATTGTAGTGAGCTGAAATTGTGCCACTGCACTCCAGACTGGGCAACAGAGTGAGACTGTCTCCAAAAAAAAATTTTTTTAATGTGTTATGTGTATCTGCATGTGGTTGGATGTACACATACCTAGAGAAATGTCTGGAAGAATAAAGAAATTTATTTAGTTTTGCAGATTTTCTCTGGCTGTTGGAATTCCAGGTGACTTTGACTTTTCTTCTTTATATCTTTCTGTATTATCCTTTTATTTCCACAATTGCAGTGTGTTACCCTTATAATAAGAAAAAAGTCAATAAAGCTATTTTTCCATTTTTTAAAAAAAATTTAAATCCCAATGAAAAGCTCACCGAGTCACCCTTTGCTTTTACTCTTCCATGACTCCTCATTGATCAAGCTCCCTGACACAGTCTACAGGTTATTTGTGATGTGGCTCCTAATATGGGAATGCTGGCTACTGACCACTGTTCTCACCACATAGCCTCTCCCCTCACACTGAGCCAACATCTCCCTAAACATATCCTGCTGTTTCTCCCTGTGAGTACCTCCCACTTCCTTCTGCTGCTGCTAATAATTTCCCTTCTTCCCAATGAATGATTACTTTCCACAAGGCTCAGCCCAGGCACCTCTCCTCCTAGAAGCCATTTCTTGATCTCTCCCAGTCTGAGTTTGGAGCCACTAGTTCAGTCTTCCATTTGTGCCCAATGTATATCTCTATCACAGCACTGCCATATTGAATTTTGGTTGGCTGTGGTGTTTGAGTTTGCGTCCTTCTCCAACATTAGATGATGTGTCTTTTTCCTCTGCCTCTCTCCAGTGTCCTGATACATGGTCAGTCTCAAAAACTTTTGGTTAACTAAATGGATCTTTGAGTGATCTGTGAATCAGGAGAACTGGGAGCCAGGTTATATTTTATTAAGGTAGTTAACAGAGGGCCCATGAAGATTTAGAAAGGTAGGATGCTGATCTACTCTAATTCAGTAAAAACCCTCCTCTCCTCTTTCTCCTCCTGCTTTGTCTCCTTCTTTCCTTTCTTTTTCCTCCTCTTATCCCTACACTCACCTTTTTTCCTTTTCTTTCTAGAAAAGTATTTCTCGTATTTTGATGCATGAAAGAATTACCTAGGAAGCCTATTAAATGCAGATCCCCAGGCTCTACCCACAGGTATGATTGCTTAGGTCAGAAATAGGGCCCAACCAAGAATATGCATCCTAACAAGTATACCAGTTGATTCTGATCCCACTTTGCAAAACACTATCTTAGAAAATATAGGAGTCTTCATTTTCCTTATCTACTAACATCAACTGAGGGAGGTATGAATGGTGCTATCTACAGCATCCTCCATTTCCTAGTGATATTTCCTGATCCTACAAACTCAAATTCATCTCATTGATTCAGACCTCACATACATTTTGGGATACAGAGCAGCTTCTAGCTTCTTTCAAGTATGTACTGTGGCTAAGAAATATCTTTCAAGCCTTCAGTGTGGTGGCCTAACTCACAAGCGTGGTGACTTGGTCTCATTATGCATCATAACAATAATTATCACCATGTCATGACCACAATGACTGCTACTTATTAAGCCCCTACTGGGTGCCAGATTCAGTAAAAAATATTTTACTAGCACTGTCTCACTTAACACTCAATACAGCAATTCCATGAGGCAGATATTATCATTATCCCCACTCACCCAATAAGAAAACAGAGATTAGGAGAGGTTGTGGTCAAGGTCATGAACTTACAGGTGATAGGGCCACTTGAACCCAGACTGCTCTAACTGCAAATCCCATGTTCCTTCCACTAAGGCTCCTGATTTACTGTTCTGCCAAATATTTCCTATAACAATAATAACAATCACATTAATAATAGTAACACTACATTACTACCTGCACCAAAATGAATTCCAGAAGGATCACAGATTTAAAGGTAAAAAGATGAAACATGAAAAGTATTAGAAGGACTTCAGGTATCAGACAAAATGAAGAAAGTCTACTATCTCTCCCTAATCTCTAGTTACAACTAAAAACTATGAACAAAATATAAAATGCAGTTACCTGAAAACTAAATAAAAGCATACAGATAGGGAATGGGGGTCAAATTTGGGGCAGCAAACCAAACAAAAACATATTTCCCAAGTTTTCCTTCCTTTTCTCTTATGCCCAGTCATGGAAATGTGGCAGCAGTGCAGGCAGGCTGAACTGTTTCTCTGACGAGGATAATTAGGGAAAGAGTCCCCTGTAGTCTAAAAGTGTGAGAAGAATCCTTGTTGCTGTGTTTCTTTCTCCTTTTGCTTCCTTGCCTTGAAAATGTGGGCCCAGTCATGGAGCCATGTCACAGCAGCAAGGGTGTAACAGATTTAAAACTGAGTAAAACCCTATTTTCCTGGCAAGAGCATCAGGGAAAAAAAGGTCCTCTGTGAGCTGGGTCAAAGGGGATTGGAATTCCCTAATTCTGTGTATAAGACTGCATAAATCCCAGGCTTAATCCTGAGCTGTACATAAACAGGAAAGACCCAGAGCAACACAGAAAAGGTTTTGGAAACCAAATTATTATTTAATCTCCTAAGTTTAATATTAACCCCTACGTGGCACAAACAATTAGGGGTTAATATGAGGTTTGAGTGATTAATTAGACAGACCCAAAACACCACAGCAAAGGTTTGAAAAATAAATTTACATTGGAACAACCACGCACAGAAGGGAATGAAGAACTTGCAATCTGAACCTAATGAGATTTGCTGGAACATAAAAGTCAACATTTTCTATAGATTTTAATGAGACCCAGAATCTTATAAATTAATATTTGTAAATGTCCCAGAATACAATCCAAAATTACCCAGTATAGTAAAAAGAGGAAAATCATGTCTAATTCTCAAGGGAAAGACAAAAGATACCAACCCTTAGTTGACCCAGATGTTGTATTCTCAAACAAAGATGTTAAAGCAACTAACATAACCACAGTCCATCAGATAAAAGTGAACACCCTTGAAATTAATAGTAAGGTAAAAGTTATCAGCAGAGAAATAAATCCTATAAAAAGAACCAAATGGAAATGCTGAAATTTAAAAATATATAATCTGAAATAGACAATTCCCTAGATGTATTCAATAGCAGAATTGAGATGACAAAAATAAGTCAGTGAACTTGAAGACAGGTGCGTAGAAATGCTCTAATCTGAATAAGAGAGGGAATAAAGATAGAAGAATAATGGACAGAGCCATAGAGACTTGTGAAACAATATCAAAAGGTGGTTGGACATAGTGGCTCATGCCTGTGATCCCAACACTTTAGGAAGCCAAGACAGGTGATCTCGAGCCCATGAGTTCAAGACCAGTTTGGGCAGCATGGCAGAATCCAATCTCTACAAAAAAAATTATTAAAAATTAGCTGGGCATAGTGGCAAGTGCCTGTAGTCCCAGCGCCCAAGAGACTGAGGTGGGAGGATCACCTGAGCCCAGGAGTTCAAGGCTGCAGTGAGCCATGATCACATCACTGCACTCCAGCCTGGGCAGCAGAGCAAGACCCTGTCTAAAAAAAAAAAAAAAATGCCAATATCAGATGATTTAATGTTTGTCATTGGACTTGCAAAAGAAAATAAGGGATTGGAAAAAAAATTTAAAGAAATAATGTCTAGAATTTCCCAAATTTCTTGAAAAACGTGGTTTTAAGATTTGAGGAACTCCATAAATTCTAAACAAGAGAAATTCAAAGAAAACCATGCCCAGACACATCATAACAAAACTTCTAAATAGAGTTCATCCTCAAAAATGTTTCATTTAATGTCATTTTATCGTAAAGTTAAAAAGAAAAGAATTAGATTTCCAGGTAAGACCACTGTCTGTGTGGAATCTATACATTTGTTTTCTCCATATCTGCAGGGGATTTTTGTCCAGATACTCCAGTTTCCTCCCACATTCCAAAGCTGTGCATATCAGGTTAACTGGCACATCTAAGTCATCTCAGTATGAATGACTGTGGGTGTGTATGAGTGTACCCTCCAGTGGAATGGCACCCCATCTGGGGTTGGCTCCTACCTTGCACCCTGAGCTGCCAGGTGAAGTTCCAACCACAAGCAACCCTGAGCTGGAATAATTGGTAAATAATTAATTATCTTACTCTTTTTTTGTTTGTTTGTTTTGAGATAGAGTCTTGTTCTGTCACCCAGGCTGGAGTACAGTGGCACAATCACAGCTCACTGCAGCCTTGACCTCCTGGGTTCAAGCAATCCTCTCACTTCAGCCTCCTGAGTACCTGAGACAACAGGCATGTGCCACCACATCCAGCTAATTTTTTTTTAGTTTTTTGTAGAGATGTTTCACTATATTGCCCAGGCGGTCTCGAACTCCTGGACTCAAGAGATCCTCTCACTTTGGCCTTCCAAAGTGCTGGGATTACAGGCATGATTCACCACGGTAGCTATATTAACATCTTTAAAGTACTAAAAGAAAATAACTTTCAACCAAAAATTGCACATTCAGTGAAAAATCTTTTTTTCCTTTTTTGAAACAGAGTCTCTGTTACCCACACTGGAGAGCAGTGGCAATCATAGCTCATGGCAGCCTCAAATTCCTGGGCTCAACCTATCCTCCTGCCTCAGCATCCCAAGTAGCTTGGACTACATGTATGCACCACCACAACCTCTTACCTTGGCCTCCCAATGTGCTAGGATTACAGGCATGATCCAATGTGCCCGGCCTCCAGTGAAAATATCTTTTTTTTTTCCATTCATTCTCAACAAGTGTTTAATGAGTGTCCACAGAGAGCTGGATCACTCTTGCATTTTTTAAACTGTACTTTAGGTTCTGCAGTACATGTGCAGATCATGCAGGACTGTTGCATAGGTACATACATGGCAAGGTGGTTTGCAGCCTTCATTCCCCCATCACCTATATCTGGCATTTCTCCCCTTGTTATACCTCCCCACACTCCCCACCCCCTGCTGTCCCTCCCCTAGCCCCCCCAACTGACCGCAGTATATGATGTGTCCCTCCCTGTGTCCATATGTTCTAATTGTTCAATACCTGCCTATGAGTGATAACGTGGTGTTTGGTTTTCTGTTCTTGTGTCAGTTTGCTGAGAATGATGGTTTCCAGATTCATCCATGTCCCTATAAAGGACGTGTAGTATTCCATGGTGTACATGTGCCACATTTTCTTTATCCAGTCTATCACTGATGGGCATTTGAGTTGGTTCCAGGTCTTTGCTATTGTAAACAGTGCCGCAATGAATATACGTGTGCATGAGTCCTTATAATAGAACAATTTATAATTCTTTGGGTATTGCCCAGTAATGGATTGCTGGGTCAAATGGTATTTCTATTTCTAGGTCCTTGAGGAATTGCCACACTGTCTTCCACAATGGTTGCACTAATTTGCACTCACACCAACAGTGTAAAAGCATTTCTATTTCTCCACATCCTCTCCAGCATCTCTTGTCTCCAGATTTTTTAATGATCACCATTCTAACTGGTGTGAGATGGTATCTCAATGTGGTTTTGATTTGCATTTCTCTAATGATCAGTGATGATGAGCATTTTTTCATATATTGGTTGACCTCATAGATGTCTTCTTTTGTAAAGTGTCTGTTCATATCCTTTGCCTACTTTTGAATGGGTTTGTTTGTATTTTTCTTGTAAATCTGTTTTAGTTCTTTGTAGATTCTGGATATTAGCCCTTTGTCAGATGGGTAGATTGCAAAATTTTTTTCCCATTCTGTTGGTTGCCGGTTCTCTCTAATGATTGTTTCCTTTGCTGTACAGAACCTTTGGAGTTTAATTAGATCCCATTTGTCTATTTTTTGGCTTCTGCTGTCAATGCTTTTGGTGTTTTAGCCATGAAGTCCTTGCCTATGCCTATGTCCTGAATGGTTTTGCCTAGATTTTCTTCTAGGGTTTTTATGGTGTTAGGTCTTATGTTTAGATCTCTAATCCATCTGGAGTTAATTTTAGTGTAAGGTGTCAGGAAGGGGTCCAGTTTCTACCTTCTGCACATTGCTAGCCAGTTTTCCCAACATGATTTATTAAACAGGGAATCCTTTCCCCATTACTTGTTTTTGTCAGGTTTGTAAAAGATCAGATAGTTGTAGATGTGTGGTGTTGCTTCTGAGGCCTCTGTCCTGTTCCATTGGTTTATGTCTCTGTTTTGGTACCAGTACCATGCTGTTTTGATTACTGTGGCCTTGTAGTATAGTTTGAAGTCAGGTAGCGTGATGCCTCCAGCTTTGTTCTTTTTGCTTAGGATTGTTGTGGCTATGTGGGCTCTCTTTTGTTTCCATATGAAGTTTGAAGTGGTTTTTTCCAGTTCTGTGAAGAAGGTCATTGGTAGCTTGATGGGGATAACCTTGAATCTATAAATTACTTTGGGAAGTATGGCCATTTTCACGATGTTAATTCTTCCCAACCATGATCATGGAATGTTTTTCCATCTGTTTGTGTCCTCCCTTATTTCCTTGAGCAGTGGTTTGTAGTTCTCCTTGAAGAGGTCCTTTACATCTTTTGTTAGTTGTATTCCTAGGTATTTTATTCTCTTTGTAGCAATTGTGAATGGGAGTTCACTTTTGATTTGGCTCTCTGTCTGTTATTGGTGTATAGAAGTGCTTGTGATTTCTGCATATTGATTTTGTACCCTGAGACTTTGCTGTATTTAATTATCAGTTTCAGGAGATTTTGGGCTGAGACCATGGGGTCTTCTAAATATACAATCATGTCATCTGCAAATAGAGACAATTTCACTTCCTCTTTTCCTAATTGGATACCCTTTATTTCTTTTTCTTTCCTGATTGCTCTGGCTAGAACTTCCAATACTATACTGAATAGGAGTGGTGAGAGAGGGCATCCTTGTCTAGTGCCAGATTTCAAAGGGAATGCTTCCAGTTTTTGCCCGTTCAGTATGATATTGGCTGTGAGCTTTTATTATTTTGTGATACGTTCCATCAATACCTACTTTATTGAGGGTTTTTGGCATAAAGCGCTGTTGAATTTTGTCAAAGGCCTTGTCTGCATCTATTGAGATAATCATGTGGTTTTTGTCTTTGGTTCTGTTTACGTGGTGAATTACATTTACAGACTTGCATATGTTGAACCAGCCTTGCATCCCTGGGATGAAGCCTACTTGATCATGATGAATAAGCTTTTTGATATGCTGTTGCATTCTGTTTGCCAGTATTTAATTGAAGATTTTTATATTGATGCTCATCATGGATATTGGCCTGAAGTTTTCTTTGGTTGTTGTGTCTCTGCCCAGTTTTGGTATTAGGATGATGTTGGTCTCATAAAATGAGTTGCGGAGGATTCCCTCTTTTTGTATTGTTTGGAATAGTTTCAGAAGGAATGGTACCAGCTCCTCTTTGTACGTCTGGTAGAATTCAGCTGTAAACCTGTCTGGACCTGGGCTTTTTCTAGTTGGTAAACTATTAATCGCTGCCTCAACTTCAGCCCTTGTTATTGGTCTATTTAGGGTTTCAACTTCTTCCTGGTTTAGTCTTGGGAGAGTGCAAGTGTCCAGGAATGTATCCATTTCTTCCAGATTTACTGGTTTGTGTGCATAGAGTTGTTTGTAGTAATCTCTGATGATAGTCTATTTCTGTGGAATCAGTGGTGATGTCCCCTTTATTGTTTTTTATTGCATCTATTTGGTTCTTCTCTCTTTTTTATTAGTCTGGCTAGCTGTCTATCTATTTTGTTGATCTTTTCAAAAAACCAGCCCTTGGATTCATTGATTTTTTGAAGGGTTTTTTGTGTCTCTATCTCCTTCAGTTCTGCTCTGATTTTAGTTATTTCTTGTCTTCTGCTAGCTTTTGAGTTTTTTTGATCTTGCTCCTTTAACTCTTTCAATTTTTATGATAGGGTGTCAATTTTAGACCTTTCCTTGCTCCTCATGTGGGCATTTATTGCTATGAATTTCCCTCTAGACACTCTTTTAAATGTGTCCCAGAGATTCTGGTATGTTGTGTCTTCATTCTCATTGGTTTCGAAGAACATCTTTATTTCTGCCTTCATTTCATTGTTTATCCAGTCAACTTTCAGGTGCCAGTTGTTCATTTTCCATGAAGTTGTGTGGTTCTGAGTTAGTTTCTTAATCATGAGTTCTAATTTAATTGCACTGTGGTCTGAGAGACTGTTTGTTATGATTTCCATTCTTTTGCATTTGCTGAGCAGTAATTTACTTCCAATTATGTGGTTGATTTTAGAGTAAATGCAATGTGGTGCTGAGAAGAATGTATATTTTGTGGATTTGGGGTGGAGAGTTCTGTAAATGTCTATTAAGTTTGCTTGGTTCAGATCTGTGTTCAAGTCCTGGATTTCCGTGTTTATTTTCTGTCTCATTGATCTCATATGAACAGCGGAGTATTAAAGTTTCCCACTACTATTGTGCCGAAGTCTAAGTCTCTTTGTAGGTTGTTAAGAACTTGCTTTATGTATCTGGGTGCTCCTGTATTGGGTGCATATATATTTAGAATAGTTAGCTCTTCTTGTTGTATTGATCCTTTTACCATTATGTAATGCCCTTCTTTGTCCCTTTTGATCTTTGTTAGTTTAAAGTCTATTTTATCAGAGACTAGGATTGCCACCCCTGCTTTTTTTTTTTTTTTCTCTTCATTTGCTTGGTAAATCTACTTCCATTCCTTTATTTTGAGTCTATGTGTGTCTTTGCACGTGAGATGGGTCTCCTGAATACATCACAAGGATGGTTCTTGGCTTTTTATCCAATTTGCCAGTCTGCGTTTTTTGATTGGGACATTTAGTTCATTTACATTTAAGGTTAATATTGTTATGTGTTAATTCAATCCTGTCATTTTGATGCTAGCTGGTTGTTTTGCCCTTTGGTTGGCATAATTTCTTCATTGCATTGTTGGTCTTTACCATTTCGTTTGTTTTTGCAGTGGCTGGTACTGGTTTTTTCTTTCTGAGTTTAGTGCTTCCTTCAGGAGTTCTTGTATGGCAGGTCTGGTAGTGACAAAATCTCTCAGCAATTGCTTGTCTGCAAAGGATTTTATTTCTCCCTCACTTATGAAGCTTAGTTTGGCTTGATATGAAATTCTGGATTGAAAGTTATTTTCTTTAAGGATGTTGAATATTGGCCCCCACTCTCTTCTGGCTTGCAGGGTTTCTGCCGAGAGATCCGCTGTGAGTCTGATGGGCTTCCCTTTGTGGGTGACCTGACCTTTCTCTCTCGCTGCCCTTAGTATTTTTTCCTTCATTTCAACCCTGGTGAATTTGATGATTATGTGCCTTGGGGTTGCTCTTCTAGAGGAGTATAGTTGTGGTGTTCTCTGTGTTTCCTGTATTTGAATGTTTGCCTGCCTTCCTATGTTGGGGAAGTTCTGGATAATATCCTGAAGAGTGTTTTCCAGCTTGGATTCATTCTCTCCGTCATCTTCCAGTACACTGATCAAGTGTAGATTAGGTCTTTTCACATAATTCCATATTTCTTGGCGGCTTTTTTCATTTCTTTTCACTCTTTGTTGTCTTTTCTTGCCTTCTCATTTTATTTCATTGAGTTGATCTTCAATCTCTGATATCCTTTCTTCTGCTTGATCTATTAGGCTATTGAAACTTGTGTATGCTTCTTGAAGTTCTTGTGCTGTATTTTTCAGCTGCATCAAGTTGTTTATGTTCTTCTAAGCTGGTTATTCTAGTTAGCATTTCTTCTAACCTTTTTTCAAGGTTTTAGTTTCTTTGCATTGGGATAGAACATGTTCCTTTAACTCAGAGAAGTTTGTTATTATCCACCTTCTGAAGCCTGCTTCTATCAATTCGTCAAATTCGTTCTCTGTCCAGCTTTGTTCCCTTGCTGGTGAGGCGTTGTGATCTCGTGGTAGGGGAGAGGCGTTCTGGTTTTTGATGGTTTCATTTTTCTTGAGCTGGTTTCTTCCCATCTCCCTGGATTTATATAGTTCTGATCTCAGGTAGCTGCTTGGGGAGGTGATCTTTCCTTTGTCTGCCTGAGAGGTGCTACTAGGCTGCCAGGGATTCAGTGGAGCTGCTGCCTGTTTTATTTACTCAGGAAAATTAGGCCGGCTTCTGCAATGGCGGCTTCCCTTCCCCCTGCCAAGCTCAATCATTCCTGGTCGCTCTCTAACTGATGTTCTGGGGGTGAAACTCTGGAGTGAGAGTTTTTTAGCCTGCTGGGCTTTGTGCAGCAGGGGGACCCGTCTGATGTATGGGTTGTTTCTCTGTTTTCAGTTCCCCTTCTTCCTAGCTGGCTATCTGGCTTTCACATCTGCCAGTGCTTCCACGTGGATCTATGCTGACAGACCCTGTGCTCACTGAAGTTGCTGTTCTGTCTGTTCAGGCAGCTCGCTGAGGCTTTTCAGTCCCGCAAAAATTTCCTACTCTGTGGGTTGTAGAGGGCTTGGGTGGAGCACTGTATCCAAACTGAAGTCCCAGAGGGGGAAATTCCCCCAGTCCTCTGGTCAGTTGCACACACCTCCTGGGTGGGACTTGCCCTATTTGGTTTATACCCACTGTCCAACCAGACCCACAAAATGAAGCTGGTACCTTGTTTGGAATTGTGGAGACCACTCAGCTTCTGTGTCTCTCTCGCTGTGAGCTGCTTTCCCGAGCTGCCTCTTATTCAGCCATCTTGGGATCCCCCTGAAAATATCTTAAAGGACTTAAACTGAAATAAAGACATTCGTATATGAGAGAAATCTAAAAGAAGTTGTCATCACCGTATAGGCTCTAAAATACTTGCTAAAGGAAATTCTTCAGGCTAAAGGAAATAATACTAGAGGGAAACTTGAAATGTCAGGAATTAAAGAAAAGCAACAAACAAGGTAAAAATAAAGATATGTAAAATACTATTTTTTCCTCAATCTTTTTAAAATATGTATGACTATTGAAAGCAAAAATTATAGCATTGTCTGGTGGAGGTTTTGACATATGTCAATATATAAATATGATATCTATACAATAAAAGGAGAAGGGTAAGAGAACTATATGATTTTAAGGTTTCTACATTTTACCTAAAGTAGTAAAGTACTAATTCTAAATATACTGTAAAAGTTTAGGTATGTATGCTATACTCCCCACAGCAAATACTAAATAAGTAAACAAATAAACAAGATACAAATATATATATATATATATATATATATATATATATATATATATATATGGCTAAAAAGCCAATTGTTAAATTGAAATAAAATACAAAGTATACTTAAATAATCAAAAAAAAAAGCAGGAAAGGGGGAACCCAGGAGCAAAAACCTAGAACAAACAAAAAAAATAAGTAACAAAACAGCAGACCTAAATCTGAATATACCAATCATTATACTAAATGTAAATGGTCTAAACACAGAAATTAAAAAATAGAGGTCGTCGGGCAAAGTGGCTCACACCTGTAATCCCAGCACTTTTAGAGATCAAAGCAGGCAGATGACCCAAGGTCAGGAGTTCAAGACCAGCCAGGCCAACATGATGAAACCCCATCTCTATTAAAAATATAAAAATTAGCCAGGCATGGTAGCACAAGCCTGTAATCCCAGCTACTAGGGAGGCTGAAACAAGAGAACTGCTTGAACCTGGAAGGTGGAGGTTGCAGTGAGCTAAGATTACACCACTGCACTCCAGCCTGGGCAACAAGAGCAAGACTCCCTCTCAAAAAAAAAAAAAAAAAGAGGTTGTCCGACTGGATTTTTTAAAAAGAATGAACTAAGTACTGCCTACAAGAAACCAAATTAAATTATCTATTTTTTAGAGACCAAATCTTGCTATGTTGCTCAGACTAGCCTTGAGCTCCAGAGCTCAGAAGATCCTCCTGCCTCAGCCTTCCAAGTAGCTTGGACTATAGGCACACACCACAGAACCCAAAAAATTTAAAAATTTAAACATAGAGACATAGATAGGTTAAAAGGAAAAGAATAGGAGAACATATACCAGAAGAGTAACCAAAACAAAACTGTCTGGACACAGCGGCTCACGCCTGTAATCCTAGCACTTTGGGATGCTGAGGTGGGAGAATCTCTTGAGGCCAGGAGTTTGAGACCAGCCTGGGCAACATAGTGAGACCCTGTCTCTATGAAAGAGTGAAAAATGAGCCAGGTATAGTGGTGCATACCTCTTCCTCCCCTCTTCCTCCTCATCACCCCACCCTTCATCCCCAGCATGCAAAGAGTGGTTCCGTCTTCACTATATATTTCCCCAGGTCTGTTATGCAAATCATTTGCGCACCGGAAGCCAAGGCTGTAGTGAGCTGTAATTGCACCACTGCACTCCAGCCTGGGCAAGAGAGCAAGACCCTGTCTCAAAAAAAAAAAAAAACCCCAGCTAATATGGCTATGCTAACATCAGATAGAGTAGACATCAGAACAAAGAATATTACCAGGTATAAAGGAGGGACATAACATAATAATGAAAGTGTCATTTGGTCACTTTAACCAAGAAGACATCACAATCCTAAAAGCACATACGCTTAAAACAGATCCTGAAAATACATGAAGCAAAACATCTAATAAAATGGAAAGGAGACCTACTGGGAGGGTTCAACATTTCCCTCTCAGAAATTGACAGGACAACCACAGAAAATTGGTAAGGATGTAGTAAGCCTGAGCACTCTCAAAAAATATAATCTTTTTTTTTTTGGTGGGGGAGGGGGAAGACAGTCTCACTATGTCACTAAGGCTGGAGTGCAGTGGTGTGATCTCAGCCCATTGTAATCTCTGCCTCCCAGATGCAAGCAATTCTCCTGCCTCAGCCTCCTGAGTAGCTGGGATTACAAATGCCCGCTACCATGCCCAGCTAATTTTTGTATTTTTTGTAGAGATGGGCTTTCACCATGTTGGCCAGGCTGTTCTCAAACTCCTGGCTTCAAGTGATCCACCCACCTCAGCCACCCAAAGGGATCACAGGTGTGAGCCACTGCACCCGGCCTCAATATTTTTAGAACATGCCACCCAACAACAGAAGAGTATACCCTGTTTTTCAGTTCACATGGAACATTCAGCAAGATAGTTGATATTTTAGGCCATGGAATAAACTTTAACAAATTTAAAAGAGTTCAAATCAGACAAATTGTGAACAATATTCTACTATTCTACCACCGTATTAGTACAGATAGTTATTGACTTCTAATAACTTAAGATTTTTCAACTTCACAATGGTGTGAAAGCAATATGCATTTAGGAGAAACCATATTTTAAATTTTCAGTTTTGATCTTTTTTCAGGCTAGGAATATGCAATATAATATTTTGTCATAAGGCTAGGTAACAGCAACAAGCCAGAGCTCCCAGTCAGCCATGCAATCAGCAGGGCAATCACCAGGGATCCTCAACCATGAACTGTGTTACCAGATTGTATTAGGCCATTTTTGCATTGATATAAAGAAATAACTAAGATCAGGTAACTTATAAAGAAAAGAGTTTTAATTGGTTCATGGTTCCACAGGCTGTACAGGAAGCATGATGCTGGCATCTCCTCAGCTTCTGGCGAAGCATCAGGAAACTTACCATCATGGTGGAAAGCAAACGGGGAGCCTGCATGTCATGTGGCCAGAGCAGCAGGAAGAGAGAGAGTGGGTAGTGCCACTCACTTCTAAAGAGGCAGATCTCACAAGAACTCTCTAAGTACACAATATCAAGGGGGGATAGTGCTAAACCATTCAAGAGAACTTCACTCCATGATCCAATCACTTTCTATCAGGCCCCAACTCCAACACTGGGGATTACAATTCAACATTAAATTTGGGCAGGGAAACAGATCCAACCATATCACAGATGATTTTGCCCAACTATAGGCTATGTAAGTGCCCTGAGCATGTTTAAGTTTGGCTAGGCTAAGCTATGATGCTCAGTAGGTTAGGTGTATTCAATGCATTTCCAACTTACAGCATTTTCAACTTACTGTGGGCTTATTGGGACATACCTCCCATAATACAGGAAAAAATATGGAAGATTTCTTATGACTTTCATTGGCATGTGGGTTGGGGTATTAGAGGTATTACTTTCTGCTATACACTTTTGTATTTCAATACTTAATAAGGTCTATGTATTAAATTGTAATCAGAAAATAGTTCTGGGGGCTTTCTATTCTCACTGTTTGACAGGTATAGACAGTTTTTCTTAGTAACCCAGATCTCTCAAGTTTCCCTGTGGCTTGGAACACCTAACTCGCTAGACTATTGGAACCCATGTGATTCCAGTACTGTTAAAACCCAATGCACTTTGGGTACACACAAACACAAAGATGGAAACAATAAACACAGGGATTCCAAAAAAGAGAAAGGGAGGGGAGGAAGGGTTGAAAACCTACCTATCAGGTACTATGTTCACTACCTGGATCATTAGAAGTTCAAACCTCAGCATCACACAATATACCCAGGTAACAAACTTACACATGTACCCCCTGAATCCAAAGGAAAAAAACAGACCTGGTGTAATTGCTCACACCTCTAATCTCACCACTTTGGGAGGCCAAGGCAGGTGGATCACTTGAGGTCAGTAGTTCAAGACCAGCCTGGCCAACATGGCAAAACCCCGTCTCTACTAAAAACACAAAAAATTAGCTGGGCGTGGTGGCGCACGCCTGTAATCTCAGCTACTTGGGAGGCCAAGGCACGAGAATCGCTTGAAACTGGGAGGCAGAGGTTGCAGTGAACCGAGATCGCACCACCGCACTCTAGCCTGAGCAACAGAGCGAGATCCTGTCTCAAAAAAAAATAAAAAAGAAACAAAAGAAACAAAACAAAACAAAAAACCCAATGTCCTCGGTCCCTTCACCTCACTGCCTCTCTTGATTCATGCCTCATTTCCGGCGACAGGTGGCCACCACCTTCTCAAAACCAAAAATCAGACTCATGGTTCTCAGGCTTCATGTCTTTTTTTTAATTAACTGATTTATTCTTTACTGCTTTGGGTTGGGGAGAAATCAGTTATGTGAATTTTCCTCTTGTTTGAATTATATAGAAGCCAGGAATTTACTCCACTTTTGAAAAAAAAAAGAACATAGAATTTTGTGTCAAAATTCAGATTTAAATCACTGTCCTGTCACTTACCAGCTGTGTGACTTTGGGCAGCTTATTTTATTCTCTGGGCCTCAGTTTTTCCATCTGTAAAATGATTTGAGAGAGACAAAAACTATACACTTGCAAATATTGTAGTCATACCTCTTCTCCTTCTCCATCCACCAAGGAAAGTTCTGTCTTGTTTTCCTTGGGCTCTCCTTCTTCCACCCTATCACCCTACTCCTCATCCCAGCATGCAAAGGATGGTTCTGTCTTCACTAGACTTTTCCCCCCAGGTCTATTATATAAATCAAAGTAATTTTTTTTAATATTTCAATTTATATGGCAAAGGATATAGGGCTACTAGGATGCAGGGAAAGGAAGAGGAAGAAGAAGAGGAAGAGGAAGAGGAGAAGGAGAAGGAGGAGGAGAAGAAAATGAGAAAGAGAATGTTACAGGGGCTGGGTGCAGTGGCTCATGCCTATAATCCCAGCACTTTGGTAGGCTCAGGCGGGTAGATCACCTGAGGTCAGAAGTTCCAGACCAACCTGGCCAACATGGTGAAATCCTATCTCTACTAAAAGTACAAAAATTAGCTGGGTGTGATAGCAGGCACCTGTAATTCCAGCTACTCAGGAGGCTGAGGCAGGAGAATCTCTTGAACCTGAGACGCGGAGGTTGCAGTGAGCTGAGATCACACCACTGCACTCCAGCGTAGGCAACAGAGCAAGACTCCATGTCAAAAAAAAAAAAGAGAGAGAGAGAGAGAGAATGTTAGAGGAAACTGAAACAGGAAGGAACTGAGAGTGTTTGGTTTTTAAAACCAAGCTAGCTTGAAAGATTTGGGCTGTAAGTTTAGAATGGGGAAAGAGAGAAGTTAGGTGTGAGACAGGTGACTGAATGCATGGATGGTTGATAGATCAGAGACAGATAGAATAAATAGGAAGGGAGAAAGGAAAGCAAAGATAAAAGAAGAGGAGAGAGTTTAGGTAATGGATATACTCTCTTTCAGGGCTTTTTTAAGAGACAGAAGTAAAAGTTTGAATTATTTTGCATGCCAACTGCGAGTTCTCAGCAAACAATGGTTCCAGAAGAGGTTACTGAGTCACGCTAGTTTTATACAGGCCACAGAGGAATAACCCTTTTAGCTCTCACAGAGAGAGAGAGAAGGTCCAATGAGATCATAGATACAAAATTATAACTGTTTTATTCTTTAAGTTTCTTTTGGCTTTCCACTTGAATCCGAGCTCAGATCAGTTACCCAATGTTGTGAACACCAAATAGCTTAGGTATCAGGGAAACTGTAGAATCATACAGTCTTTGCTTAGGTCTTTGAGGAAGGTACAAGTGTTACCTTATACATCTTTCAATCACCCAAGCCCCAATGCGTTGGTTTTGATCATGCAATCTTTCTTAGCCTGCATCCACTGTAAGGCCAAACTCTGTTTGTTTCTCTGCCTCTTTCACTAGACTGAACATTTTAAGGAATGGATGCTGCTGCTCATCTCTGTGTACCACCACCTCACAGGAATCTAAAACATGTTAGGCAAATAAATTTGGGATATTCTGAGTCATTAACAAATTTTCTCCATATCTGTTTCTGTCTGTCTCACTCTTTCTCTCTCTCTCTCTCTCACAAACACACACATACCCAATTGCCTGAACTTATAGAAAAATCTGGGGGAAAAGGGAAGAGGAGCGGATCCCTGAGCTGCCTGAGAAAACCTGGAGTTTGACTAAGTTTCTGCCATCAGGAGGAAAGAGTTTAATTAAAGTTGTAGGAAAATAAAGCTAACTTTGTTTTACAGATCTGAATTTTGAGCCCCCAAATTCATACTCACTACAGGTGTTTGATGAATGAATGAATGAATGAATGAATGAGGGGGGTACAGAGGTTCTGCTGCAGCAAGCTCTTGGTGGAGCAGTCTTGGCTGCTCTCCAAGGAAGATGGTAATTACTAAAAAGAGCATCTGCTTTCTAGTCCCCGCTTGTCCACTTATTATCTGCAGTTCCTCTAGTAGGTTACATATCTCTTTGAGCTTCAGTTTTCTTGTTTGGAAAGTGGGGATAATGATACCTGTCCTGGCCTCCTTACAATGTTATCATGAGGATCAAGTGAGATAATATATATGAAGGTACTTTATATGAGATTATAATAAGGGCATGGGAATCACTCCTATCTTGTGGTCCAAGAAGCAAGAGAAAAGTAAATGAACTCAAGGATCGGAATTTCATGGTACCCCTCTTCTCAACCAAACTGTTTTTCTAGAACTGGCGAGGAACAGCAACTAAGTTTTCCCTAGAACCACATCAGCACTAACTGTCAGATAGCAATGACTGCACTCTCAACATCAGCAGAGAACACTTCATCAGGAAGAAATTCTCGGGGCATGAAACATTTATTTTCATTGTGAAATTGTCTGTCTGCTATGTGACAACAAGCAAAGCTCTGGGTGACTATTCCTGTAAAACACGTCCTGTGCTTCTGCTGCTATTATGGGGTGAACAGACACGGCAAAGAATCAATTAAAACTCTGACACATTAAATGGAGCTCCAAGACCTGTTTCACAGGTTTCCCCAAAAGAAAATCATGTTACATTATGCTTTGGAAGCCGATCGAGGCAAGATTTCTAAGACAAGTTCTGAGGTTTACAAAACAGAGTTTAGCTTTTCTAAATCATTTTTTAAGTGCTATGTAAAGGATTACGGCATTCAGTTCTCCAGTAGGCCAACAGCATCATGGTGGAGCAAGAGGGATTATCCAGTGGGCATCCTCCAGAAAACTGTAAGTTTCTTTCTAAAACTGCATTTAAAGAAATGATGAAAATATTGCAGTGCTTACATTTATGCCCATTTTGAAATGAAAACCAACATTAAGGAAGGAAAATCAGAGGAATATTAAAACTGAAATTCCTTCCTATGTTTACAACAGGGCTCTAATACAAAAAGAGGCAGCCATTGCTGAGGAACTCCTTTAAAATAAATTCCGGAATTTCAGGAAATCTCACAATAAGTGAATGAGAGGGTTTATGGTAGAATATGAATAATGTTTGTGATTATCACAGCTTAAACTACACTTCTATGACAGTGAGTGGGAATGTGAATGATAAGAACAATGTGGTTTTGGCTCATTCAGACATCTGTGTAAACCATCTCTCAGTCTCACTGACTGAATAACTTCTGTCTCTCAACTTGAACAAACAGAAGAGATTTTGAAGTCCAGGCAGTACATTTTCAGAAGTGCTCCCTACAAATGAGCTTCAGTGGAAATAAAGAATTGAGCAGGACCAAAGGAAGTCAAGTGTCAGCAGTGATCATTGTTGAGGGACCAGAAAGGCTTGCCAACACAATTGGCGTGTCAGGAAGTGATCTAGGGGACTCAGCTAAGCCCTAATATTTCATATTAATGCAGAAGCAAAGAACTAGAAAGAAAAGACAATGTGAGAGTAGACTGTAAATGTCATAATTTCAAGTCATTTCACCAGGAGAGAGAGAGTCAGGAAGACAGAAAGAAAGAAAAGGAAACCTGGAGTATGTGGACAAGACTCGACCTGCCCACTCACATGTTCAGCTTTGGTTTAGACCAGGGCATTTTCAGAGGAAATGCTCTCATGGTGCAGGAATCCATTCAGCTAGGAAAGTAAAAACGTTTGACAATTCTGTTCAAGTAATCTGCCCTACCTCTTTTCTTTTTAAGTGTAAGGAGTTGAGGAGCGGATTAGAAACTCCCTTTTTAGCCAACGGTACTACTCACTGTAATTTTTTTAAAAAAACTTTTTGGTTCTTTTCTTGTTTAAGTTGCTATTTAAATCCTTAAGGACCCCTCTATTACTTGGAAAAATACTTTTTTGCACAATAATATGTACTTGTGTTTGTTAATGCTTTCTTAATCTTTTTAGAACAGAGGCTTTGTAGGCTATTGATGAGGGTTCCGGAAATGCCAGGACTTTGGAGTCTTGAAGTTCTGCCAAGGTCCTTGGGGGCTACAGAGAAGGAGGGTGTTGAGCCAGGTCCATGCCCTGCCCCACACTCTTCCCTTCCCTCAAATGTACACTCCAACCACACTGGGCTTTCATTTTTGAGTTCATATTGGGGGGTGAGGAGAAGAGAAGAGCAGGGAATATTTTCAGAACTTAAAGCAAACAAAAAAATTGAATAACACTAAAATATTCAATCTTCTCATTGACAGAGGGGAATTTAACTTCTCAGAAACATAGTAAGTTCATCAAAGGCAAGGCAGCAAGAGAAGCCAGATCTAAGGAGGACTAGCTCTACCATACCTCTTCCCTTCCCTTTGTTCAAAAGAGTTGGCAGGGTCTTTTCTGTCTTACCTCCCGTGTCCCCACTTAGCTCTTCTCATATTCAAAGCCTTACATATACCATATCTTCCCTAAGGATAAAGCTGTGTGTAACCCATCCAGTCCCACAAACATTTATTGAGCACCCTCTTTGCACAGCCCTGTGCCAGGTACTAGAGATTCACAGATAACACAGTCCTTACCTTTGGATACACATACAGCCTGTTATAATTAAAGGTGTCCTATCATTGTGTTATGACAAAAATTGTCTTGAATGAACTGTATTATTGGAACACAAGAGAAAGGAGGGAAAATGGTTCGATGGTTCTTCAAAATGTGTAAGAGAATCGCTGTGTGGCACAGCAACTCCATTTGTAGGTATATACCCAAAAGGACTGAAGATCAGTGTACATGGATATGCACACACCACTCGCAATAGCCAAAAGGTAGAAACAACTCAGTGCCCATGAACGAATGAATGGATAAACAAGTTGTGTGATATATCCATACAACAGAATATTTCTCAGCCCTAAAAAGGAATGAAGTTCTGATAAATATGACCATGTGGATGAACCTTGAAAACATTTTAAGTGAAAGAAGCCAGACAAAAGGTCAAATATTATATTATTCCTTCTATATGAAATATCCAGAATAGGCAAATCCAAAGAGACAGAAAGCAGATTGGTAGTTGTCAGGGGCTAAGGGAGTAGAGAATGAGGAGTAAATGCTTCATGGTACAGAGTTTCCTTTTGGGGTGGTGAAAATGTTCTGCAACTAGACAGTAGTGGCAGCTGCACAACATTGTCAATGTACTAAATGCCACAGCTTGTTCTGTTTAAAGTAGTTAATTCTATGTTATTGAATTTCACTTTAATTTTAAAACGAGAAAGAAAGATAAGAGGTAGAGGGCTCTAAAGAGGATATGTGGCCAGGTGCGGTGGTTCACATCTGTAATCTCAGCAATTTGGGAGGCTGAGGCAAGCAGATCACTTGAGGCCAGGAGTTCAAGACCAGCCTGGCCAACATGGTGAAACCCCATCTCTACTAAAAATACAAAAATTAGCTGGGTGTGGTGATATGTGCCAGTAGTCCCAGCTGTTCAGGAGGCTAAGGCACCAGAATCACTTGAACCCAGGACGGGAGGAGGCTGCAGTGAGCTGAGATCATGTGATTACACTCCAGCCTGGGTGACAGAAATTATGTCTCAAAAACAAAACCAAACCAAAAAAAAAGGATGTATAAAAGCCAGAAGATAAGCTTATCAGATCAACTGAAAATCAGCTCTTGCAAGCCTGGAATGTCTTTGAACTTTATTTATCCTGGGAGAAGTGGGAGAGCTGGTAAGGATTTTTAAGCAGGAACGTGACTGGATCAGTCTGTGTTTTACACTGAAATTTTTTGGTGGAGGCTGACAAGAGCAGGGAGGTTTCTGGACCCATGGAAATGACGTGTGGAGTCTGCCGACCAGTGAATGATCATAAAGAATACCTGACTGATCATGTTTCAGTTAAGTCTGTAATCATCTTTCACAAAATTCAAACTCAGGAATATTAACTGGGATGAGAAATACGAGCCACAACTCTTTTCAAATTGATTTTTTAAATACCATAAGCCCATCTTTTTGTACATCCTACCAGCTGTGGCATCCCACAGAGCTTTTAAAGTAAAATTAACCCCCTTCATCTTCCTCCAAAGATTACTCATAAAGACCTGTCTTTGAACAAATATTTCACCAAGGAAGTAAGCCTGTTTTTTATTATAGCAAATTACAGTCCAAAACAGGTTTAGAAAAAGAGTTATGATCCATGTTTAATACATTTATTTTTTCTCAGTCTGAATTGTAGTCACTTTAGCATGTCCAAAACTACTGCACACTAATTTTTTTAAAGAGCCAAGATTTCGATCTACAGTGGGAGCTGAAAGCGGACCCCAGAGAGCCCTGAGCAGCCCCACTGCCACCGCCGGCCTAGTTACCATCACACCCGGGAGGAGTTGCAGCTGCTGCAGCCGGTCCCAAGTCACCATCACCGCAACCATGAACAGCCAGGCTGAGACCCAGCAGCCGCCAGCCGCCGCCGCGCTCAGCACCGCCGACACCAGGCCGGGCACTGCGGCAGCGTCGCAGGGAGCCGTGGCCCAGGCGGCCTCACGGGCGGCGCCTGCCGGAGCGGACAAGAAAGTCATCCCAAGGAAGGTTTTGGGAACAGTAAAATGGTTCAGTGTAAGGTACGGATATAGTTTCATCAACAAGAATGACACCAAGGAAGATGTCTTTGTACACCAGACTGCCATACACCAGCCGGGTGCGGTGGCTCACGCCTGTAATCACAGCACTTTGGGAAGCAGAAGCAGGCAGATCACGAGGTCAGGAGTTCAAGACCAGCCAGGCCAACATGGTGAAACCCCATCTCTACTGAAAACACAAAAATTAGCCAGGCATAGTGGTGCATGCCTGTAGTCCCAGCTACTTGGGAGGCTGAGGCAGAAGAAATGCTTGAACCCAGGAGGTGGAGGTTGCAGTGAGCTGAGATCGCCCCACTGCACTCCAGCCTGGGCAACAAGAGCAAAACTCCGTCTAAAAAAAAAAAAAGAAGAAGAACCTCAGGAATTACCTTTGCAGTGTAGGAGATGGAGGGAGGAAAGAGCGCAGAAGCAGCAAATATTACAGGTCCTGGCGGTGTTCTGGTTCAAGGCAGTAAATATGCAGCCGACCTTAACCATTCTAGATGCCATCCACGTCGTAGGGGTCCTCCACGCAATTACCAGCAAAATTACGAGAATAGTGAGAGTGGGGACAAGAACTAGGGATCGGAGAGTGCTCCCCAAGGCCAGGGCCAACAACGCCAGCCCTACCGCAGGTGAAGGTTCCCACCTGACTGCAAGCGGAGACCCTATGTGTGTCAGCCACAGTAGCCCAACCCTCCTGTGCAGGGAGAAGTGATGGAGGGTGCTGATAACGAAGGTGCAGGAGAACAACGTAGACCAGTGCGGCAGAATATGCATCAGGGATATAGAGCACGATTCCACAGGGGCCCTCCTGGCCAAAGGCAACCTAGAGAGGACGCCAATGAAGAGCATATAGAAAATCAAGGAGATGAGACCCAAGGTCAGCAGCCACCTCAACGTCGGTACCACCGCAACTTCAATTAGCAACGCTGATGCCCAGAAAACCCTAAACCACAAGATGGCAAAGAGACAAAAGCAGCTGATCCACCAGCTGAGAATTTGTCCACTCCAGAGGCTGAGCAGGGTGGGGCTGAGTAAATGTGGGCTGATCATCTCTACCATCATCCAGTTCAGTCATCCAACAAGAAGAAATATGAAATTCCAGCAATAAGAAATGAACAAAAGATTGGGGCTGAAGACCTTAAGTGCTTGCAAAAAGCCTCGTTTTTCTCAATACTCCTTTATTTGTAATAAAAGTTTACAACTTGAGTTTTTCAAAAAAGTCAACAAGCTGCAAGAAACTGTTAATAAAGGTCTTAAATAATAATAATAATAAAAGAGCCAATGGGATTACTTTGTACAGAGAATAGAAATACGAATGAAACAAGAATGAAAATCTAATCTGTTCCATACTTACTGAAGTAGCAAATTCAATGGAACTGACCGGAACCATATAGAATCTATCAAATCAAGTTTTAAAGGGGATTCAAAAAAACTCCATCTTGTAGTGTATCTGCCAGCCAGCTTCCATTAGTCTTTCGAGAGTAACCAAGTTTACTGACAGAAAGCCCAGGACTGAGGGATTTCCTGGACTTAAGTGCTAAGATTGGAACATTTTGGCACCCATCTTTCACTCCTACCAAAATCCTTTCTAAAATTCTTAGATATTAGATTCATTTCATGTGGAAAATAAGCATTAACAGCAGAAAGAAGAGGAAAGAGGAAAACTCAGGCATTCTTTTGTATCCATAATATGGAATGAAATACATTCAAAAAGTTAGAACACATTTCAATTGTGTTCCAATACTCACAACTCCAAACCTGTGTCCCATGACAATGATGTGGCTTTCAAGCAGAATGGAAGGGAATTTTTTTTAACCTCCAAATCAATCACTTGGCAAATGCCTATTGAGGTCCTACCATGTGCCATACTGAAGATAAGTGTTGGGATCCAGAGATGAAGATGCACCAGCCTGGCCTGGGGAGATGCTTGCAGGCTAGAGTCCAAGCAGAAGGGATGTACTGGGTAACAACCATATCTCATATGATGTAATTAATATAAGTAGATCTCCCAGCTTCTAGGAGCCTGACATTTATTTACATTACCTCTCATTCTCACAGCTACACCTCAAGGTAGGTATTATTATCCTTATTTTAAAGATTAAAAATAAAACTAAAACTGAAACCCAAAGAGGTTATAGAACTTGCCCAAGACCACCCAGCTAGCAGTGGCAGCAAGTGGATGTAAACCAAGATTTTGAGCAAGAGCCAACGGATTCCAACAGCTCTGCCTATCCTGCTATTGCCAGGACCCTTTAGGCATGATCAGGCTTAATAAGATCAAGGCCATTCCAGTTTCTAACGTTAGTCCAGTTTGTCTTAGCCTTTCATCAGAGAGCACCCTATCTATACTCTGAGCTGATAGCACAATTGCCAGGTTTTCAAAATTCATGCTATGATAGGGGCAGGATGGGGGTGAGAAAACCTAGATATTATTGAGGTTTAACTAGTGGACAATTGAAAATTGCCGCTAGGGATCAGATCAAGATGACATCTACAGAAGAAAACGTTTGAGAGAAGCTTCATGATATTGGATTTGGCAATGGTTTCTTGGATAAGACATAAAAGGTACAGGCCACAAAATAGACAAATTGGGCTTTGTCAAAATGAAAACATTTTGTGTGTTAAAAGACATTCTCAACAGAGTAAAAGGGCAAGTCAGAGGATGGGATAAAATATCTGCAAATTGCATATCTGACAAAGCATTAATATCCAGAACTTATAGAGAACTCATAAAACTCAACAACAGAAACAAGAACAAAAACCCAATTCAAAAATAGGCAAAGTACTAGAATAGACATTTCTCCAACGAAGATATATCAATAGCCAATAAGGAGATGAAAAGTTGCTAAACATTACTAATTATTAGGAAAATGCAAATCAAAACCACAATGAGCTATCACTTCACACCCATTAGAATGTATATTATTTGTTTTAAACCCAGAAAACGACAAATGTTAGCAAAGGACATGGAGAAACGAGAACCCTTGTGTGCTGCTGGTGGGAATGTAAAGTGATGCAGCTGCAATGGAACATAGTATGGAACTCCCTCAAGGAATAAGAACAGAATTGCCATATGATCCAACAATTCCACTTTTAGCTATATTCCCAAAAGAATTGAAAGCAGCAAGATATATTGATACAACATGTTCACAGCAGCATCATTCATAATACCCAAAAAATAGAAGCAACCCGAGTGCCTACCAACAGATGAATGGATAAACAAAATGTAGTATATTCATAGATGGAATAGTATTCAGCCTTAAAAAGGAAGGAATTTCTGACACGTGCTTCAACATGGATGAACACGTTGAAAACATGCTAAGTGAAATAAGGCAGTTGCGAAAGGGCAAATATGATATGATTCCACTTGTATGAGTAGCCAAGTTAATGGAGACAGAAAGTCGAATGGTGGTTGCCAAGGACTCATGGAAGTGGGGGAATGAGGAAATGTTGTTTAATTGGTACAGAATCTTAGTTTGGGATGACAAAGTTCTGGAGATGGGTAGTGGTTAGTGGTGATGGTGGCACAACAAAGTGAATGAACTCAATGCCGTTGAACTATAACGTACAAATGGTTATACTAGTAAATGTTATGTTATAAATATCTTACCACAATAAAATAAGGAAAGATGGGCCAGGTATGGCGGCTCTCACCTGTAATCCCATTGCTTTGGGAGGATGAGGCAGGAAGAATGCTTGAGTCCAAGAGTTCAAGACCAGCCTGAGCAACATAGCAAGATACCGGTCTCTACAAAAAAATAAATAAGAAAAGATGATATGCAGAGCATAGGCATATAGTAACTGTAAATCCCCACCCCCAACACATTCCATTTCATACGCTTTTTAAAAATTGATTAAAGAGTTGTTAATAGGTATACAGTTTCAGTTTTGCAAAATGAAATTTCTGTGGATGGTTAGTGGTGATGGTTGCACAAAAATGTGAATGTACTTGACACTAATAAACCGTACACTTAAATGCTTAAGGTGGTAAATTTTTTGTGTATTTTACCAATTAAAAAATGTTTTAATTCATTAGAAGCCTAAAAAGCAAGCATGATTGCTACAAACCCACCAGAAATGATGAGGAGTTTCTGAATGATAGAGAACAGATAAGAATGGACTGAAAGGGAAACAGAAATAAAGGAGCCTTTGCTGAAAACACAAGAATTCCTGCTGTGAAAAAGGATCAAAGAAGAGGACTAGTTTTCCAGGAAATTAACCAGTCACTTTCTAGGACAGTGGTTTTCAGACTTGAGTGAGCATCAGTATCACCTGAAGGGATATTTAAAGCACAGAAAGATGTGCCCCAGCCCAGAGTTTCTGATCCAGTTGGTCTGTGGTGGAGCCTGAGAATTTGCATTTCTAATAAGTTCCCTGGTGGTGCTGATGCAGCTGATTCTGAAACCAAGATTTGAGAACCACTTTGAGAAGTTGCTAAACCTGCAGCCCTTCCCCCTCCTTCACGTGTCATGAGAGACAGACAAAGCATCTCACCCAGATGAAAGGGCTGAGTATAGACACTGAAGTCCCAGGTTCCTAGAAAATTCAAGGGGTGGAAGACAAGGAATCCTTATACCAGAGAGCAAGCACCAACACACAGCCTGTCCTCCCCCATGATGATGGGAGGCACTTACTTGGACCATACCTACAATCATCATAAGCTTAACAGAGATTTCTAAAGTCAAAGAAGGGTAGGCAACCAAGAGTAGCCAAATATTTAAGGAAAGCCAACATCAGAGAAGAACACCAGTATCAAGAAAGAAAACACACAAGGAAGTAGAATAAAGATGATTAAATGTATAACTAATACTTTAAGTTTCTAGATGCACACATATATACATACAAGGAAGAAGGAGGAGAAGGAAAAGGAAAAGAGGCTGCTATACACATACAGATTTGAATTTTTAGATATAACATATATAGAGAAAAAAGTACAATAATATTAACAGCACAGCTCAGTGAATCTTTACACTGTATATGCCCTTGACATGACCATCCCCTTCAACATAAAGAATATTTCCAGCCCTGCCAAAGTCTTCTTTCCCAATTAATAAATGTCAAAGATAAACACTACTTTGCCTTTATTCACCATTGATCTGTTTTGCCTGTTTTTGAACCTCATATAAGTGAAATCAGAGATCGTGTACAGTTTTGTTTCTAGCTTCTTTGGCTCATCTGTGAGATCCATCCTCTTTACTATGCATAGCAGTAGTCTGTCCTCTTTGTTGACATGTAGTATTCCGTTGATGAACATATCACAGTTTATCTTTTCTCTCTACTGTTAATGCACATTTGCATTGTTTCCAGTTTGACTTTTATAAATGATGCAGCTAAGAATGTTCATATACATGTCTTTTGCTGAACGTTGGAACTCATTTGTCTTGGGTATATGCCACTCATTTGTCTTGGGTATATGACATTGTTTGGACATAAGATTTACTTATGCTAATCTTTAGTAAATATCGTCAAGTAATTGACCAAAATGGCTGTATCCACCATTAAGGTATGAGGATTTCAGTTTGTTCTATATCATTGCTAACACTAGATATTATAATGATTTTAATTACAAGTGATGGGGGAGATATCGTGTGCTTTTACATTGCATTAGCCTAATGCATAATAATGTTGAACACTTTTTCATTTGCTTATTGACTCTTTGGAGGTCCTCCTCTGTGAAGTAATCCTTACGCTTTTTAGCCTATTTTTGAATTAGATGGTATTCTTATTGATTTGTAAGAGTTCTTTATATATGCTGATTATGAGTCCTGTGTCAGATATATGTGTATTGTTAGTATCCTTTATCAGTCTGTGGCTTGCCTTTTCGCTGTTAATTGTGCCTTTTGATTAATGGAAGTTGTTCATTTTACTCATCTATTTTTATTGATATGTAATAGTTGTACATGTTTTGAGGGTACGTATGATATTTTCATACCTGTACAAAATGTGTTACGATCAAACCTGTGTAATTAGGATATGCATCACCTCAAACATTTATCTTTTCTTCAGGTTGGGAACATTACAATTCTTCTAGCTATTCTGAAAAATATACAATAAAGTACTGTTAACTATAATTTCCCTATTTACTATCAAATACTAGAACTTATTCCTTCTAATTATGAGAAGTTATTCATTTTATTGTATTTTTATTTATTTACTTATTAAGACAGGGTCTCACTCTGTCACCCAGGCTGGAGTGCAATGGCGTGATCTCTGCTCACTGCAACCTCCCCCCACCAGACTCAAGCGATTCTCATTCTTCAGCCTCCTGAGTAGCTTGGATTACAGGTGTGTACCACCATGCCCGGCTCATTTTTATGCTTTTAGTAGAGACAAGATTTTGCCATGTTGTCCAGGCTGGTCTCAAACTCCTGGCCTCAAGTTATCCGCCCACCTTGGCCTCCAAAGTGTTGGGATTACAGGCGTGAGCCACCACACCCAGCCAGAAGTTATTCATTTTAATGAAGTCAAACTTATCAAGCTTTTCTCTCATGGCTTATACTTTTTTGTACCCTATTTTTGAATCTTTGCCTACCTCAAGATCATGAGGATATTCTGTTATGTTGCCCTTTAGAATCTCCAGTATTTTATCCTTTTTATGTCTATGATTCATTTTGACATTTTGTGTATGGTATGAAACATCTAGCTTTCTTCTTTCTTTTTTTATGAATATCCAAGCACCATTTACTGAAAAGTTGATACATTCTCTACTGACTTGCTGTAGAATATTTGTCATAAATCCAGCGACCATTTATGGGTGGGACTGTTGCTAGCCTCTCTATTCTGTTTCCTTTGTCTACTTATTTATCCATGTACCACACCATCTTAATTGCTATAGCTTTATAAGTTGTTATCAGATATTGGAAGTCCTCAGCTCTGTTCATCTTCTTCTATTGCCTTGGCTCTTCTAGGTCCTTCGCTTTCACAAAATATTTTTTTCTTGTTTTGCGGGGTTTTTTTTGAGACAGAGTTTTACTCTGTCATCCAGGCCGGAGTGCAGTGACTCAGTCTCAGCTCACTGCAACATCCGCCTCCCGGGCTTAAGCAATTCTCCTGCCTCAGCCTCCCAAGTAGCTGGGACTACAGACTCATGTCACCACACCCAGTTACTTTTTATACTTTTAGTAGAGATGGGGTTTCACCATGTTGGCCAAGCTGGCCTTGAACTCCTGACCTCAAGTGATCCACCTGCCTCAGGCTCCCAAAGTGCTAGGATTATAGGTGTGAGCCACCATGCTCGGCCTATTTTTTATTTTTTGAGACAAGGTCTTACTCTGTCACCAATGCTGGAGTGCAGTGGTGTGAACGCAGCTCACTGCAGCCTCAACCTACTAGGCTCAGGGGATTCTCCTGCCTCAGCCTCCTATGTAGCTGGGGCCACAGGTGTATGCCACTCTGGCCAGCTAATTTTTTGACTTTTTTTTTGTAGAAATGAGGTCCTACTTTGTTGCCCAGGCTGATTTCAAACTCCTGGGCTCAAGCAATCCTCCCACCTCAGCCTCTCAAAGTGTTGGGATGGTAGGAATGAGCCACCGCACCCAGCTTCACATATATTTTTAAATAAACTTGTCAATTCCACTTAAAAAAAAAACTGGCTGAAATTTTTATTGAGTTTGCATTAAAACTGTAGATCAATTTAAAATAAATAAACATCTTAGCAATATTGTGCCTTCCAATCCATGAACATGATCCATCCCTCAATTTACTTTAGTCTTCTTTACTTTCTCTCAGCAATGGTTTATGGTTGTCAGTGTACTAGTCTTTGAAATCTTTCATTAGATTTATTCCTAAATATTTTGTGAATTTTGTTGTTATTGTAAATGGTATTTAAAATACTTTATTTTCTAGTTGTTTATTGCTAGTATGTATAATACAAGTACAAATTAATTTTGTGTATTGACTTTGCATTCAGCTCCTTTGCTAAATTTACTTATTAAATACTTTATAAATTTCATATTTTCTTCACATTGAAACATATGATCTGTAGTTTTATTTCTTCCTTTTCAAGAGTCATAACTTATTTAAAACCCAATGAAGTATAATATACAAATAACAAAATTCACCAATTTTAAGCAGACAGCTTAAGGAGCTTTGTCAAAGGTATACAGTCATGTAACCACCACAATTAAGCTATGGAACATTTCTACTCCCAAAAAGTTCTCCTAGTGCCCTTTTGGGGGGAAAAAAAATACTAGAGAAAAAGTCACCTTCCTAGCCCCTTCCTGAACACAGAGGGAAAGCTTGAGGTGATTAGCATGAGGTTGCAGAATACAGGTCAGCTAGCTTCTGAAGAGGGAGAGTGACAGGTCAAGATTCTCCGTGAAGTTGTTTCCCAATCCTGGTTGCACGCTAAAACCAATGGGAGGACTCTCTTAAAATACCACTCCCTGGGCCCAGCCCTTAGACAGTCTGATTTACTTCACTGTGATGGAGCCCAGGCATTGCGTATCTTTTAAAAGCCCCTCGAGGTGATCCTCATGTGCAACTAAGACTGAGGACCATTTGATGTTAGATGAAGATAATTTTTGCAGGTGGAGGGTAGCTTTTTTAAATGGCAAAATGTCTATAACAGCTAGGTGCAGTGGCTCACGCCTGTAATCCCAGCACTTTGGGAGACTGCGGTGTGAGGATTGCTTGAGCTAGGGATTCAAGGTCAGACTGGGCAATGTTGTGAAATCCCATCTCTACAAAACCTTATTTAATTATCTGGGTATGGTGGCACACATCTCTATAGCTGCAGCTACTCAGGTGGCTGAAGCAGAAGGATCACTTAAGCCAGAGGGGTCAATCAAGGTTGCAGTGAGCCATGATCACGCCACTGCACCCGAGCCTGGGTGACAAAGACCCTGTAAAAAAATAAAAATAAACGGGCTGGGCAAGGTGACTCACACCTGTAATCCCAGCACCTTGGGAGGCCGAGGTGGGCAGATTACTTGAGGCCAGGAGGCCAGAAGTTTGAGACCAGTCTGGCCAACGTGGCAAAACTCCGTCTTTACTAAAAGTACAAAAATTAGCCAGGCATGGCAGTGAATGCCTATAGTCCCAGCTACTTGGGAGGCAGAGGTAGGAGGATTGCTTGAATCACGGAGGCAGAGGTTGCAGTGAGCTGAGATCGTGCCACTGCACTCCAGCCTGGGCGACAGAGCGAGACTCCATCTCAAAAACAAAACCAAAACAAACAAAAAAAAAAAACTATATAACTGTCATGAAAGGAAATTACTTAAAAGGAAAAGAATCATTAATGAACCTGTCAGTCTTACACAGCAACTATTCTCAAGACTTTGTCCACATGCAGATATATTATTGCACAACTGTATTCATTGTGGCAAGCAACTTAGCTTTTACTTTTTCAGTTACAATTTATTATAAACTTCTTGTTTATATCCCTACACAGGGGGGCAGTTTAGGGTCATAAATTCTGAGTGTGGACTTCGGAATTAGATAAACCTGGGTTAAAATCTCAGATGTTTCACATACGAGTAGTGAGTCTTGAGCCAACTCCTTAACGTATCTGAATTTCAGAGGCTCCAGCTGTGAGATAGGAATAATAGTACCTCCTTTATAGGTTCATTCTGAGGATGAATGTTTGTAAAGGCACAGCAGGAAATCAACTGGCACTCTTCAGGCTTTCAATGAATGGCAGCTGGGTTGGTTGGTTGGCTGGTTTTTTGAGACAGGGTTTCTTTCTGTTGCCCAGGCTGGAATGCAGTGGCACAATCGTAGCTCACTGTAGCCTTCACTTCCTGGGCCCAAGTGATCCTCCCATCTCTGTTTCCTGAATAGCTGGGACCACAGGTGCACACCACCAGGCCCAGCTAACATATTCATTTCTTGCAGAGACAAGAGTATCTTTATGTTACTCAAGCTGATCTTGAACTCCTGGGCTCAAGCAATCCTCCCACCTCAGCATCCCAAAGTGTTGAGATTATACTTGTGAGCCACCATGGCCAGTAGCAGTCGTTATTATCATTGTACCAAGCAGTTATCCACTGAAAGGAATGATATCCCAGGGAGGTCACTGAAAACAGACCAAGGGGTTGAAAGAGGAAGCAAGGAAACTCATTCATGCTCAGCAACTGGGACTCAGGGACCCTTGGGGAGAGACTTGCAGAAGGCTGTATACACTATGTGTGTGTTTGTCTAAGCATGTGTGTACACATTTGTATGTGCTCTAAAGAGCTGGGAGTCCAGGCATGTGTGGGGTGAAGTTACCACATTTGAGCCTAATTCTGGGAAAGGAGAATTCCAGAAGGTTCCCAGATCACCTGTTTCAATGGTCACACAACATAGCAACAAGAGCCATAAAGAATGGAATGCAGAGGCCAGTTGAACACTTTCTCTTGTTTTCTCTCCTTGAGTCTTCAAAGGAGTCCTTGGGAAATATGCCTAAAGGACTGACTTATCAGGAGACTTATCAGACTCTGAAGAGGAAAGAAAAGTGTTCTCGCACCAGGTGGTATGTGACTACCAAGTCATTTAATCTGACTGTTTAAAAACTGACATAAATTTATAGAGAAGCACTATTCCAGGCACTTTAATGAACACAATTAAATAATTTAATCCTCACAACAATCCTATAAAATAGGTATTGCTATTATCTCCATTTTACAGATAAGGAAGCTGAGGCATAGAACAGCTAAGTAAACTTGTCCAAGGTCACACAGTAAATGGTAGAATCAGAACTGAAAACCCACAGATCATGTTCTTAATCACGACTGCACCCTAAGCAGGTGAAGTGGGACATAGTAATTACATTACAATTAATGTTGAGTGGTCTTCATCAAGATATCATATCATTATCTGCTCAACCCTTCCCTTTTGATCTAGTATTTTCTGCTTTTAACTTTAATAAACGTCTCATGCATGTGGCTTTTCACTTGTGCTGAATTATCTTCTTAGAATGGTTTCCTGTGAGTGGCATTCCTTGGTCTGAGGGGATAAATAACTTTATGGTTGTTGCTACACGTCCTTGTAGTGTTTTCCAAGCAGTTTACAATGCCACTAGCAGGTACGCGTATATTACTTTCACCAGCACCTTGATCAGTGTGGGTGGAATTATTTGTATAAATAAATATACATTTATAAAAATATTTGTTTAATGTAATAGCTACAAGGTTGGAAATGTGCAGCATCAGATGTGCTAGTCAGCTTGCCATGCTTCTGGAAGTTCCTCTTTATTTAAGGCCCCTGTATTCACTGAGTCAGCTCACCTGAACCTGGGCCATCATCCTCCAGCAGGCCAGGCCCTGGACTTCCAAACTGTCTGAAACTTTGAGAAGTGAAGAGCCCACACTTTTGGCCTTTGGTCTATAGCCTGCATTTAATGCCTCAAGACATGGGCTAGGATTTCCTTTCCACTTGACCAGATGGCTTTCCTGCAGGGAACTGTACTGATTGAGAAGCCAAGATAGCTGCCTTCCTGGCCTAGGACAGGTCCTAAGAGTTTAACATAGTCCCAGGTACAGTTAATGCTGATGGTCTGCCGTCCACACTTTGAGTAACAAGAACCTAAGACACCTTTATTCCTTAGACAAATCAGACAGCAAATAAAGCCCAGAAGGTCCCTGTTATAACTCTCTAATTCCAACTCTGCCACTGACAGGCTCTAGGACCTTCATCCAGTCACATCCACTCTAAGCCTCAGTTTCGACATCTGTAAAATGAAGGAATACGACTAGATGCTACCTGAGTCCCTTCTGTGATTTTCATTTCCGTCTTGGAATTCATTAGCCCATTCATATTAGTTCTACATAATATTCATTACACAAATAAAAAGATGAACCCTTGTAAGCATGGGGAGTATCAGGGTAAGCAAGCTAGACCTAGTCCTTGCTTTTGTGGAAACTCATCTACTGGGAAAGAAGAGTAAACCAGAGTTGGAATATAGTTTGATTAAGTATTTCAGTAGAAAAAGCTCAGGAAATCAGGAAGCAAATGAAAACAGATCTCATTCAGACCAGCGGGAATCAGAGGGCTTCCCAAAGGGATCATTCCTAAGGTGACACCCCAAGGAGGAGAGATGTGATCCAGGTGACACCCCAAGGATGAGAGGTATGATCCAGGCAAAGGAAGTGGGACATGTCGTGGGCAGAGGGAACCTTACTAAAACTGATATTCAATAGTTCCAAACTCAAGGCCAGATGTGGTGGCTTCCAGCACTTTAAGAGGCTGAGGCAGGCAGATCACCTGAGGTCAGGAGTTCAAAACCAGCCTGGGCAACATGGCGATATCTCATCTCTACAAAAAATACAAAAACTTAGCTGGGTGTGGTGGCGTGCACCTGTGGTCCCAGCTACTTGGGAGGTGAGGCAGGAGGATTGGTTGAGCCCAGGAGGCAGAGGTTGCAGTGAGCCATGACTGCCCCTCTGCACTCCAGCCTGGGCAACAGAGTGAGACACTGCCTCAAAAAAAAAAAAAACACAGGTGCACGCCACCACTCCAAATTCAGAACTTCCCTCTCTGACTACAACTCTTCACCCCAACCTTTCTCCAGACTGCCATCTCTTCTTTTGTTGATTCATTTTTCTCTCCATGCGATACACTTGAGTGGAGGGTCTATGTGTCACACACTCACCTACGGGGTGGGGAGAGACTATCAAGGTGAGTAATGCCAAGCCTCGTGCTTAAAAAGACATGTCAGCCAGTAATTCCCATACAATGTGATAACTCTAATAACAGAGGTGGTGCTGTGTGTGGGTGTAGAGGGCGTGTGTGCAAGTGCACTCAGGAAAAAGCACTTAGGAAAATAATTGAAATGGTGTGGGCAGGATCAACAGGACTTTCGAGTCTTTGCTAGGATGAAAGAGGACTGGCTTTTGCTTAGTGACACCGTGGCCTTCTGTGGACGCACTTTGTGGCTCACCCTCCCCTTACCTTAACGTACATGACTTGAACAAACCAGGCCACGGACAGTGTTATGACTGAACAGTAGAGGGCGCAGAGAGACTGTGTGCTTGACACAAACTGTCCCAAACCTCCCAGCCCAAAAGGAAACACTGTTACGATGGCTCTGAAAGAAAGATGAGGAAACAGTTGAAGCCCAGAGAGCAGGGTGGAGATCACACAGCTGATCCCCAGCAGAGCAAGCATGTTCTGCCAGGCCCATGCAGTTTACTCTGTAATGCTGTCAATTTTCCAAAACTCTCAATTCCTATACTTCAGGATGCTCCTAGAAGCACTATTGTTTTTCCTTTTTTTTTCTTTCCATTTCTTTCTTTATTTTTATTTGGGGTGGTAGGGAAGCCATGATGTAGAGGCATATTTCTGATTATAAATAGCTTACAAATATAGTACTGTATAACACTGAGCTGTGTGCTCTCTTTCTTCCTAATTCTGGACTTGGAGTCAGGTTCCCTGGGGAAAATGCAATGCTGCAGAGCATGGGCTCTGGATAAATCTAGGTACGTTTTACCTCTTGTTGGTATGATCTTGAATGCATTTCTTAATCATTGCAAGTCTCTGGATCTTAATCTGTAAAAACGGGCAGTGTTCACACATATACCTCACAAGGCTGTCAGGGTTAAGTGAGTTGATGCAAATGTGCTCATCACAGTTCCTGGCAGGGAGCACCTGCTCCATCCAAGTGTGCTCTTCCTCTCTATCTCCTGTCTGAACACCACTGCTCAGCCTCCCCGCACTGTGTGTGTATGAGAAGTCCAGCCCTTGAAGCCAGCAAGTTTGTTTGGTTTCAAGTTCCAATGCTACCATGTCATTTACGGGCTGTGTGATCTTGAGCAAGTTCCTTCTCTGCCCTGAGCCACAGTTTCCTCATTCCTCAAACAGGGCTGATAAGGTCACTACTATTACTACCAATGCTCCTTGACTTATGGTGCAGTTACATCCCAGTGAACGCATCATAAGTTGAAAATATCCTAAGTCAAAAATACATTTAAGACACCTAACTTACTGAACATCATAGCTTAGCCTCGTCTCCCTTAAAAGTGCTGGAAACACATTAGCTTATGGTTGGGCAAAATCATCTGACACAAAGCTTATTTTATAATGAAGTATTGGTATCTCTTATTGATGTTCAGCTGAATGTGTATTGCTTTCACACCACTGTAAAGTCAAAAGTTGGAACGTGAACCTTCTGTACTACTTCTTCTGTTGCAGAAAGAATTCCTTTTGACTCAGTTCAACACATATTTTCTGATGCCTTAGGCCCAGTGCTGGGTCATGGAGAGAAAGAGACAGATGTTTGAAGAATCTAGAGGTCAAGTAGACTAGGCAGGCTGGTGGTCATACAAATTACCAGAGACTATGATGAATACAAGAGAAGAAGTTAAGGGGCTCCAGGAAGGCTTCCTGGAGGAAGTAAAACATTCAGTTGGATTTTGAAGGATGAATAGGAGTTTGCCAGACTCACCCTCCTTTAAAGTCATTAGAGACAGTTTGTGGAATTAGGAGTCCTGAATGGGAGGTCTGTGGCACATACCAGCCAAAGCTTTTCTTTAGTTTTAACTTAGGGCCCTCAAAGCCCATTACTTCAACAAGTGTTCCTCTTTTCTCCCAGACACCCTTCTGGATGGAGGCAGGGGAGCCCTGGCAGTCTGGTGAATTAGAACTGCTTTGAAGGAAAGAAGCCTTAATTATGGAGATTGGGAGATGGCGGGAGGCACCCAGGCCACATAAATCACCTAGAGGCTGGGTCACCCTGACTGGCACCTGTCCCTGGGGAGCATTCTATGACCAAAGGTTCTCAGCGTCTCTCTGCCTCCCACTGGACTGGGCATGACAAACCCAGCCCCTACTCCACCTCCAGTACAGCCATACCAGGAGGCCATTTGCCTCCCATGAAGCTGTGAACTCTGCAGGGGGTGGATGCCATGTCTGTGTTCTTTTCTGTAACCTCAGCTCCTGGCACAGAGCCTGGCTGAGAGGACCTCACTCAGTAAATGTTTGCTGAATTGAATTGAACTGAACTGAATTCTTTAGTTGAACTGAGCCCAAAATTCTTGACTCTTTCCAGTCAATGTTTTTGTTTTCCTGTCTTGGCAGGAGGCAGAGGGAACACTCAAAGAGGTAACTGGAGAGTGTGTAATGAAGGGATTATTTAGAGAGAACTGAGCAGAGTTAAAGAAAACCATAGGGAGGCAACCAGACACCAGCCACTGCAGGAAACCATAACCACTCCTAGGCCTGCAGGGGAGAAGAAGAGCTGGTGAAGGATTTGCAAGAGCTGCAGCCAGGAGAAAGGACCTGCTTGACAGGCATCATGGATGCAGCCATTGCCAAACTACAGCCTGCAGGGAGGAGCCAGGAGACTCAATGTCCACCCTCTCTCTCCTCCTACCCAGCTTCTGCTAGGGTCTCCCACTAGGTAGAACCCAGTGGAAGCCAGAAGCCAAAGAAGCCCACATGGTGCAGGCCACAGAAGGCAGCTGTGCAGGCACAGAGCAGCGTGACTAGAAGTAGAGAGCACATCTGGATGGGCAAGGTAGAACAGCCAGCACCAGAGGCTTTCCTCAAATTATGGTTTCCATCACATGAGCATCAGAACTACTTAAGGTTCCTTAAGTAATTTTAAAAGCAGACTTCCTGGTCTCCAACCCACACCTACTAAATCAAAATAGCTATCTCCAAACCAGACCTAAATCAAAATACATTTGAGGCATGGGAATCCATATTTTTAGGACATTTCCCCAGCTGATTCTAATTCACATGCATTTTTGAGAACCACTATCTTGAACGGGTGCTTTGGATAGTATAGTGGGGTTGCCAGTAGAGGACCTCTGAAAGTACGGAATTACGTGAATTCTTAACTTGGTTAATTCATAATTTGAACCTACAGCATTACCTCCAGGTAGTGGGACCTGAAGATGTTGGTTCTCCAGGTCTGGGGGATCCCAAAGGATCAGGGAGCCTCATTAATTCATTCATCAATGTTTCTGAGCATGTACTAACTTCCAAGTCCTGTGGAGAGTTCTGGGCACACAAAGGTGAATAAAAATGGTCCCTGCTTGGGATTTCCTAGGATAACTCTTAGATGCCATCTAGGGATTCTTCTGGGATTCCAAAGATTATCCTCCACATGTGAGGATGACTCTTCAGTGCCTCTGCAAGCACCAGCTATGGACAGGCAAAGTAACAAATCAAACCCATAGCTTCAACCACTTTCTACACACTATGATGCCCGATTATCTATGTCTCCTAGTTCTGGGAATTCAGCTGCCTACAGAATAAATGCCTGGAGGCCCCACAGTTCCCTCCTATCCACATGTGTCTAAGAGGATCACTATTCCATCCCTGCTCACCCCCCAAGTCCCCTAACCTCAATGAATGTTGTCACTATCTACCCAATAGTTTCAGCAGAAACTTGGGAGCCCTCCCATTCTTCAGTAACTAGGTCTAGCTCTCCCATCCCTTCACTTCTCTTGTTTTCCACCAGCCTGCCAGGTGGTTTTCATTGTTCCCCTTCATTCGTGCAATAACCTAGAAAGAGTCCTTCCCCTCTCCACAGTCATTATTGCCAGAGGGTCCTTTAAATATGCAAAATACAAATGTGTTACTCTCCTTCTTAAAATCTTCGATGCTCCCCAGTGCCCTAAGAACCAAGTCCAGACTCCTGGCTGTAGGATGCAAGCTCTGTGCACCTGGCTATGCCTGAGTTTCCACCTCATTTTCTACCACTTCCCACCATCCCTTACACACACCCTTACACTCTTACCATGGATCTGAAATGTCTATGCTTGTTCACCTTCTTCCAAGAATGTTCTCCCCTTTCTATACCTGGTCAGCTCCTCCTTGCCTGTCAAACTCATTTCAAGTATCATCTTATCCTTGAAGACTTCTTTAACCCTCCAGACTGGATTAGTCTCCACTCCCTCAGTATCTTAGTCATACTTCTTTAATTTTTATCTCACCACCTTATAACAGTCAATCTGTCTCTTCTATTAGTCTATGATCTCTATAAGGAATGGATCAGCCATGTCAAATTGGCCTTTATATCCCAGTGTCTGGCAGAGCATCTTCCCATCACCATGGGTGAATGAGTGGGTTGGTTTATCAATTGAATTAATAATAGCCTCTTGCATGGAAAGGGGTCTTCCAAGAGTGGACCTAGGGCAGATGGCTTCATTACATTTGCTAATTTTGACAGGAGTGACATCTGGTTTCACAGCTAGTGGAGTGCATCAGACACCCCAGCAGGTTCTGTGCCAGTATAGTAATCAAGAACAAACTCATCCCTCAAGGACCTCGTGATAGACAGGGGAGACATTGTCTTTATTAGTGATATAGTTTGGATATATGTGCCCTGAGATTTCATGTTGAAATTTGATCCTCACTGTTGGAGGTGGGGCCCAGGGGGAAGTGTCTGGGTCATGGGGGCAGATCCCTCATGAATGGTTTGGTGCCTTGTCCAAGATAATGAGTGAGTTTTCAATTTATTGGTTCACCTAAGAGCTGGTTGTTGAAAAGGGTGTGACACCCTCTTCACTTGCTTGCTCCCTCTCTCGCCATGTGACATGTGGTCTCCCCTTGCCTTCTGCCGTAAGTGAAGCCTTCCTGAGGCCCTCACCAGAAGCTGAGCAGATGCTGGCACCGTGTTTCTTGTACAGCCTAAAGAACCATGAGCCAAAAAGCCTTTTTTCTTTACAAATTAGCCAGACTCAGGTACTCCTTTATAGCAAGACAAAATGAATTAACACAGGCTCTTTCGGGCTGCAAGGAAAAGACATACTCAGGTTTCTCGGATGCTGATATAAATGGCTAGATTAAGATAGTGTTTCTGGTATGGAGAAGTCTAAGAACCCCCTGCCCTCAGCAGCAGCCCAGTCCCTCTGGAGCAGCAACTCTACCTGCAGGGATGGCAGGTAGATCTCATGGAGGATGGAATTAAAGCCTCTTGTGCTAGGCAGGGTAGCTCATGCCTATAATCCCAGCACTTTGGGAGGCTGAGGTGGGTAAATTGCTTGAGCCTAGGAATTCAAGACCGGCCTGGGCAACATGGCGAAACCCCATCACTACAAAAAAAATTCAAAACTTAGCCAGGTGTAGTGGCATGTACCTGTAGTCTCAGCTACTCGGTAGGCTAAGGTGGGAAGATGGCTTGGCCCTGGAAGGTTAAGGCTGCAGTGAGCAGTGATGCCGCTACTCCACTTCAGCCTGAACAACAGAGGAAGCTTCTTAAAAAAAAAAAAAAAAAAAAAAAGCCCCTTGTATCTGCCAGCTGTTACCCCAATAATGCTGCATTACAAACCACCCCAAAAATTCAGGGTCATAAAAAAATATTATTTGCATTATTTAGTTCTATTTCCCATTTTTCTCATTCTTCTGGAACCAGTGGTTTACTAGGCAGTCTTTTATGGCAGAAGCAGAAACACCAGCTTAACCCCATAAGCATATTTCAAACCTCTAGTCGCCTCACATCTCCTAACATCCCATTGACCAAAGCAAGTCACATGGCCAAGCCCAAAGTCAAAGCCGGGGGAAATCCACCTACCTCCAGTGGAAGGAAATGCAAAGTCATGTGGCAAAGAAAGCTAAGCAAAGAGAGAGGAACAAAGAACTTGAGCCATTAATACAGTCTACACAAGACACCACACTCCTCATTTTTCAGGATGGAGCTCTGGTTACCTGGTCATCTTAGAAGCAGGTATCAATGACACGATTTTGCTTCTCCTCACATATAATAAGCTCCACAAAGTCATGGTCTTCACTGTATGCCCGGAACCTAAAATAATACATAGCATAGAGTTAATGCTAATCAATATTTCTTGAATGAATGAAACCCCCCTCACCACATCATCTTCGCATTCTCACTTCTCAAGAGAAGGCTTCTGGTTAGATAGGTTTGTTATCCTCAAATATGGGACAGACTAGGCCGTAAGGAGAGTCATTGCAAGTTTTCAAGCAGAGGAATAGCTTATTCAAATCCATGCTTTAATAACATTAAAATGTTATCAGTATTTGTGGGGAAAAATGAGAGGAGTCTGCAGATCAATTGGGAGGCTATTTGCAAGAGCTCTGGTGAGAGAGAAGAAGATCCTGAAATAGAAAATGGGGCTTGGTCAGAATGTGAGAAATACTAGAGGATGGGGGGGGGGGTGAATAGAGAACATGTCATTTATTTGTTTGGCAAGAGAGAGGGAGATCTTCAGACATGCAGCTTGGAGTCCAAACAACTGGGTGAATAGCTATGGATAAGGAGCAGGCTTGTAGGATGGAGTTTATCTGCTAGCTTCGGACTAGTTGAGTTTGAAGTACATGTGGGACACACAGCTGAAGCACCAAAAATTCAGAATTGGTCCTCAAAAGGGATTTCTCGCTAATATCTTAATTAGCCATTTACATCAAATATTGTATTTACCTATAATATGCAAACTCTTTCAAACCTGCTAGACACCCCCACCAGCAAAAGATCAAGCAAATAGCTTGTTGCATGTTGTTTGATTTTCATAAGTCTCTGCACAGAGAGGAGAAAAGGACAAAGGCCAACATCAGGAAATCAGGATCAGAGAGAAACACATGACTATGTCCAGGAGTAAACACCTTTGTTTCTTCAGAAGTTTAATCCCACTGAGACAACCCCTAACTTTCATACACTCAATTAACAAATATTTACTAGCCCATTCTCTGGGTTAGGCACACTAAGGACTAGAGACCTGGAGAGGAGTAAAGAAAAGCCCCTGCCATCAAAGAGCTTGGATTCAGTGAGGAAGGAAGGGTTATGTACTCAGGTAAGTGCAATCAGCTGTTCCAGAGGCCAGGCTCAATGTCCAGGGGGGCTCAAAACAGGAGCTAGTCAATTTCTGAAGAGGGTGGGAGACAGAAACAGATATCAAAGGCTCTGGAGAGGCCTAAGTGGGTGGGATGGACAATAAAGAACATTCCAGGCCGGGCGTGGTGACTCATGCCAGTAATTCCAGCACTTCGGGAGGCCAAGGCAGGAGGATCATTTGAGGCCAGGAGTTTGAGATCAGCCTGCAAAATACAGTGATACCTTGTCTCTACTAAAAAAAAAAAATTAAGGTAAATTAGCCAGGAGTGGTAGCACATGCCTGTAGTCCCAGCTAAACAGGAAGCTGAGGTGTGAAGATCACCTAGGCCCAGAAGGTTGAGGCTGCAGTGAGCCGTGATTGTGTCATTGCACCCCAGCCTGGGCAACAGAGTTAGACCCTGTTTCAAAAATCATGAACGAATTAAGAACATCTCAGATATAGTGTACAGCTTGAGCCAGGGGTAGTGAAAGACGTGAACCAGCATACTGCATTTGTGTTTTGGAAGGGCTAACACTTAAAGGCAGGAGGAGGGAGGGAAAAGGACCAGGCGAAGGAAGGAATGAGGTAATGCAGGGTTCAGAGCATGCAGGGCTTTAAACACCATGTGCAGGAACAAGAAATGTGTCCAGGGTTTCCCTTCTCTGAAACTTTTTGTGTAGGGGATCCCAAAGGCCAGCTCTCCCTGATTTAGGAGGAACAAGGTATCTCCTAATGAACCCTAATTGATTACCTAAAAATAGGTAAACTCTTTTAATCTCCTGTATGACATACTTATGACTAAAGTCTTAAAAATCCTGTGCTTGGCGTTTCCGGTTTCAATATGTGGTCATACACCTTACCTCATTTCGTCTTCATGGCATTCAGGAAGCAGGTGATGCCAAATTTTGTTTGACAGACGAGACCCTGAGACTTAGAAGGAGTCCCTAACAAACACTTCTCGACATAAAAACGAAACCTGTTTTTAAAAGCCTTAGGGATTAGCATGATAATGTTTGACCAAATAGGTGTGTGTTCTTTGTTCTCAGGAGTGAGAAAAGTGGCTGCCAGATGGCTTCTGGAGACTTGTGTGGGTTAACCCAGCAAAAATCTCCTCCAATCTGTGGACCAACTGCACCAGCTGCACCCAGGAGCTTCTTTATAATGTAGACTGTGAGTCTCCCCCTCCAGAGGGTTTCAGATTTGGTAGGTCAGGGGTGAGAATCTGGAACCAATATTGTTAAGAAGCTCTTCAGGTGATTCTGATGCGGCCAGCTGGAAGATTGGTCAATCGTCTCTTTTGGTTGCAAGGATAATTTGAGGCCCTGATGATGAAAGTGTGGTCTGTAAGCCACCTGTCTCAGCATCACTCAGATGCAGTTTCCTGGACCTCGCCCAGACCTACCAAATTAGAAATCTCCAGAGGTTTTAAACAAACTCCTAAGATCCATTTGTTCATTTTTTTACAAATATTTCTTCAGGTCTAGCTACGTGATAAACACCATTCCAGGCACCTGGATGCAAGGCAAATAAGGCCAACAACGTTTCTCCCTTAAAGACACTTACATTTTGACTCAGCTCTTTGAATGCTGCGAGTTTGAGAACCACTATCTTAAAATAATTCTGGGATTCCACAGGAGTTCCTATTGGGACGGCCTCAGTTATCCATTGCTGGTAACAAACCACGGTTAAAGCTTAGTGGCTGAAAAGGACAATGATTCCCACCCCCCCCCCCCCCCCCCCCCGTCATGATGCAATATGTTAGCTGGGCGATTCTTCTAGAGATCTGCTCTGGTTTCGGCTGAGATAAATCTGGCATGGCTGGACCCTTCTCCATTAAGTTGTTCATCTTGGGCTTCTTAGAGCACGGTGGTTTCAGGTTTCCAAGAGGGCCGACTCCAATGTGCCAGTGCCTATAAAATATCTACCTGTCATATGACAAACATGACAGGTAGATATTTGACAGGCATTGGCACATTGGCAAAACCAAGTCCTATGGCCATGCGTAGCCTTAGCGTGAAAGAGAAATTCAAAGGAGTGTGGACCCCAGAGAGTTACTTTTTTTTGGGGGGGGGGACTACAGTCTGTCCCAGTTACTGTGGCTGCCTCTTGAACCTGGTATCTCTTTGTGTGTCTCCTCACTTCCCTGCTGTTCTCCAGTTTAAATTCCTAGGTGAAGGAATCCAACTGGTCTTGCTAAGCACTTCCATGGCTCATGGTCACCCCTACTCATGGGGATTCTAGGACTTGGCAGGATTGCAAGCAGAGCTGATATAAAGGAGATGAAAAGGACACTATGGGTATCTTAAGCACCAAAGCGAAACCTCCCATAGGAGACTCAGTAATTCCCGTGGTCAGTGCTTTAATCGCCTTGACATAAAAATATTTCCCTAAATATTTTATGTATTTGTTGCTGGGAGCAAAGTTAAAGTTTTGCATTTAATATTGGTTACACAGATTTTTTTAATGTTTCTTTTTGATTTTTGAAATAATATATATATGTTTTTTAAAAAATACAAAAATGAAAATTAAAATCACTAGTCACAGGATTACCTAGAGAAACATTTTAGCACATTTTCTTTCAGAATGTTTTTCATGAATGTGTTTTTCTTTACAAAGTTAGGCTGGGAGTACAGCTTTCTGTCTTACACGTGTCATCCAGCACTAGCATCTTCCCACATCATTACGATTTCCTTGTAAAATAATTTTCAGTTATATAACAATCAATGAGACATACTATTTTATAATCTTCCAGTTGCTTTATTTTTTTTTTATTTTTATTTTTTTGAGACGGATATTCACTCTTGCTGCCAAGGCTGGAGTGCAATGGCATGATCTTGGCTCACCGCAACTTCCACCTCCTGGGTTCAAGTGATTCTCCTGCCTCAGCCTTCCCAGTAGCTGGGATTACAGGCGTGCACCACCGCATCTGGCTAATTTTGTATTTTTAGTAGAGATGGGGTTTATCCATGTTGGTCGGGCTGGTCTCGAATGCCTGACCTCAGGTGATCTGCCCACTTCGGCCTCCCAAACTGCTGGGATTACAGGTGTGAGCCACTGCACCCAGCTGTTTCATATTTTTTTAGCCATTATCAGCAGTGCTATAATGACTCATTTCTGTTCACAAGCCTTTATCTGCATTTGGATTTTTCCATTGAATAGATGGAGTTCATATTTTTTCTTTATATAGTGCAGTTTTTAAGATTACTTCGTTTCCTAATAAATACCTAAACAGATATTTTCCCTCCTGAATGGGGCCAACACTTTCCTCTACTGCATATGCCATATGGCTTTGCAGAATGGGTCTATTTCCTTTTGCTTCATTTCCTCTTGTTTGACAGGCCTTGTCTATCCCCATTTCCGCGCGGGTACACAGGAGAGCCAGGCTGGGTTGGGTTTTCAAGGACTTTACCAGAACTACAGACAGAGCTGTACATGTTCCCACGGTCACCTCTATATCCAAACCATGGAAAACTGCCTCTTTTTTTTTTTCTTTCCATAACTGACACAGGCTGTGTTTGGGTCAGGAACCCAACATGAACTCCAAAAACTGACCTCCACCCAGGGAACTTGAGAAGAAGCTAGATAACACTGTTGGGAAATTATTCCCTCATGTGAATTGGCATTTGAATATGTGCTAGTACTATGCACATTTTAAAAATATCACTGAACTAAATGTAATGGAAAATAACACACTGGCCTGAGTAAGTCAAGGAACTTGGCCTGACTTGGGCATATCAATATGGCAATTCAGTTTCAACTAATTCACTCACTCATCACACTCTCCGTAAGTGCTAGTTTCTATCTAGGATCCCAGCATAAGAAAAGATGCTAGACAGTTAACAGTTGGAGTAGCAGACTTAAACAACTGTACATAATGTGTTAAAGTGAGAATCTAGTAGATGATGCAGAGGGAGAGGCACCTGAGCCTACCTAGGTAAGCAAAGAAAGCTGGTTACTGCAGATTGTGCAAGATTGAGAGAAATATGAAGTTTGCCTCTCTACAGTGTGAAAATAAAATACTGTCACAGAGGCTGACAACATTGGGGCAATTTTCCATGATTGATATTGTACTACAGGCAATTCTAGATTGCAATGAAATCAAACCATGAGACACCAAGAGAGTTTTAGCTTCCCTTCACTTCCTGATAATTTCAATGAAGGATTTTATTGACTCTTTAGTTCTTCTGACCAAATATGGAGGTCACAGGCCCCAGAGCTGGTTTGGAATTAGCTCACTCAACAATGCAGGTGGACAACAAAGGAGGGTGCCCTTCACCTGTAGATCGTCCTTTAAAAAAAAAAAATAGAGATACAGTCTCACTATGTTGCCCAGGCTGGTCTCAAACTCCTGGCCTCAAGCAATCCTCCCACCTCAGCCTCCTCAAGAGGTGGAATTATAGGCATGAGCCACTGCTCACCTGTAGACCTCTGACACAACTAGATGACTCTTGGGAGTGGAGGTCGGGGGTGGGGGGGACAACCTAACTTCTTTAATTATTTCACATAGGCAAGAAATTTAGAGTGCATAGTGATATCCATTCACAGATTAGTTATACCTTGTTTGGGACACTGCTGGACACATCTTTCTGCATCTATCTGTATCTCTTTTCTATCTATCTACTGATTGATTATTAAGCTAGCAAGAAAAGTTCTGGAAGCACTTTTGACAAAGAACCTTTAGATATGACAGACATCAACCTTCTTGCTCACTGCAGAAAAGCAAGCAATTTTTTGTAAGGGGCACACAGCCCTTTACATATCTTGCTTAGACATAATAGTCACAGCCAATGTGACTTCAGGAAGATCTTTCTAAAAGCGGCACACACATTGGTAACTCTATGCAAGTCAAAATGTGATGAGAAGCATAAAAGAAAAACAGACCAAATATTCTCTGGTGCAGGGGTTAGAGAGCTCGTAGCCAGGGGAGATAATCTGGGAAGGTAGCTTCTGAGATGGACCTTAACCAGGATTTCAACAGACATAGATGCTGAATGTGTTGTCTGGGAGGTTGGTATAGGTGACCTTCATTTTTCAAGGGGAAGCAAGAAAGAGGCTTGTGCCTGTGCTTGGGCTGGGATGACCAAGGCTGGACAGGGGGTGGCATTCAGGACCAAACTGAGAGACACCCAAGAAGGTGAGAAATGGGGAAAGAGTAATGTTTTCTGATATGATAGCTGGAGAATTTCACCCTGGAAGGTGAGGTAAGGGATGAAGAAGAGTGTTATGGGTATCGGCTTTAGTGACTGCTGCACAAAGTGAGTCACTGGGCATTGCTTGGGCATCTCAGCAGGAAGTCCTATGACCCTGCTCAGTCTGCACCCCTTATGAGAAGATGATGTGCCTTAGGAGCTCTGCTGTCCCTGGCTGAACATGGATTCCTTTAACTTCACACGTGACTCATGTTTACAGAGGCATCGCTGGACAGTCCATTTGTACTGTGATGCAATGACTGTGTGTACCATGGAAAAAATGAGAAAGGCATCCTCGCAGAACGCCAGGACGCAGTTGAGGAAATCCTGTGGTGTGTCATCCGTGCAACACTAGAAGCACCAGATCACTGGGCAGTCTGAATAGCATCCCCCGTTCTTAAAATGTCACCAGGAATTAGGAGCACAGTGTTCTCCTGGGCCCAAGACAGGTTTCCAGTTTCTCAGCAATGAAATGGTAAGCCAAGCAAGAATAGGTTTTCAGAGGACCATCTTTTCATGGATGTGAATCCCAGCAGAGGCCTGAGCAGTTGGAATTCTCTGTCTCACTTCTCTGGCCATTCTGTTACCAACTTTATCAGGGAGGCATTATTCCTGATCCCAGGGTCCCTGAAACCATTTTTCCTTTTCTTTTATCCTCATCCAAAAGCTGTCTCTTCTGTTCCATCCCTCAGCCATGTAAATTTCCAGTAGGAGTGAGAGTGTTTGACCTACAGCTGTTTCTTTCATGCAAGATATGCATTGTTGTGCCCTGGTCATAGTTAGAACCCTGGCTTATCAAGAAACCTGGGCTCTGCAGTTGGTCAGCAAAATTTGGAGGGAGCCAAGATGGAAAACAAAATAATTTTGGAAAAAATATGCATGTTTCATTACTTTTTTCCAAATGAGAATGTTTTTTTATTTAAAATAGGTTATACATCAAATGGTAAAAAATTCAGGCTGGGCGCAGTGGCCCATGCCTATAATCCCAGCATTTGGGAAGGAGAGAAAGGAGAATTGCTTGAGCTCAGGAGTTTGAGACAGCCTGGGCAAAACGGCAAAACCACATCTCTGCAAAAAATACAAAAATTAGCCAAGTGTCGTGTCATGTGCCTATAGCCCCAGCTACTTAGGATGCTGGGTTGGGAGGACTGCTTAAGCCAGGGAGGTTGAGACTGCAGTGAGCCGAGATTATAGCTCTGCACTCCTGCCTGGGTGACAGACATAGACCCTGTCAAGGAAAGGAAAGGAGAGCAGAATAGGGGAGGGAAGGAAAGGGGAGGAGAAGGGAGGAGAGGGGAAGAGAGGGGAGGAGAGGGGAGGGGAGGGGAGGAGAGGGGAGAGAGGGGAAGGAGGGAAGGGGAGGGTAAGGGAGGGGAGGGGAGGGGAGAGAGGGGAAGGAGGGGAGGGGAGGGGAGGAGAAGAGAGGGGAGGGGAGGAGAGGGGAGGGGAGGGGAGGAGAAGAGAGGAGAGGGGAGGAGAGGAGAGGGGAGGGGAGG